>NC_141874.1:38759089-39062120 GCF_056163025.1 Triticum urartu | reverse complement strand
CAAAGCATTAACACATAGTGAACACATGAACTCCTCAAACTACGGGCATCACCGGTAAGTATCCCGATTATTGTCACTTCGGGGTTAACGGATCATAACACATAATAGGTGACTATAGACTTGCAAGATAGGATCAAGAACACTCATATATTGATGAAAACATAATAGGTTCAGATCTGAAATCATCGCACTCGGGCCCTAGTGACAAGCATTAAGCATAGCAAAGTCATAGCAACATCAATCTCAGAACATAGTGGACAGTAGGGATCAAACCCTAACAAAACTAACTCGATTACATGATAGATCCTATCCAACCCATCACCGTCCAGCAAGCCTACGATGGAATTACTCACGCATGGCGGTGAGCATCATGAAATAGGTGATGGAGGATGGTTGATGATGACGATGGCGACGGATTCCCCTCTCTGGAGCCCCAAACGGACTCCAGATCAGCCCTCCCGAGAGGTTTTAGGGCTTGGCGGCGGCTCCGTATCGAAAAACGCGATGATTTCTTCTCTCTGATTTTTTTCTCCCCAAAACTCAATATATGTAGTTGGAGTTGGAGTCGGAGAGGCAACAGGGGGCCCACGAGGTAGGGGGCGCGCCCCCCCACCCTCGTGGAGAGGTGGTGGGCCCCCTGGTCTTCATCTTTTGCAGGTATTTTTCTTATTTTCTGAAAAGTGGCTCCGTGAAGTTTCAGGTCGTTCTGAGAACGTTTGTTCCTGCACATAAATAACACCATGGTAATTCTGCTGAAAACAACGTCTGTCTGGGTTAGTTCCATTCAAATCATGCAAGTTAGAGTCCAAAACAAGGGCAAAAGTGTTTGGAAAAGTAGATACGTTGGAAACGTATCAGCCGCGCGTGCCCCAAGGCCTAGTCCGAATTGGACTAAAGGGGAGGGGCGGCGCCCCCTCCTTCCTTCTCTTCTCTCTTCCCTTTCCTTCTCTCCTACTCCTACTACATGGAAGGGAGGAATCCTAGGGCGCGCCATATTAGAGGGCCGGCCCTCCCCCTCCTCCACTCCTTTATATACGGGGGAGGGGGCATCCCATAGACACACAAGTTGATCATTGATCCCTTAGCCATGTGTGGTGCCCTCTCCACCATAATCCACATCGGTCATATCGTAGCGGTGCTTAAGCGAAGCCCTGTTCCGGTAGCATCATCATCACCGTCATCACGCCGTCGTGTTGACGAAGCTCTCCATCGACACTCTATTGGATCGTCAGTTCGTGGGACGTCACCGAGCTGAACGTGTGCAGATCGTGGAGGTTCCGTACTTTCGGTACTAGGATCGGTCGATCGTGAAGACGTACGACTACATCAATCGCGTTGGCATAATGCTTCCGCTTACGGTCTACGAGGGTACGTAGACAACTCTCTCCCCTCTCATTGCTATGCATCACCATGATCTTGCGTGTGCATAAGAAATTTTTGAAATTACTGCGTTCCCCAACACCGCTGCTGTGGCTGCTTGGCCTCCTCATCACTGGAGGAGAGGAAGATTTCCTCCTTGCCGGAGGAGCTAGTCACAGTGGATGCAGAGGGGCCCGGAGAGCACGGGCACGAGCACCAAGATCCACCCGAGGATGAACTCCCACCGCCACCGCCTTCCCGCGTGGACCACCATGACTTCGGCATTGCCGTTGTAGGAGGAGGGGCTTGGAGAGTTAGAGGATGAGGTCGGAGAGGAGGAGGGGATCGAAGAGAAGGAAATGTGGATGTGCATGGCCGGAGCACGGCTTATATAACCGTGGGCAAGCTAGGTGAACAGGCGGTTAGCTCACTTCAATGTGGCGCAGCGGCCGGAGTTGGTTTCTTAGGACGCGGACGCGCCGTCTGTATTGAAGCGGCGACGCCCGAGAGGCCGCGTCTGTCGGTGCCACCTTCTTGTTCGATCACGTAGCTCGGCATCAATGCCGGCCACTACATGTTGGGCCGCCATGAATGCCGCGCGGCAAGTGGCGCGAGCGTTGGATCACTAGTAGAAAACAGGGCTTTGGTCCAGGCCGGATCAGCCCATTAGTCCCGGTTCAGTCCAGAACCGGGACCAATGTGGGCATTGGTCCCAGTTCGTGAGCCCAGGGGGGCGGCCGGGCCACGTGGGCCATTGGTCCCAGTTCATCTCGACCTTTTGGTCCCGGTTGGTGGGATGAACTGGGACCAATGGGCCTCGCTCCTGGCCCACCACCATTGGTCCCGGTTGGTGGCTTGAACCAGGACCAAAGGCTCCCCTTTAGTCCCGGCTCATGTCACCAACCGGGACCAATGAGGTTCCTATATATACCCCTCGCTCGGGAGCAGAGCACCCCAGTGCTCTGTTTTTCTCTGGCCGAGGGGGAGAGGGCTTGGTGGTGCTCTAGCTCACCTCCTATGCACACAAGGTGTTCGATGGAATGCCCGAGCCACACTACTTAAGCTTTCTCCTCTCCAAGCTCGACCTCCAAGCTCCATTTTCCATAATATTTGTCTAGGTTTAGCGGCCGTCACGCCCCGTCCCCGTCTTCACCGTCGTCGATCGCCCGCGCCGAGCTCATCGCCGGCACCACCGTGGTGAGCCTCTTGTTCTTATCTTCTTTCTGAAAGGAAAAATATTCTTACTTGTATGTTTACATAGATACTTGTATTATTTTCTTACTTTTATTATTGCATCTTATATAGTGCGATGGTTTTGGTATCCGCCCCCGTCGGCCCTCGTCCTGTCTATGATTTGGATGTGGTATATATATTATCTTTATAACTATTGGTTCATTTATTGTTTATGAAAATTATGCCGACCAACGTGACATAGATTTTATTTATGTAGGATGTATGTGAATCGGAAATGCCAACCGACCCTATTGTCGAGAGGTTAAATTTAGTTGAAGGAAAAAACAATTTGTTGAAGGAAAAAATAAAAAAAATGAGGAGGAGAAGATGATATTGGAGTTGCATGTCGCGGATGTCGTCGATGATCACAAGATCAAGATGGATGCAATGCGCTTGAAGATTAGAAAGATTAGAAAATATGCCATTCATACCGAGGCTTGGTATCATTATGCCGTTGGATCAATTGTTACCTTGGTTGCGATTATGATCGCATTTGTTTTCGCATTAAAATGTTTTACATAGTTTTAATGTATGGTTTAATTAATTAGATGCTCTGGAGAGCTATATGTTGTTAGATGAGAACTATGTATGCACTTTGGTTTTAATGTGATGATGAAATTCTATTAATTTGGACACTTAATTATATATAATGCACGCAGATGAATCGGCAATGGATGTACGGTGACAGACACACCTGCGAGTACATTAAGGGCGTGCATGAGTTTCTCGATGCGGCTGAGGCAAACAAGCAGAATGGTTTTATGTGTTGTCCATGCACTGAATGTGGGAATACGAGGTCTTACTCTAACCGGAAAATCCTTCACTCCCACCTGCTTTACAAGGGTTTCATGCCACACTATAATGTTTGGACGAGGCACGGAGAAATAGGGGTTATGATGGAAGACGGCGAAGAAGAAGAGTACGATGACAACTATGTGCCCCCTGAATACGGTGATGCTGCAACGGGGGGAGCTGGTGAAGATCAAGAGGAACCAGACGATGTGCCCAATGATGCTGCAACGGGTGAAGCTGCTGAAGATCAAGAGGAACCAGACGATGTGCCCGATGATGATGATCTCCGCCGGGTCATTGTCGATGCAAGGACGCAATGTGAAAGTCAAACGGAGAAGCTGAAGTTCGATCGCATGTTAGAAGATCACAAAAAAGGGTTATACCCCAATTGCGAAGATGGCAACACAAAGCTCGGTACCGTACTGGAATTGCTGTAGTGGAAGGCAGAGAATGTTGTGGCTGACAAAGGATTTGAGAAGCTACTGAAAATATTGAAGAAGAAGCTTCCAAAGGATAATGAATTGCCTGACAGTACATACGCAGCAAAGAAGGTCGTATGCCCTCTAGGATTGGAGGTGGAGAAGATACATGCATGCCCTAATGACTGCATCCTCTACCGCGGTGCATACAAGGATCTGAACGCATGCCCGGTATGCGGTGCATTGCGGTATAAGATCAAACGAGATGACCCTGGTGATGTTGACAGTGAGCCCCCCAGGAAGAGGGTTCCTGCGAAGGTGATCTGGTATGCTCCTATAATACCACGGTTGAAATGTTTGTTCAGAAACGAAGATCATGCCAAGTTGATGCGATGGCACAGTGAGAACCGAAAGAAAGATGGGAAGTTGAGAGCACCCGCTGACGGGTCGCAGTGGAGAAAAATTGAGAGAAAGTACTGGGATGAGTTTGCAAAGGACCCAAGGAATGTATGGTTTGCTTTAAGCGCGGATGGCATTAATCCTTTCGGGGAGCAGAGCAGCAATCACAGCACCTGGCCCGTGACTCTATGTATGTATAACCTTCCTCCTTGGATGTGCATGAAGCGGAAGTTCATTATGATGCCAGTTCTCATCCAAGGCCCTAAGCAACCTGGCAACGAAATTGATGTGTACCTAAGGCCATTAGTTGAAGAACTTTTACAGCTGTGGAATGGAAATGGTGTACGTACGTGGGATGAGCACAGACAGGAGGAATTTAACCTTAAGGCGTTGCTGTTCGTGACCATCAACGATTGGCCCGCTCTCAGTAACCTTTCAAGACAGAGAAACAAAGGATACCACGCATGCACGCACTGTTTAGATGACACTGAAAGTATATACCTGGACAAATGCAGGAAGAATGTGTACCTGGACCATCGTTGATTTCTTCCGACCAACCATCAATGTCGAAAGAAAGGCAAGCATTTCAAAGGCGAGGTAGATCACCAGAAGAAGCCCGCCATGCGTACCGGTGATCACGTACTTGCTATGGTCAATGATTTACACTACGTAATCTTTGGAAAGGGTCCCGGTGGACTAGCTGTTTTGAATGACACTGAGGGACACGCACCCATGTGGAATAAGAAATCTATATTTTAGGACCTACCCTACTGGAAAGACCTAAAGGTCCGCTCTTCAATCGACGTGATGCACGTGACGAAGAACCTTTGCGTGAACCTGCTAGGCTCCTTGGGCGTGTATGGGAAGACAAAAGATACACCTGAGGCACGGGAGGACCTGCAACGTTTGCACGAAAAAGACGGCATGCCTCCGAAGCAGTATAAAGGTCCTGCCAGCTATGCTCTTACGAAAGAAGAGAAAGAAATCTTTTTTGAATGCCTGCTCAGTATGAAGGTCATGACTGGCTTCTCGTCGAATATAAAGGGAATAATAAATATGCCAGAGAAAAAGTTTCAGAACCTAAAGTCTCATGACTGCCACGTGATTATGACGCAACTGCTTCCGGTTGCATTGAGGGGGCTTCTACCGAAAAACGTCCGATTAGCCATTGTGAAGCTATGTGCATTCCTCAATGCAATCTCTCAGAAGGTGATCGATCCAGAAATTGTACCAAGTCTAAGGAGTGATGTGGCGCAATGTCTTGTCAGTTTCGAGCTGGTGTTCCCACCATCCTTCTTCAATATCATGACGCACATCCTAGTTCATCTAGTCGACGAGATTGTCATCCTGGGGCCCGTATTTCTACACAATATGTTCCCCTTTGAGAGGTTCATGGGAGTCCTAAAGAAATATGTCCGTAACCGCGCTAGGCCAGAAGGAAGCATCTCCATGGGCCATCAAACAGAGGATCTTATTGGGTTTTGTGTTGACTTCATTCCTGGCCTTAAGAAGACAGGTCTCCCTAAATCGCGGTATGAGGGGAGACTGACTGGAAAAGGCACTCCTGGAAGAGACTCAATAATATGCAGGGACGGATATTCTTGGTCTCAAGCACACTACAAAGTTCTACAGAACTCTACCTTGGTGACCCCGTATGTCGATGAACACAAGAACAGTCTGCGCTCCAAACACCCAGAGCAGTGCGACGACTGGATTACATGTGAACACATCAGGACTTTCAGCAGTTGGTTGGAAACACGTCTCAGAGGTGACAACACTGTTTGTGATGAGTTGTACTTGTTGTCCAGGGGACCATCTTTGACTGTATTGGCTTACAAAGGATACGAGATAAATGGGAATACATTTTACACGATCACCCAAGATCAAAAGAGCACCAACCAAAACAGCGGTGTCCGCTTTGATGCAGCAATCGAGAGCGGAAAGGACACATATTATGGTTACATAGTGGACATATGGGAACTTGACTACGGACCTGATTTTAAGGTCCCTTTGTTTAAGTGCAAATGGGTCAATCTGTCAGGCGGCGGGGTACAGGTAGACCCACAGTACGGAATGACAACAATGGATCTGAAAAATCTTGGGTACACGGACGAACCGTTTGTCCTAGCCAATGATGTAGCACAGGTTATCTATGTGTAGGACATGTCTACCAAACCGAGAAAAAGAAAATATAAGGAAGCGAATACATCATACGATGAGCCAATGCGCCACATAGTTCTTTCAGGAAAAAGGGACATCCTGGGAGTGGACGGCAAGACAGACATGTCTGAAGATTATGAAAAGTTTCATGAAATTCCTCCCTTCAATGTCAAGGCTGACCCAAGCATCCTGATAAACAATGAAGATTATCCATGGTTACGGCGCAATAAGCAAATGACACAAGCGAAGAAAAAGTGAAGACTTTCTCCCGCAACTATTATGATGATACCATGCCAACTTTGTAACATACGAACATGCTACCATTGTCCGTTTTGTACATGCACATGCTATGTGGGTGAAATTATGATACCATGCCAACTTTCAACTTTTTCAGAGTTCATTTGAAATGCTTTCATGTCTTATGGTTCGGCCCTCGTAATACCATGACCATTAGTCCTTGGCCCATGCCAACTTTCAACTTTCAACTTTCTAAAACTAATGGCACTAACAGAAAGTTTATAATTTTGCTCCTCGCCCCTGGCCCATGACCATTAGTCCCGGTTTGTGCCACAAACCGGGACTAAAGGGTTGGTCCTCGTTGCGGGCAGAGTTTAGTCCCACCTCGCCAACCGAAGGGGGCTCACACCGGTCTATAAGCCCTTCCCTCTCTGCCTTGTTGAGCTCCTCTCAAAGTGAAAATAGATGCCCTAATAGAGAAAAGTTTAACCTAAATTCATAGTGAATTTCTCTGAAATTCATAGAAATTTACTAGGAATTTAGGTTGAATTTTCTCTATAAGCGCACCTATTCTCATTTTTTTAGTAAGTTAATCACAAACTTGTGATTCAAACAATTTTCAAAGAATTCAAACTTTAACTATTCAAATTTGAAAACTAATGGCACTAAGAGAAAGTTTATAATTTTTCTAAAACTAATGGCACTAACAGAAAGTTTATAATTTTGCTAACCTAAAAGCAAATAGGATTAAAAATTAAAGCAAAAAACAAAAGAAAATAAATAACGCAAAAAACAAATCAAAAAACAGGAAAAAAACTATTTTTATAGTAAAGTTAATCACAAAATAAAATAAATAAAGCAACAAAGAAAACAAAAAAAACTAAAAAAGTGTTTTCAAATTTGAAAACTAATGGCACTAACAGAAAGTTTATAATTTTTCTAAAACTAAAAGCAAAAAACAAAAGAAAATAAATAATGCAGAAAACAAAACAGAAAAACTGGAAAAAATAGCAACAATAAGTATTTTGTTGTAAGTAGAAACAAAATAAAATAAATAAAGCAACAAAGAAAACAAAAAAACAAAAAAAGTGTTTTCAAATTTGAAAACTAATGGCAGTAACAAAAAGTTTATAATTTTTCTAAAACTAAAAGCATAAAGAATTAAAAAATAAAGCAAAAAACAAAAGAAAATAAATAAAGCAACAAAAAACAAAAAATGCCACCTATTGGGCCCCCACAGCCTGAATACGACTAGAAACCCATCCAAGGGCCAGGATTCAGGCCCGCAGGAGGCCTAGTAGGCCCACAGGCATAGCAGTGACAATTAGGCCCGTAAGCCTGCAATGGAGAGGAGCTCGAGAGGGGTGCGTCAGTGGGGCTTATAAACCACTGCGCACCCCTCTCAACTAGCGAGGTGGGACTAAACTTTCGACGCAGCAGTCGCACAAGGCCTTTGGTCCCGGTTGGTAGCACCAACCGGGACTAAAGGGGGGCATCACCAACCGTGACCAATGCCCCCCTTTAGTCCCGGTTGGTTCTACCAACCGGGACCAAAGGCCGCCGCTTCCCGCCCTTTGGGCTGCTGAAAATAGGCCTTTAGTCCCGGTTGGTGGCACCAACCGGGACTAAAGGGGGGCATTGATCACGGTTTGTGCCACGAACCGTGACCAATGCCTTTGCTATATAACTAGCACTTGTGAAAATTTCCATTCAGTTCGTCTTCCCCGCCCGACGCCGCCAGGCTGCCCCTCTGCGCCTCGCCGTCGCCGTCGTCGCCCCTGCCTCCGATGCCGTCCCGCGCCGCCCAAACGCCGTCGCCACCCCGCGCCGCCCCGACTCCGTCACCGCGCGCCACCCCGCGCCATCACGGTCACCTCCCCGCGCCGCCCCTATGCCGTCGTCGCCTCGCGTCGCCACCCCGACGCCATTGCTGCCCCGCCTCTGCCTCGCCATCGCCGCCCCGCGCCGCCGTCGCCTCTCACTTTGGTCAGGGCCGGCACCGCCCCCCTCTTCCCCCCTGTTTTTAATTTTTTTGCAAATTCATATATGTTTTTTCCTGATTATATGTATATGTATAGTATATGTATGTGTGTATATGTATGCGAAAGATAGATTAACAGAAAAAAATAGTATTTTTTCTGTTCATAGATTTTTTTGGTGATATTGATTATTGTAAATATGCAAATGTTTGCATATTCATATGAACAATGAATTAGGCAAAACCTTTACTTTTTTTCTAAAATTTCTATTTGAACATTATTTTAAAAAAAAAACAAGCAATACTACTTCATGTATTTTTAAGAAGGAAGAAGAAGAAAAAGAATGAGAGGAAAAAGGAAATAAGAACAGGAAGAAAGGAGAAGAAGAGGGGAGAGGAAGACGAGGAGAAATAAATAAGAAGAAGAAAAAAGAAGAAAAAGAAGAGGAGAAGAAGAAAGGAATAGAGGAGAAGAAGAGAAAAATAGAATATATATTCTATTTTCTCTTTTCTCCTCTATTCCTTTCTTCTTCTCCTCTTTTTTTTCTTCTTTTTTTTCTTCGACACGTGGGGGGGGGGGGGTCAAGAACGTCGGACATTCATGAGAGAGGCGAGGAAGAAGGGGAAGAATAGGGAGAAGAAGAGGAGAGGAAGAAGAGGAAGTCTTCTCCTTTATTCTTTCTTCTCTTCTTTTTTCTTCTTCTTCCTATATGTATTAGTTTTTTTATTTAGGTTGTTAATTAGTAGATATTAATTTTGTTCATATATGTATGGATGCATGTGATATGTATGTATGTATGTATGTATCGGGTATGTCGTTGTCGATATACCCCCTACCCGATAACTTCGACATGAGGGGGTCGAGAGGGGGTCTAGGGTCGCCGAGGGGTCGAGGGTCGTCGAACATGAGAGGAAGAAGAGGATAAAAAAAGAAGAGGAAGAAGAAAAAAAAAAGAGGAGAAGAAAGAATAGAGGAGATCCTCTATTCTTTCTTCTCCTCTTTTTTTCTTCTTCTTCCTCTTTATTTTATCAGGAACGAGGGTCGTCGAGGGTCGCCGAGCGGTAGAGGAGAAACCCTAAATAGAAAGTATCGTCGGTGTGAGATACATGTACCGTCGGTGTCGGACACTACATCCACGTCCCACAAGTGGCGCGGGCTTCGACGCCAATGTCACTTGTGGGACGTGGATGTAGTGTCCGACACCGACGGCCACATGTATCATGGCCTGGAACCCGTCGGTCACTGTCTCATCGAGGGCCTTCATGCGGTTGTCGAAGTGCTGGTATGTAGCCTTGAACATAGCAGGAACACCTGGGTCCAGATCGGGACCATATTGCGGCGGCCCGTCATCCTCCTGCACCTCATCCGCGTCACGCTTGCTTGCAGCTGACATTGCGCGCAGTGATAAACCTGGCGCTCTCTGATACCAGATGATACGGCTCAAATAGCTTTGAGTCGATTTTATGGGGTGTCCCTGATCTTTCACCGGCGCAAAGGGCTAGCAAATTAGAATTGATCCGAAGCAGATGAATTAAAACAAACCAGATAAGATGTGTACGGGCGGAAGTACTGGTATAGAACTCCTCTATTCTTTCTTCTCCTCTTTTTTTCTTCTTCTTCCTCTTTTTTTATCCTTGAAGCATTGTCGAGGCCACCCCAAACCCTAGAGAATCAGCATCGAGGCCACCCCAAACCCTAGAGAAGCAGCGTCGAGGCCACCCCAAACCCTAGAGAAGCAGCGTCGAGGCCACTAATTAATATTAGTTCTACGTTTGCCACTAATATATCCATCTGTCATGTTTGAATAATAATTGCCATGTTGTCAATATTTGTAGAAACTATGGACACCGCCCGAGACGAAGTACAAGAAGAGTTGTTGGGGGACATAATCGCACGAGGAAGTGATGTCGTCTGCTCGTTGTTTTCTCAACGACACCGATGGTCTGGAAGCAGCTGGCTATGATTATGATGGCTCTGGTGACCTAATGCCGGTGCAAGAAGGAGACTGTGAGGACGGCTCTGATGACCCAATGCCGGTGCAAGAAGGAGACCGTGATGACGTCTCCGGTGACCGAACCGAGTCCGGCCAGGTATATATATTAGTTAAGCTTCTACTGACTAGCTAATTGATGCATTCATTGTTTTGGTATGTACACATATTAATTAAGTCCTTGTTCTTTTTTCTAGCCCTCCGGATCGAGCACAACTTCGGTAAAGAGACGAGGCCCGAAGAAAAAGTTGAGCTCGGATGAAAAGTTTGAGATCATAGCAATCGCACCCGACGGCCAACCGATTGAACCCCTCCGGATAAAGAGCGCATTTGTTGCTCAGTGCGGGGTTTTGGTTAGGGACAAGATCCCGATCAGCATCCAGCAATGGTTTAAGCCGGCTACAGAAGACCCTGAGGTGTCTTATGTCAATGATATGCAGAAAAATGATCTTTGGACTGAGCTGAAGTCAAATTTCACCCTACCGCCAGAGGATAATCCAGAGAAGCCAGTTAAAGAGCAATTAATCAAGTATTTTGCTCTTAAGAGGATGGCAGAACTATTCAGGAGGTGGAAGAAAGAGCTGAATAAGTTTGTCGAAAATAATGAGACACCAGAATTCAAGGGCAGATATGAGAAGATCAGAGATCACTGGCCCGCATTTGTGGCCCACAAGACAACGGAAAAGAGTAAGAAGATGTCGGCGACAAACAAGCAAAATGCTGTGAAGAAGAAGCATCACCATCGCACGGGGTCAGGTGGCTACCTCGTAGCCTGGCCTAAGTGGGCCAAGACTGAGAATGATCTGGTTGATAAAGGGATCAAACCAGAGACAATTAACTGGCCAGACCGTTGCCAGACTTGGTTCTTCGGGGCTGGCGGAACCTTGGACCCTGTAACAGGGAAGTGCATCTGGACGAACGATCAAATGGACATACCAGTCAGGAAGCTTCAGCGGTATATCGAAGCAGCGCAGCAAGGGACATTCTTTCCAGACAGAGAGAACGGCGAGCTCACAATGGCCCTCGGGAATCCTGAGCACCCTGGACGGACACGAGGTACGCCAGGCTCCATTCTGTGGAAGGTTGGGTTTCCAGACGCAGGCGGTTACAAATCCCATGAGAGGAGGAAAAAATTGCAGCAGACCCAAATGCATGCGCTGCAAGCAAGGGTACAAGTGATAGAGTAACGAGAAGCAAATCGCAACAAACGTACTGCCGAAGCTTCCCCCGAAGCTACCCCGCCATCTCAGCGGAGAAGCAGCGTGGCTTCCACCGAGCTGCTTTAGCCGGAGCATGCCTTGACGGCTCCTGCCAGCTATCCCGTGGATGCTATCACGGAGTCTCAAAATTGCCACCTTATGACGCAATGGATGAATTTGAAGGTCAAGGCGGCTGTTGGCTCTGTTTATTCTACTGAACCCAGCGCAACTTTTCACTGCCGGCCGATTCCAGAAGGATATGCTAGGGTGATGGTGGATGAAATAATGGAGGGATTTGAGGACCTCCAGCTTGACCACCCTACCGGTGAAGGGGAGACTAGGCTGGGGTCTGCTCTGAAGACTCCATGCCTATGGCGGAAGGAGCTCATCAACCTTCCGAACTGGACTCCTCCACTTCCTCCTCCTCCTCCGGCAAGTCAGGGCACTCCGCCTCCTCCACCGCCCCCTCCTCCGGCGAGTCAGGGCACTCCGCCTCCTCCACCGCCTCCTCCTCCGGCGAGTGACGATTAGGGCACTCGACCGGCTCCTTCTCTAGCGCGTGGCGGCACTCCGCCTCCTTCTCCGCCTGCGCTGACGCGTCCGAGCAGCCAGCCTCCTCCTTCTCTGCCTCGTCAGCAAGGGTGGAAGAGACCTGCCGCCGCTTCGGCTGCTCCGGCGCGTCGTAGTCCTTCTCCTCCGCCTCGTAAGGAAGTAAAGAAGACAACCGCTCTGTCTGCTCTGCTGGCGTCTAGCAGTACAGCCAAAGGCGGGAGGAAATACAGATTTGGTCCTTCTTTGAAGACTCCAGAGAAGTTACCATACGAGAGGACCCCGGAGGAGAACGCCGAGATCGCACGAGAAGAAGTGAGGAACTACTTTGAAGGGGTGAAAGCAAAGAAACATCCACCTCCGGAGGAGAAGGTAGATCCGGTGAAAGCGAAGCGCACTCTGGCTGCCCTGACAAAACCACCCAAGTCTCCGCCGAAAGGAAACTATGAGCGCATTATTGGAAAGGAATTTGCTGAAGCGGAGCGGTCGGGAAGTACTGTCAGTGATCAAAGGCTGAAAGAACGACGAGCTGGGAAACAAATTGCCCAGCTCAACGAACAAGCGAAGCAATCATGCCCCCCGCTCAAGGTGCCTAGCGACAACGTCGCTAATGATCCGAGGATGGTGCCCGGTTATAGCAATCTTGGCGATTACCTGCCCGACGATGTACATTATGATTTCATGGAGGTGCAGATACAAAGATACGAGTACAGGAAGCCTCTCGTCAAAGATGAAAGATCTCTATCAACGATGATGCGAAGATTGCATGATTGGTACTTGAAAATCTGCAGAGACTCTCGGAGATCATACAGAGACTCTGGGGGGAGGAGTACTTTGTATGTGAAAGTTAAAAAGGAGCATGACCTCGTTGGAATTGAACTGTTGCCTGTTCCATTCGAGGAGTTCTTTCAGTTTTTCAATCAATTGGCCCTCGATAAGACAACGGTCACCTGCTACTGTCTGTAAGTAGTACTACTTCTGTCATTAAGTCTCTATATAGCTCAGCTCTTTCATTGCATGTATTTATAATCATCCTCAATATATTATGCAGATTGAAGATCGCCGAATTAAAGAAAAGACAAGTCGGTGATATTGGGTTCATTAACACATATCTCATTGATGCAACTCAGGTTAAATTTCATGCCGCAGATACCGAGGCCAACTTGCTACGATCGTTGGTAATAAATGAAACAAAGATATAATACTCTTTCCTTACAACTTCAAGTGAGTGTTACTGTCTTGTGCGTATTCGGTTTCCCTTATATATTAGTCAAGGTTATAGTAATGTAATTGATGAGTTATGCATGCGTGTGCAGTTACCACTATATTCTCCTAGAGATTAAGCTTGAGCAGGGACTAGTAACCGTCTTAGACTCAAGACGAAAAGATCCCCAGGACTATGCAGACATGACTCAAATGCTCGAGAAGTAAGTTAAATCGATCATTATCCACCATATCAGCAACTTTGTTCATTTCCTGATATATCAAGTAATTGTTTTCTTTGTCTGGCAGGGTTTGGAAAAAATTCTCCAAAAAAGCTCCAGGACTCCCGAAGAAGCTGCAATTTAGACACCCGAAAGTAAGTACTATAGTAGCATGTTCCGTGCATCTCCTATTGATTCAAGCGCTAGTTTCATCAATACCATTTGGCATTCTTGCTTATCAGTTTGATTGACCTCTATTTCTTGTAAAGTGGTTGTGGCAGGAACAAGGGAATGATTTATGTGGATACTACGTTTGCGAGTCCATCCGCCACATGACCTGTGAGCGGGGCTACACTGACGAACAATATGAAGTACGTAAATAACAACATTCACAATTTTATTTTATTACCATCATTTGTGTTGAGTTTCATTCATTCATATATATATATGTATTGACCCCGTTCTTCAAATTAGATGTTTCGGAAGCGGGATGAATTCCTAGCATCAGCTCGCATGCGAGCAATTCAAGAGGAATTGGCAGCATTCTTTCTTGACCACGTGATCGCTGAAGACGGACAATACTATGTGGACCATGAGTCCCTATGATTATATTTGTAAGAGATAATTATTGTATATATGTAGCCGGTAGTGTCGGATAGATATACGAGAACTTGTTGTTCGACCAATCTCTCGGAGAAGGAGAGGTGGTCGATATCACTTCTCTCTGTATGCATATATGTTCATGACGATCTTTTGTTTCCTTCGTTTGCTTACTAGCTAGCTAGCGTGTCTAGTCCTCTCTATACGTATGTATAGTACGTAGCGTCGACCAAGCACGGACATAAGAAAGGACACTTCTCTCTATTAATTATAGCTAGCTAACACAATATATGAAACACCTAAATTAACCCCCCAAAACCCCCAACCCCCCCTTCAAAAAAAAAACAAAAAACCCAGCCACAGAAATGCTGACGCGTGGATGCCTATTGGTCCCGGTTGGTGCCACCAACCGGGACCAAAGGGTCTCCTGCCTGGGCTCCGCGCACAGGCCACGTGGAGGCCCATCAGTCCCGTTTCTGGATTGAACCGGGACTAAAGGGACAGGGCATTAGTACCAACCCTTTAGTCCCGGTTCAGGAACCGGGACAAAAGGCCCTTACGAACCGGGACAACAGGCCCTTTTTCTATCAGTGGACGAAAAGCGCGGGAGAGGCAGGTGAGGGGTTTGGGTGGATTAGGACGGTCAGAAGTGAGCGTGGCAGCGGTCTGGACACCGGGATAGCCCCCCTTCCCCATGTTTGTCTTTGGTTTGTGAGAGAAAACACGTCCGGACCGTCATGCGGACCGATAAAGACCTATGTTGGATGGCTTTCGCAGTTTGGATAACATGTTCTGAATGTATGCGGTGGTTTGAGGATCGACGTTGGAGATGATGTTAGTGGACAAAAAGCATGGACAATGCTTCAGACGGTTCAAGGTTCTTTGAATTTAGCAAACTTCCAAGGAGGCACAACCGTCGCCCAAGCCGATCCGCCATCCACCACCTGATCTTGATTTGTGAGTTGTGATTGAAAGCCATGTGGACAAAGAGAAATCACTCATAACCCGATTACGCAGCAAATTCAAAAGCGGATCTCTGAATTCTCCACGTCATTCATAACGGATTTGAGACCTTGTGCCCTGCTGGTTCTTTACTTGCTGCGGCGCAAGTGGCGGCCATGATTTCGGGGGGAGAAAAACGTATGCACCTCCTGAATCATACTGTATTCTTGGCCGCACGACCGGATCTTCCCCTTGTCGCCACGCCACGCCCACATCTTTTCTTTTCCCTCCCTCCCTCTGAGACGAACACGAGTAAACAAGTCGCTTGCTCTGCGCGATCCCCGGCCATTGTCAGGGTTGACCGGTCAATGTCGCCATTGTCCTGGCATGCATGGTGGCATTGCGCTGCCACGTACGTTCGGAGGTGCAGGTACAGAGATGCAGCCAGCGACGGCGCCCGTGAGACGACTGACAGGTAGGCCCCGTGAGACGACTGGCAGGCGGGCCCCGCTTGTCATCAAGGTTGGAAGAGGATGATCAGGTGATGCGTCACGGGGGGTGGGCCAAAGAAGGCGCAGAGGACAGAGCGCCGGCAGATCTTCGGCAGGCCGCGCAGGCTGATGCCTGAAGGTCGCACGTCCGTCACCGACGACCGAGATGCTCAAGTGACGAGCACACAACGGGGATTGGATTTTGTTTCCCCTCTTGTCCTCTTTGACTGGGATTTCTTTTTTATGGCCGTGATACGTGATACTTACGATGGAAAGAGCTTTTCTTTGCGGGGTAGGAGGGAAAGTGCTTTTATTCAATTGGGAAATGGCAAATGAATGATAATATCGCACGCAATGGGACGAGACTTGCCTGCTCCCCCGACGTGTGCTCATTCGTGCTCCCGCATACGTGGCTTAATTTGATTGGAACAAAATAAGACCGGCCCCACCCCTTTAAAATCAGGGGGGAAGATGATTAGATTAGAAAGAAAAAAGAAAAAAAAGACAACCGTAGGATGAAGTGGGAGCACGGATGGGAATATGAGGAGGGAGCAGCCAAGCCGGATCCCACGCAATGCATAGCTGACCTATTGTTGGCATGCCATCCAAAATTAGCTAAAGAAGCAGTTTTGCTAAATCACATCTAGATGTGCCCTGAGTATTGTACATCTAAATGAGTAAGTTATATGTCATTGATTTTACGCGAAGATTCATGCAGACATTTTCTTTTTTTCCTTTTCTTTGTAGTTTGATTGGATCACTCGGATATGCAATAATTAGCGCGCATCTAAATGTGCCCTAGACAGACCCATGTATATATGTCATGACATTGTCAGTTTGAAAGTTCTTTTTTCCTTGAAGTAACTTCCGATTTATTCATAACTAACCATGACAGTGTAGAGATCACCAGAGGTAACAAAATTTACAACCAAATATGTGGATCACGGCTACAATCACTGAAGCGAGTCGAAGGCGTGTCACCATCATTGTCTCTCCCTTAATGGAGATGGGAAAACTTTGTTGTCATAGACAGACATAAGTTGTCATGGTAAGGCCCCCTAGGACCGGCGCTTCAGAGCAACTGTTAGTGCCGATGAAGAGAGTCGTAGATCGGAAGGATCAGAGTTGTAAACACCAAAACGAAGATTGGATCCAAACAGATCCATCCAAGACCAGCACCGACCAAATCCCGTGAGATCTGATGGAGACACACATAGCTCGTGAGCGGAGAAGGATCAGGACGAGCGGGTGCGGGGGAGGGGGAGTGGCGATGATAGCGTGAAGAAGGTCACTGTGTAGACGTGAGAATGGTGGTGGCAATGGTGCCCCAGTAAGCTCCTGAGAGGAGAGGGATCGGCATGCCATCATTGAAAGTCAAGATCAAGAGCAGTGATGCACTAGGGTAAGGGCAATGTACGACCATGATAGGATGAGAGGTCGGAGAGGAGGTGCTCATGAGCTTCGTCATGCTAAACCATCGCGCGGGAAACTGATCCAGTGAACCACATATGACCGAATTTTATGTGATAGTAGTAGCCTTTAGGACTTGCAATCCAGTTAGCGAGAAGTGTCACACCTAATGTTGATCAGACGGCCAAGAAAACTCCAAACACGCGATCTAATGGTTAATATAACTAGTGGCGTAAGATGGCTCAGATTCAGTTCAATTTTATTATCCTAAATTGGGCTTAAGACAAACCATATTTTCTAGTGCTTTCTAATTTGTTACAAGAGTAGTTACTTCTCATTTGAAACCGCCGGCGACGGATGAAACTACCACGTAGTCTGGCAAGGGATGAAGCTTACATGGTTGTGGTCTCTGCAAGCGCCATCTCCTGTCACTGGCAAAGCGAAAAGTCGTTAGTACCCTCGGTAGGGTGGTGAACGTGGCGGAAAGTACCAGAATGGAGCCCGTACACACAGTTTACCCAGGTTCGGAGCTCCGGTGAGAAGTAATACCCTACATCATGCTTTGTGTTTGTATTCTTGATGGATGTACCTTGTGCGAGGGACTACAACGTGGAAGTGTTGCGACCGAGAGTCTAGATCTATGGAAGTCGATGGATTGAGGGCCACGTGGCCGTCCTCTTGTGTGTACGGTGAGAGCTAGGGTTTTACAAGAGGTAAATCAAATCTTGGTCGCCGGCATGCTGACTTGGGGGCCAAGATGATCGAAAGACATCTATCCAATCCTCGGGTCTCCCTTTTGTTGCTTGATCCTAGGTGGCCTTCTGGGCCCCTTGGGAGGCCTGCTGTCGGGCTCCCTGTGAAGAAGTCACCCCGGTGTGCTACACCCTCAGGCTTCGCGGACACCACCTCTTGTTCTTCCACCATCTCCGACATCCCTCGAACCCCATTGTGCAATGCCAGCTTTAACCACAATCCTCACATCATTAACCTACGTTCTCATATCATACATCGACTCCTTGTAGCCGCAGCCTGAGGCTAGGCCAAGGCTACTCTCCGATGGCCTTAGGTGTGGGCAGCTTGGCCAAATGACTCAAGCCTAAAGTCCACTGTTGGGCTCTGGCTCTACATTTGGGCCCAAAGGCCTGGCCCAAAAGCTTTCACAGCTTGAAATACCTAAAATAATAATATTTTTAATAGAAATATGGTATAATACATGAAAAGGTATGAGTGCATGGTCAAAGAAACTGACTATAATAAAAAAATTGCGAAAGGCCTAAATATATCAAATATCACGGGTCTTTAAAAACAAACATTTACAAAAAAAGAAATTACATTCAAAATCTTGGCGGTGTCGAAGTCATCTTGATCCTGCATCACTGGTGACGCACCGTGAGCATAGCTTGATGTTGTTTTTGGGCCTCCACCTTGGCGAAGCAAACTTTTCAAAACCCAGGAGCTTGTAGAAGTAGCAGCCGAAAAGTCATCGATGCAACAGGAGATGCCGGTGGTACCGACCAGCCAAGCAAATCACCGTCTACGAGAAAAAGACGTTGATAAGGGTCCGTAGAAACTCCTATGACCACAAAAGCTGCATGAATCCAGACGGATCCATCAAAAACCTAAATCGACACAATCTAGGAAGACACGTCGAAGACACGGGTGCACACACCCTCCTCCGAGAAAAGCATGCCAACGGAACGGGATAGGGAGGGAGAACATTATTCCTACCATGGGGCAACATGGGTGCCTTGCTACTCCAAACAAAACATAAAGGCTTGCAAAAAAAAATTAAAAAAATAACACCCATGTTGTTGTACGACAGATCAGGGCCTAGTGTTGAGCTTGCCGCCACCCAGAATCATGCACTGGCGCCCTTTTCTCGGGTGATCTAGCCAGGCTGCACCATCGATGAAGGGCGTCGTACTAGATTCATTTGGGCGCTGTAGACTTTACCAACACCGTCGTGGCGCACTGCCTGACAAAGACCACCATTCAAGCACTCATCTCCTTTGCCATTGCACAACAACCCTCCAACGCCTCCATGCGAGGGCAATCTGATTATAACCTCCCTTCCCCCTCCCCTCCTGACGGCGACGAGAGGGATAAGCAACGGGTGGCAGCTAGGGTTTTGTCGTTGCCAGCGTGGCCGCCTCTCAAGAGAAAAACAATTTTAATAAATAGTTGGTGATATAGTAAACCGAATTCTATATACTTAAATAGTCGATCTTCACTATCTCAATTGTCTCCACATGTACACATGCTATTCATCACCCCGCTAACTATTTCTCTTAACATGCATGAAAATTGCAATTTATATTCTCTCTCAACATGCACACATCCTAACTTAAATCATTCTAATTATATTTCTCTAAACATGCGTGAGAAATACTACTTATATTCTATATATATTTACAACAATATAATGATCAAATACAATATATATTTTATTAATTTTCATTTAAATTTCATCAAAAAGTATTCGAACCAATTCCCCGAAGCAACATCTAGTTTATATAGCCGAGGGCCGTCAGTTGGTCCAAAGCCGGGGCCTTTGGATTGGTCTCGGTTTGTCTGGTTGCAGGGCAGCGGCTCTGGCGGCGGGAGGCACGGCATTTGCGGGCAGAGCGTGTGTCTCAGGTGCGGCGGGCAACCATGGCCTCGTGGGTGGCGTGGTTGCGGGTGGTTGATGGAGTTAGGGTGCGACGGTGGGGTGTGGGCGTCGGGGTACACCACTTGCCCAGTCCTCTGACCGGCCGACGGTGGCGTCGGCAATTGACGCCGTACCCCTCCTGAAGGCTCCGTCGCGGCGTTCCCACTCTTGTCGCTTTGCTCCGGGTGAAAATCCGATCTTCGCGAATGAGGCGATGGCGACTATTCATGGTCGTACCTTTCTTGGAGGCATCGCTTTGGAGGCCTAGCTTCGTTGTTGTCTGGTTTCACCTCTCTATTGTGTTGTCGGTGGGATGGTGTGTCGGTGTCCGACACCTTTGTATCTTGCCTTGGGTGTGTGCGTTGTGTATGTTGTTTAGTCTATCGGTTGTAATCGATGATGGTGCTTTATATATAAAGCGGGGAAACCATTTTTCGGTAAAACTAATCTACAGGAGTTTCTACAAGTGGCACCGTCTATAATTGCTATCCTCATTTAGGTGCATATATAAAATCTATTGATCGGTCTTAAAGCGGCTTTGTGTGGGTTATATTCTCTCTCGTGGACGGTGGACCATTTGTTAACCGTACGTCGGCAAAAGCTAAAAAAATAGCTTCGCAATGAATAGTCTCCACGAATAATCTATCACTGTATAGTTCTGTCGGATTCAGACCAAAGCAGCTGGATGATTAATTATTAACACCAACGTGTCACATCAACACATATTATATGTGTGCCTAAAAAACCATGTGAATATATGTGATGCGGTTGGATCCATCTAACTTTGGGCGCCATGTGATGGGGACCTACACATGCATATATATTTTGCTAGCTTCAAAACGAGTGCTTCCTGTGTTGCTATCACCAAAGAGGAACGGGTGTATGTACCATATACGCATTGAAATTTTGGTTTGTAAGGCATGATTAGTCCAACGCAAAGGTATCTACAGGCTTAGCTTAGCATATGTCTAACCTATCCTATATACATCGACAAACAGGAATGGGTGTACTATCCATCTGACACCCATCAAATATTTTGAATACCGAGTTCATAATGCATGTATGTGTTCTTAAATTAACCTGTTATTAAAGAATGTGACCATGATTAACTTAGCGCACAATAACCCTATAAGTACAAACCTAGTAGTATATTATATGAGTATATTTTTATTCAAAGAAATGAAGGTATGAATGGAAATATTTCGTAAAAAAGGTGTCAATGTTTCTCTTTTGTCAATATTATATGATTATATGAGTATATTTTGATGTGACAAGGGTAGGTATAGTCCAAACTAAGTTTCTCTTTTGTCAATGTTATTGTTTGTTGTCCTTCTCAGAAAGTATATATCATTTGAGTTCTTATTTTTCATGGCTTGATATCATTACCAATTTACAGATTTGTTGAAAGCACACAAGCACATAAAGAAAAACTGAAGTATATTAGTTAGAAGATAGAGGTACGGATCAAGAGAAAATTGTGAAATTAAATTTTTTTTGTGTATTTAACAGTTCAAATATCACTATATCGTTGTTATCACACACACACACACACACACACACACACCCACACACCCACACACACGTGCGCGCGCACACGCACATCATTACCATTTTACAAAATTAGATAAGTATTATCTAGTTAATATTATTTTCTATTCATATCAACCAATATATCACCACAGTTCTATGGCATATTAAACACATGATAGAGTCCAAATAGCATGTTTTTATAATAATTTGAAATATTGCTTTTTTGCCAAACACCCACCCACGCAAGCACCAAATCCGCTTCTTTTCCAAAGAAGTTCGTATTGGCTATGTGCATCCTATGTTCCTAACTATGCACAGACCGTGTGTGTGTGTGTGTGTGCTCATTTGTGTTTTTATCCGAGGTATGTTTCATTTTGAGTTACTTAAATCCACCGTTTGTGAAAGATATCTTGCCTATTTTCTCGACTCATGGTTTCGAGGATATAAACTTGAATTAGTAGATGGGCGCGGGAGAAAGCCAATTTTAAGATCCATCACCTCCCCCTCCCTCGCGTGGCCTCCCCTCGGGCAGCGCCAGGGCCCCCTGAACCCTAGCCGCTAGCCCCCCCCCCCCCCCCCCCCGCCGCTCCATCCCCAGCCACCGCCGCCGTCGGCAAGGGCCGCGGTGGCGGCGGGCCCTGCATCGAAGATCCATGCTGGGTGGTCGTCGCGGAACACCCTGTGAGGCGGAGGTGGCGTCTCATGCGTGGAGGCCGGGGACGGCAGTCAGGGAGGAGCCCCTGCTGCGCGGCGGCGATGGGAACCTCCATGTTCGGCTGTGCGCGCATGGGTGGCTTCGATGGCTGCAGATCGTCCAGATCCGTCTCGGTACGGCCTTGGCCAGCCGGTGGCGCGAGGAGGACCGGCGAGGGGCGGCTAGAGGTTCCCTGCCGGTGTGCCGACGGCTGTCCTCGTGTCTAGGCGAGGTTCCATTCGGTTCCAGCCAACTGCGAGGTTGGGGGCGCGACTTCCAGTGAAAATCGCGCAGACCTCGGTCATGGCGAACGATGGTGGCGTCTATGACGTGTTTCCCTTCGCGAAGCATCGTTGTTGCAGGTCGTGACACCCCACTCGCAATGCTTCGGGGGAAACCCTAGATCTGGATCTTCCGGATCGGACGATGATGGCACCTTCGATGCCGTTGTCCCTCATGAGGGCATCGTTTTGGAGTAAGTGCTGGTTGGACGGGACAAGCGGGGGAGCGGTATCACATCCACCGCAAGGCCAATGGTGGATGCTGGTGGCATGGCGTTGGGGAGGTTCGGCGACGGGCGCGTGTGGATGGATTCGTGTAGGATGGTGGAGTTGTCTGGCGCCGTGGTGGCGTCGACGACAGACCATGCAAGGTAGATGTGTCAGTTCCTGCTCTGGAGATGGACCGGTGGATGATGGCGGCAGCAGCCTCTGAGAGTGCGCCGGGCCGGTATGGAACCCAGTCCCGGTGTGTGGCTGGGCTGGGGCATCCGGCTATAGATGTTAGGGTTCGGTGCAATGTCCGTTTGGTATTAGGCCCGGATATTCAGCACACCTTCATCAAGGGATAGGAGTAGCAACAAGTGTTGCCTAGATGGTGGCTTCAGGCTGACTGCAGTATTGCTTTGTATGGTCTTTGTGAATAATTAATAAAATGATTGCATACATCGTCCAGATCAGAGGCCGGGGGTTTGTCCTCCTTTTCAAAAAAACTTTTTGTGAAAAAGTAAGCTTGTATTGTTTGATTTATTTTAGTTATATTATTTGACTTCCCACTAGAGGTGGGTTGCCTCTTCTTAAAACATCAATTCTATTTTAATTTCCAAAATAGTATGCCCACTCCCAAGTTACAAAAATTTCCTTGATTTTTCTTGTTTCCCTTCTATTGTCCATATTTAACTTCTACTTAAAATTTAGATTATATGGTGACTCAGCTGCTATTTATATCTTAGAGTGAACCTGGATAATTAATCAGGGTAGTCTGTAGTAATGTTTATGTCTGTAAGAAATATATATATGATGGTTATATTCTCTACTTATTAATGTGTGATTTGTTCTTAAATTAGCTTGAATACAAAACTATTGTACTTAGCTTCGCAACAAATTAACAGGGAATGATTTGTGACTTGAGTTTATTTAGTTCCAAAAAAGTTGTTCCATCATTTGGATAATTTTCTTTGTTGACGCGTGAAGACTCACTAAACAAAGCCAAAATTCTATATAAGCATTCTTTCTTTTGGCGAAAGTACGTCTCATTTATATGTTTTGATATTCAAAATCAAGAAAATGATGACTTGATGACTCTTGGATGGTTAATTTAGACATGTCATATCAGGAATCTTTCTTCAATTACTATGCAGGCCAATCTCTTCTCAGTGTCATATCCAACACCGGCCACTTTGGCAATCATTAGCATCACTATAACATAATAGCGGCCAGGGCGACGGCGCAATGTCCTCGCGTCTCGATGACGAGTGATTTATGAAAACTATATTGAAGTTGTCATCGACCTGAAGAGAAACTTAAAGCACAATGGCGCTTAGGTGAGTGAATAGGAATAACATTAGGTGAACTGTTGGATCGATAGATGAAGAGATATTATATACTTAGTATCATTTGGTTGATGTGGTGGTTAAGCGGTTAATTGTTAGTGCTAGTAGTAGTTAAACAATGGGAGACGGCCGCTGTTAGGTCATGCATGCATACACAGCTTGCCTCTTTTGACGCCACAAGTGTCTTAGCAGTGTCCTACACTTGTCCGATGCATTAGTTCTTTATGTGTCACCCATCAACTTTTGGTCAAGAATTGCTTAGAAAAACGTGGTTGAAGAACTCCAACGTTGTTTGCTAAGTATCTAAGGAGGCATTGTTAGGTGCAAACTCGTAGATATGGGAAGATAATAATTATGTGTCCACTAATCAGTCAATATATCACATTCCTTTAATCTTTGGGGGCTAGCTAGATTCCCATGCAGCTCTAGGTTTGGATGGATGGAGTAGATATGTAGGCCCATCAAAGGATGCTCCATCACCAAGTTGAGATCATGCATATGCACCGCGCCGTTCCAATCGGCTTTAGGCGTTGTGTGTGAACAAATCCATTCGATCAACAACTAACCCCAAACAGAACAAACCATGACGACGGATGTGACGGCTGAATCCGATAGATGTTGATTTTGCAAGCTTACCGACAAAGCATATATGTGTGGTAGCGACTGGCACAGTAATTAATTTCGATTTTATTGGAGGGTACACCTTTTTCACAATACCCTGGCCCATCGATCGGCTACAATAAATGATTTTTCAGGGATGAAGACAAACAATTAACTATGTATTCCTGCTTTCTGATGTAGTACTACACCAACTTTAAGTAAAGTATAAAACACTTTTTTGGCGCATCAAGTTGGTAATTAAGGCATGCACAAGTTCATCTCAAAAAGTCATACACAACTCAATTATCACAATACATACAGTAGCACGCTTTGTAGCTACTCCTTCTCTAGCTAGACGGGAATATTTACCTACCGTACCAGCAGACCCGACACGCATGTATGGGCAGGCACCATGTGGGCGACTTGACTTGATCTACCCGTACTCTTTCAATTACATGGCCGGCGTTGATTAATCTATCTACATCACCATAAGAAGATAAAAACCCTAACGACTACTCCCAAGTAGCTATCCCATTAGCGGCGCCTCAGGCAGTACGGGGCTACCAGCTAGAAATAGAAACTTCTCTTGGCCGGTGCCACTTTTCTCCATCCCTTTATTGACCTTGAAGTGCAAGCTTATTAGCAGTAGCACCAGCTTTTGGTTGCTTTCATGATTTTGATTGGAGAGATCGATCACAAAAAATATCGAGTTAGTTAAGAACACAAGGGTAAGCTAGCTAGGTATCTAAAGGATACGTTGCGTGATCTCCTCTCCTTTAATTGTGATGACGTGTAGGCCCCTTGGTTACTTACTTAACCCATGCATCCGTCGATACATTTCTTTTTGTAGGAGTGCAGGAGCGGCGGGGAAAGGTGACGATGGATTTGCATTTGCCATTGTTTGTTTGTAGTAGTTGTGTACCCACTATCTTTGGAATGGGCCGCATGCGCCCAGGTGCTCCTTTTTTGCTCGTCAGAGGTGCCCATTTCTGCAGTGCATCGATCAGTGTTGAGGCGGTCAGGAATATTTTAGGGGCTGTAAAGGAGGAACCAAGTGCTGATTCCAAAGTGAAACGGGACAGGAGTAAAATCTATGCATATTCTCTCACTTATTTGCTCACTTGAAAAGTGATAAATCATTTTCTCAAATGCCCGTCCAGATATGAAACGGGATACGTGTAAAACCTTGCATGTAGGTCTGTTTTCTTGTACTGCATGGTCTATAATTCATGCTACTTCAAATTCATATCCACAACCCAGTTTAGCAAATATCTTTGTTAGCTGGCTGCAGGATATTGACATGAAACTTTGATATTATTCTGCAGGGTTAGCGGCGCTTTTCTTGTCGCCGTGACTATTTAGAAATGATGTGCTATACTTTTTTTACTTGCTTATTAGTTATGGTGTTGGGATGCATAAAGCTAACTTCTAAATGATCTTGGATTCAGAGATAAAATCGGTCAAATTGTTTTACCATCTTACTGGTCCAAATTCACTGAAAAAACAGAATAGTTTACCGGGCCAAATTAGTTGATGGGCTCTTTATCTTCTAACCTTTAGCAGCCCATTGGGCATTGGCCCTGCTTCGTCGGCCGAAAATCACGAGACCTCCAATTGGGCCAGAAAGGGGCCCGGGCGTTCATTAGACTAGTTCGTGGGCTGCAACCCAATTCCCTCTTCCCCATCTCAGCGAATAGGCCAACCCTTGGATGTGGACTCTTGGGGAAGATCGTCAGTTTTTTTTTTCATTCGCTATTCTGACTGTAATGACAGCATTCGTACAATAATATTTTTTTGGAAAAAACAAGAATTCAAAAACCAAGCACTTTCGAATTTTGTTTCGAAAAACCGGTTGACCATTCACCATTGAAAACTAAAAAAACTATCAACTATAAAAACATTAAGATTAGAAAAAGTATAATAATTGGATTTCTTTTTAGAAATTTGGAAAGAATTCAAAAATTGTAAATAATCTATAAATTTTCAAAATGTTGGAAAATGTGAAAACTTTCCACAAATTTATAAAATGTTCATAAAATTCGGAAAAACCTGTAAATATTTTAAAATCAATCGTGAAAATTGAAAAATAAAGTTCACAGAATTAGAAAAATGTTCATAACGCTTGAACAAAAAAGTTGACAAAACAATTGAGATCAAATTTTACTAAATTTAAAAAGTTCACTAATTTTAGTACAAAAGGAAAAATAAAACAATAAAACAAAACAAGACAAAACAGACAAAAGACCTGATCCGAAAAAACCACAAACTAGAAGAAAAAACTGGCTGGAAATATTCCAGAACCTTCCCAAGAGCGGTAGGAGTTCCCGCTCGATTCATAATAGATGGGTTAATATGATAGACTAATTCGGGCGTGGGTCCTAGTTTACATAATAGCATGTAACTGGGAGAAACCACATGCCATATATAAAGCGAAATGCTATATCTTGTCCGTACTGATTCGTAAAGAGGCTCGCCTAGGGCAGTTTTCATGTATATCTTCTGTTTTCATTGCTTTTTCCTTTAATTTTATGTTTTTCTTTGGTTTTCTTCTGTTTATCTGTTTTGCAATGTTTGTTAACCAGATTTCACCGATTTTTCTTTTTCTTTTGCTTTGTTTATATTTGTTTCTTCCTGGGTTATCCATGGTTATCTTCAGTTTCTCAGTTTTCTTTTGTTCTTCAAGGTTTTCTTTGTTTGGTTTTTCTTTGGGTAGTTTGATTATGTTTTTTTTTTGGTTTCAAGAAAAAAAAATTCAAGACATCTCTACATTTATTGTATACATAATAAATAATAGTTTTTGCTACACGTTTACATTTTCTAAATACATGAATAAAATTTTTATTCCCGTATATTTATTGATGCCCCCCTTTTTTCATACACATTTTTCTTATAAAGGAAAAAAATTATCCATGTTTGTCATTTTTCAAAGATATGCCAAACATTTTTTTTCCAAGTACATGTTTAGATCTCTATTTTTTGCAAATGTTCTATACATTATTTGTCTACAGGTCAAACATTTTTATATACAGGTTTAACATTTTTCAACAGTATTATTCATATATTTTTCAATGTATGTGTCGATGTCTATTTTTTTCATACACATTGTGCATTTTTGTATACATCGAAACCATTTTTATACACATTTCATATATTTCAAATACATGATTATATATTATTCTAAAACATATTTTGAACATATTTTGGATGCTATCAATATTTATTGAATCTCATGAACATTTTTCTGAACATTACCAACAATTTTAAAGTTATGCGAACATGTTTTTAACAGTGTGTCGGCAATTTTGATTGGGCAATAACATTTTGGAAAAAATATATTTTATTTTTCAGCAATACAAAAAATGTAATAAAATATAAATAAAAAGGTTTAAGAAGGAAAAATGAGCAACGAGATGAACATATCGAAAGAATAATACAAGTAATTACCTGGGCCGATCAACCCAACGTGCTCTTGCATCTAGCGCCTCTTATGGGCAGGTTCAGGCGCGAGGGAGGGCACCGCCTCGTTTTTTCATTTCTTTCCATGTTTTTATCTTTACCTTTAATTTCGTTTCTACTTTCAAATATTGTAAATAAATATATTTAAAAAAATTACATAAACATATGGAAAAAAACTTAATCGAGCATTTAAAAAATGTTAAATGTCTCCAAAATATATACAATATGTGTGAAAAAATTTGATCATGTATTTTAAAAAAGCTTTTGAAGCATTTGACCAAAAAAATGTTAAACAAATATAATGTTATTTAAAAATTTAAAATGTTAAATGTGTATGAAAAAAATGTTGATCATTTATTTTGAAAAGGTGTAAAAGCATTTCGAAATGTTAAAATGTGTATAGAAAATAATGTTGGCGCTGTTGCAACGCACGACGAAGGTGAGTTGAGCGTCATTCAATTTTAAAGTAAAGGGCTAGAACGAGAAATGTCATGCTACAGCGGAAAACTAAGCAACAAGGGTGGGTCCGACAGGAAAAGAGCAAGGTGCGTCGTGGGGTTGGGTTTCTGTGTTGGGCCCGTGTGTTAGGGACTAGATTGATAGTCCGGACAACGGCATTTCTCCCCCACATATGGTTTGAATTTAGGGGAGACCATAATGTCTAGACGATTGAATTTTAAAGCCTACTGTGCGCCTGTTTGATGTCGTAACACGCCCGAACAAATTAACGAATGAACTTAGACGTTGGAAACAACCTTAATCTTATGACAACTGGCAGCAGGCTTTTAACCACTACACCAGAGACCTGCATCCGAATATTAGGTGCAAAACTTTATAAGAACACACAACAGCGTTGAGATTTGGAAAAAACATTATGAAAATTCTTAAATATAGGAAGCAGTTTCTTTATATTCAAAAATTGTTTTGGAGAAGTGAAGATATTTTGTAATTCCAATTTAAAAAAGAACAGGAACAAATTTTGTAAATCCTGAACAGTTTCTAAAACGCAAATAATTTTTAAGAAATTTAACATTTTCTGAAAACGAGCAAATTACAAAAGCACATTTTAAAAAAAATTCCGAATATTTTCTGAGATCAGGAACATTTTTTAATTTTAAAAAAATAATTGATACCGGGAAGATTTTTAAAATTCATAGAAAAGGTTAAAAACAGGAAAAACATTAATGCGAACAAAATTTGTATTGTGTGCTGTTTTTACAAATGCCAACAAAATTGGAAATATGAGAAGATTTATTGAAATTGCGAACAAAATGTTGATACCGTGAACATTTTCTCGAACATGGACATTTTTCTGAAATGGTGAAGAAATTTTGATGATGACAATATTTTATGAAATTTCAGAATTTTTTGGAAACACAATTTTTTTCTAAAATTGTGAATAAATTTGAAAACGATAACAGTTTTTGACATTCCTGAATTTGAGACACGCTCATTTTTTACAATTGCGAGCAAATTTTATAAATGAGATCATTTTTTAATTGTGAATAAATTTCGAAAACGGGAATTGTGTTTTCAAATTCCTATATATTTTTTCAAATTCGAACATTTTTTGAAATTCTGAAGAATTTTTTTAAAATACATTTTTTAAAAATTTCAAACAACATTTGAAATTTCTGAACAAAACAAGCATGAAAAAGAAAAAAAACATAATTAAAAAACAAATAGAAAAACCAAAAAAACCGAAAAAGAGACATTAACAGAAAAAACCAAAAGGTAAGAAAACAAGAAAATATAAAACCTGGTTCAGGAACCTTCTAGAAGGTTTGTAAAATAGATAAAATCAGTTGGGAATCTTTGGAAGGTTCCTAAAATTGGAAACGCTGCAAGATGTTAGCGGGCCGGCCCAGCTCAGCGCTCGATTGCCAGGCTTTGCGAAAGCTCGTCGGTTTGACGAAGAATGCGTCAAATAGGATATTCTAGAAAGCACGGCGTAGGACATGCTCGCAAACCAGGTTCTTCCTCTCATCAACATTTCTATCAGACCGCTACAGTATACCACCATTAACTGATCTTGTTAACATTGGCTAAACGTCAATCGAGTGACTTTAAATAATGGGTCAGTCGATTTTGAGATTCCTGAAGAAATTCGCCGCAGGGGAGGCAGGAGAAGGAAGGGGTTCGCTGGAGGGCTACCCCAGTGTCTATCTTAGGGTTTACGATGGGGCGGTGGTGGACGGCGATGGTGGGGGCGGTAGTGGGGCTTCGCCGAAGAAAATACTTAGCATATGGGCACCTTGAGGGATGGCCGGGGGCGGTGGAAGACCGGCGGTGGGGGTGATTCCAAGGAGGGCGGAGCGGCGAGGCGGTGTGGGAGCGCCGTCGGGTGGAAGAAGACGACGTCTGGAGGTAGAACAAGCAATCTGCACCGCTTATTTTCTATCCAACAGCTGAGACGCATCGACTGACCCAAATTCGGTTTTCAAATGATTGACATCTAGCCATTCCCAATCCTCTTCTAGAAAATCTTTAAGAACAAGTGGACAGACAGACTTATTAATTCCACCTTTGTGATCTGATTACGTTTCTGCGATCCCAAATCAGTATGGACCACATAATATAATAATAGAGAAAAAGCCAGAACACGGATCACATCTTTAGGCACATCAGATCACGCCCCCTGTTTTCTCTCCACTTTTCACTGCACGAATACTTGAGATAGTAGAAACGAAGATGATTCGAAGAGGCAGCAGGGGTTGTTTCATCCTCCATGGTAATATATACAGCAACATGGTGCTGCATGCTCGGCGATAATATTCACCGACGATGTCCAGCAGGCTCCCTGTATCTCTAGCAGGAAATGCAGTTTCTCCGCGGTGCTGATTAAGTAAAAGAGAAAAGGCAGATTCCAGTGAATGAAGGGACTGTAAAAAAAAACCTTCCTCTGTTTTTCCTCTTCTTCATGAGAGCTCTGTTTTTTTTTACTTTTGGCAAGTACACTTCCTCTGCTTTGAGTGAAACATCACTAGCTAGTTATACAAGTTGTGACAATCGTTTCAACCAATCTGCAGTTTCTCATGTATCATTGTATCCCAATTCCTCATGTAAAGACATTATTAGCAGTAATTATCTGCAACGATAATTGAGTTTGATGGTACCAAACTCCATTACGGTAGCTCACCGGCACAAAATTAAGTGACGCTCGAGAAAAACTTCGTGAAGATGAAGAATTTTTTGTCTTCTCTGAACATACTCGTAATATTTTCTGAAAGCGAAACAATGTGTGTGACGAGAAGCTACATTTCACAATTACCGTACTACAGAATCAAGGTACATACTTCAGATGGAAATGTACATTCAGATGCAAGGTATTATATTGCAGAGTTTTTTTTTCTTCTGAAACGGATACTATATTGCAGGGTTGCGGCTATGTGACACCTTTTTACTAACCAAATAGTTCACAGTTTTCAGCCCTAGGATATCTACAATCGTTATGATAATGAGCTCAACTGAAATTTGGCATGTTCATGGGACGCGGCTAGCTTCATGGCATATGAGCATATTTTTTGCATAAAAATTTACTACCAAGATGAACAACATTGTTTCCAAAATATTCACAATATTTTAAATATGTACAAATATGGAGAGCATAGATTCAGTGCGTAACCATGTGCTTGGAATTCTGGTTTGAACTTTAGGGTTCTACCAAGTACCAACTACCGCCCTATGAAAATTCAAAATCAAGTTTTGTTTTTGAAACAAAACCAAGTAGTTGCAATATAAGTGTCTAGTTTTTTTTTTGAGGCAACACCTCCAATCTTTATTAGTCAACCAGAATGTTTACAGATATTGAAATAGAATCAAATGGAGTGCTAAGTCAAAAAGTTTCCAAAGAACCTTTATACTACCATCAACCAGCCAAATGTTGTGTTGGCTAGCCTGTAGCTTATAATTTTTGGCAGCCCTTGTAAAGAAAAATTGGGCCGTTGGGGCTTTTGAAGGCGAGAAGAGAACCCACATGCCATCAACTTCCAGGTCTTTTCACAAAAAATAAAAAAAGAATCAACTTGCATGTCATGTTCTTCATTTCGTCAGTATTTTCACATGTTTACTTATGTAGCAGATTTTTCTAACTGCATGTACCGACTTCTAGAGAAAAGCTCAATGACCGTTGTCTGGCTGCATTCAGGTCCACATCCAATTTGATTCAAAACCTTGTCTCTGCTGACTGTAATCATATTCCTGATGATTGATCAATACATCTTCTTTTTACCCGCAAAACTTTCGATGATCTTGTAAAGTTTCAGCTACAAATAACATTCGAGGAGCCCTCACCTAAAAAACAAAATCATTGTCAAAGTTTTTGTACACTTTTGAGTAATGATTTTGTTTTTTCGTGTGAGGGATCCACGAATGTTATTTGTGGCTGAAAGTTTGCAAGAACATCAAATATTTGATCCCTGGAAGTTTCAGGTTTTTTGGATGTTTATTTTCAATTTTTTACGAAATTACTGTTCATGAGGGTGTAGGGGCACCCCGTAACTGTTACACCTTTTTCTTTAGGTATCCTTATAGATCCATATAAAAGCCCATCGATACACGAGACAATACAGGCTGATATGATATCGCTTCAGATATGTTCATGGATCGTCCTGCCAGCTAATTTGCATTGGTATCACTTCAACAATCTGGTGCTGCGTGTTGGGGGGCATATGTTCCCGGCTATATTCTGGTCAGGGGCAGTAACTGTCAAAGAAGAAGCAGTCCACGATGATTTTCAGTGCTGTGGCAACTGGCAACATGTTCCCTCTTCCCTGTATCAGTTGCTTGTTTGCTACTAAGAGGTCCATTCACGTTTGATCCAGGTGCCAGCCTCGCGCGAACCCACTGATGTTCATGAATCGGTGACTTTTCTGACTCTCCTGAAGAAACTTTGAACAGCAGGAGGTGAAGGAAATGCGGTTTCCCCATGGTGCTGATCAAGTGAAAAAGGAGGCAACTCGCTTTTGCGCGATAGAAAACGCAGGCATGACAAGTTAACTTCGTGTTCTGGTCGAGAGAATGGGTCATGTCACCTCGTCCAGACTTGGCGATAGTCGAACTCTAGATGAATTCAAGTGCAGGAGGGTTTATGTTTTTTCTTCTGACATCTGCATGAGTCATTATCTTTTTTTACATGCGTGCAGTATATTGCCGTAAAGGATCATTCAGGTTAGACAGTGGAACTGCATGCCTAAGACATGTACACCACAAAACACGGACTAGCTAAGCGATTACTGAAAATTGAAATGTAGGCCCAACCGGATTGGCCTTGTTGAGACGGCAAATGTGTACCTAATTCAGATAGGAATGTTCCTTTAGATGCATATGCAAAGTTTACGGTAGTGTAATACTTCGTACTAACCATATAACTCACACTAATATGAATTCGTCTCATTATCGGAAAAAAACTTAGAATATCTTCAAGCATGCAAGTGTTATGATAAATAGCTCAACTAAATTTTTTGGCATGCTCATGTGATGTGGCTACCTTCATTGATTTAACATTGTTGTCATGCAGGACATGAGATGAGCATTCCATAAGGGTGAACGGTGTGGAACTTCATTGCTGCTAGTATATATAAAAGGGTCCTTTACTTGTCACCTGTTGAAGGGACTAAATTATATCTGGCCTATGTGATGAGATGACTATACGATCAAAAGGAGTCACCCACATAATTTAGATGAGGTATTAGAAGAATACTGAAGGGATGGGTCTAGAGGAGTTCCAGCAGGAGAGGATTGGCGAGTAGAGGAGCAGAACTGGCCCGCAAGAGAAATGCCAGCGAGACAAACGAGTCTATCGTTGTCCTCCGGCGCTGGCCCGCCTTGCCTCAGCTTGCGATAACGAAAAGGCCGATGATCTCTAGCCTGGACATGACTGAGTGCTCCTGCCCAGCACACCCGTCGTTATTAAAGCACTAAACCTTTAGTCCCAGTTCTTACACCAACTGAAACAAATGGGCCTCCACGTGGCCGCTGCGGCGAGCCCAGGAGGAGGGCCTTTGGCCCCGGTTGGTAGCATCAACCAGGATCAAAAGGCATTCACGCATCAGCAGCTGGCAGGAATTGAGCTTTTTTTTTGAAAGGGGGTGGTTTGGGGGGTTTTAGGGGTTAATTTAGGATGTTAATTAGCTAGCTAATAGAGAAAAGTGTCCTCTCTTATCTCCGTGCTTGGTTTACCAATGTTATTGCTTTGCCTAAACGTGGCTTAGATTGAAGTGAAGGCAACATATATGTGGTGCATGTCGAAATTAATACTAATCCTAAGTTGATCAAGTTTGGATTAGTACTACTTTTGACATGCACCACATGCATGTTGTCTTCACTTCAATCCAATCCATGTTCATTTCATCCACTGAGATATAATAACTCTTCATGCTCGCATCATGCATCATCATAATAACAAGTCCTACTAATCATCATCATACAACTTCTACTCGTTATTAATAACAAGTCATACGATCATCATCCTCATAGTCATCAAACCAACCCTACTTAATTGTTCTTAGCGCATGATCATCAATACAAGGTAGGACCTAAATACCCTCTTTAAGGTAAATTAGTATAAAACAATATAGGCCCTGACTCTCCATTATGGAGAATGAAGATCATCATGTCTCCAATTCTTGCGCTTCACTTCCTTTTGCTTCCAAGAACCTCCTTATGACTGTCTATACATTTTTTCCATTATGTGATTTTCATGTCTCCACTTCTTTTAAAAATCCGATATGGATAGGTGAGATTCATAGGAAGACCTGGCTGCATGTTCAAAACATTAAGACGGTCATTCGGATACATCAGATGAGGCACACAATCATCCGGGATTTTCTGTTGAAAAACATAGTAATAACTTCATAGTTAGCAATGTAGTTAAGTTTTAAAAGAATTTATGCAAAAGATGCGCGGATGTCGTAATAGTAAAAAATCTTACCATGGCATCTCCATGGATGTTACCGTAGTTCAACACATGCACTAGTGGCACGTATTGACCATAACGTGGAGGAGTTTTATTATAGATATTGTAATTCTCAAGATCAGTACAAAATGCGACCAGATGATTTTTCTCCTGATAAGTTAACTCAGAGCCATCGGTGTAGTAGGTTCTGTCTACCATGTTCCACACATTGTTTAAACAATGAAAATAAGCTGTCAACTATTTTGAAATAAACAATATAAATTATTTAATAACTATGTTTGAGAAACTCACATAGCGGTAGAATTGGAAGCGTATCAACAAAGACCCAAATGTCCATATTGTCTTGGTCGATGTTAGGATCACCAAGATCCATGGTGACAAGCATACCCTCATAAAACCATACATCTTGCAAAGTTTTTCCCAATGTTTGCAACCAAAATGGGTTACGCTCTCAGAATTATACAGATTTACTTCAAAATCCACATCATGATGGGTCCTTAGGTGTTTTTTCTTTGTTTTGAAATTTTCATGGTCTTCAAAACCTATCCTCTTCAAGATATAGCGTCTTGCATGGCATGGGATAAGCTACTCAAATTGTAAAAGATAAAAATTACACGTTGAAATAGTTGAAGTCATGCTTAATTACGAAAACACACACTTGTCGTCATTGTGTACCGTTTCAACATCGAAGGTGTCCTCGAGCTTAATGCTGAAGCGCCGACCTTCGTCCAGGTGAGGCCTGTCGCACAAACCTCGGTCGCTGTGGCACCAGTAACACTCCCCTGGGAGACTTTCGTCGTCCAAGTACGACATTTCCTATGTTCATAATTCAAATATTAAACTTGTACAATTAAATATATGTACTAAAAAACCCTATAAGCTATCAACTAATCAAACGCATACGCCTTGCATAGTGCTCTCTAATTTTAGCATTCAAAGTAGAAGTAGTATTCAAATTAGCATGCATTCAATTATAAACAAAACTACATCATCTCTTGCGTCCATCCATCATCGAATATTATCACTAATACACCTCGAATAGTATCATACCTATATCATTGCTAATACAGCTAGCTAGCTAGAACCGTAGCGCCCGACGGGTATCGGCGCGGGCGCCCGACGGGTATTCTTCTTCTTCTTCTTCTTCTTCTTCTTCTTCTTCTTCTTCTTCTTCCTCTCCCGCCTTTTCTTCTAAATATGAATATATACATAAATCACTTTGATCATACACAATTTTCCTATACATACACAATATGAACATATACATAAATTGACAAAGAAAATTCTATACATACACAATATGAACATATACATAAATCACTTTGATCATACACAATTTTCCTATACATACACAATATGAACAAAATTACAATAGAAAAAAATCATATAAATTCTGTGAACAAAATAAAAATTTTATGAACAAAATTATAACAGAAAAAAATCATAAAAATTCTATGAAAAAATTTGACATATTCTTTGCATATGAACATACAAACATTTGCATATTCAACAATAATATCACCAAAAAAATCTATGAACAGAAAAAAGTCTAACTTTTGCATATTTTTTATGAACAAATTACAACAACTAAACATCTAAATTAATATAACTACACATCTAAATTAATACAACTACACATCTAAACTTAATTAGCTAGAAAATAAATATGCAAATAGGGCGGCCGACGACGAGGAGAATGAGCTCAGTACAGGGGGGCGGCGACGAGGAGGTAGGGCACGGGGACGGCGACGGCGAGGAGGAAGCGGGGCACGGCGATGGCGGGGTAGGGGCGCGGCGACGGGCGACGAGAGGAGGCAGAGCCGGCGGCGTCGGGGAAAGGGTGGCGTGGGGCGGCGACGACGTCGGTGGCAGGGGCGACGACGACGACGGTGAGGCAGAGGGGCAGCAGCCTGGCGGCGGCGTCGGGGCGAGATCAAAGAATTGAACGAAAATTTTCACAAGTGATGTATATATAGACGGAGCATTGGTCCCGGTTCGTGCCGCAAACCGGGACCAATGCAACCCTTTAGTTCCGGTTGGTGCCACCAACCGGGATCAAAGGTCTCTTTTCAGCAGCCCAAAGGGCGGGAAGCAGAGGCCTTTGGTCCCGGTTGGTGGAACCAACGGAGAATAAAGGGGGGCATTGGTCCCGGTTGGTGCCATGAACCGGGACCAAAGACACCCTTTCATCCCGGTTGGTGCCACCAACTGGGACCAAAGGCGCTGTACTGGAACTGCCGCGGTGCGGTGGGATGTTTAGTCCCACCTCGCTAGCCGAGAGGGGCTCGGAGTGGTTTATAAGCCCTACCGAGCCGTCCACTCCGAGCTCCTCTCTACTGCAGGCTTACGGGCCTAAATCCACTATCTGTTCTTGAGGGCCTACTGCGGGCTTGCATCCTGGCCCAACTAGCGGGTTTCTAGTCGTATACAGGCCGTGGTGGCCCAGTAGGCAACATTTTTTTATTTTTTTCTACTAACAGCAAAATACTTACTAGTTTTTTCAGTTATTCTTTTTGGTTTTAGGTAATACAAATTATAAACTTCTGTTAGTGCCATTAATTTTCCAATTTGAATTCTTTGAAATTTCTGTGAATCACTAGTTTGTGATTAAGTTTATTATAAAAATAGATTGTGGAGTGATTCTTTTTCCTGCTCTTTAATATTACTATGTTTATCATTATATTCAAAAACCGTCTTCGTTATTTTAGTTTCTAACAAAAGAAATATTTATGATAATTCTTTTTGCTATTAAAGTTTCTAAAAAAAGTTCTTTATGAAAATTCTTTTTGCTTATAATGTTTTGAACAGAAAATACTTTGATAATTTTAGTTGCATAAATTTTATATAATTCTAGTTTCAACAATACTAGAGGTTTATAAAACTTTTTAGTTGATTCCTTTTGCTATTAGAGTTTCATTAATGTTTTTTAGTTCATTCTTTTTTCTATTAGAGTTTCATTAAAGTTTTCTAGTTCATTCTTTTAGTTTATTATTTTTTCTATTAGAGTTTCATAAAAGTTTTCCAGATCATTCTTTTTTATATTAGTTCATTCTTTGAGCTAAATGACCCTAAAATTGAAAAGCACTTCAGATGAACTCTGAAAAGGTTGAAAATTGGCATGGAATCATCATTTCACCCACATAGCGTGTGCAAAAAAGTAGAGAGGGTTACGGCAAAAACTGGATGCACTTCGTGTACAAAATGGACAACCTCCTTCGAAGTATCAGGGTTTCGGACGAAAACTCACATGTTACAAAGAGATTTTGTTTTTTTGAACTTATTTGAACTCCAGACTTTTTGTGTGTTCAAAATGCACCATTCAAAGCCACATCATCAATTTTCAACCCTTTCCGACTTCATTTGTTATTTGTCATGCATTTACTGATTTGGTTGAGCTAAATGACCCTGAAATTGAAAAGCATTTTAAATTAACTCTGAAAAGTTTGAAAGTTGGCATGGCATCATCATTTCACCCACATAGTATGTGCAAAAAAGTAGAGAGGGTTACGGAAAAAACTGAATGCACTTCGTGTACAAAACTTACAATCTCTTTCGAAGTATCAGGATTAGGGTTTAGGGTTTAGGCATCATCATAATAGTTGTGGAGAGAAAAGTCTTCACTTTTTATTCGCTTGTGTCCTTTTCTTATTGCGACGTAACCATGGATAATCTTCATCGTTTATCAGGGTGCTTGGGTCAGCCTTGACTTTGAAGGGAGGAATTTCATAAAACTTTTCATAATCTTCAGACATGTCTATCTTGCCCTCCACTCCCACGATGTCTCTTTTTCCTGAAAGAACTATGTGGCGCTTTGGCTCATCATATGATGTGTTTGCTTCCTTATCTTTTCTTTTTCTCGGTTTGGTAGACATGTCCTTCACATAGAAAACCTGCGCCACATCATTGGCTAGGACGAACGGTTCGTCAGTGTACCCAAGATTGTTCAGATTCACTGTTGTCATTCCGTACTGTGGGTCTACCTGTACCCCGCCTCCTGATAGATTGACCCATTTGCACTTAAACAAAGGGACCTTAAAATCATGTTCGTAGTCAAGTTCCCATATGTCCACTATGTAACCATAATATGTGTCATTTCCCCTATTGGTTGCTGCATCAAAGCGGACACCGCTATTTTGGTTGGTGCTCTTTTGATCTTGGGCGATCGTGTAAAATGTATTCCTATTTATCTCGCATCCTTTGTAAGTTAATACAATTGAAGATGGTCCCCTGGACAATGAGTACAGTGACAACCCACAAGTATAGGGGATCGCAACAGCTTTCGAGGGTAGAGTATTCAACCCAAATTTATTGATTCGACACAAGGGGGCCAAATAATATTCTCAAGTATTAGCAGCTGAGTTGTCAATTCAACCACACCTGGAAACTTAGTATTTGCAGCAAAGTGTTTAGTAGCAAAATAATATGATAGTGATGGTAACAGTAACAAAAGAGTAACGAAAGCAAAGTAATGTTTTTGGTATTTTGTCGTGATTGTAATAATAGCAACAGGAAAGTAAATAAGCGTAAACTAGTATATGGAAAGCCCGTAGGCATCGCATCAGTAATGGATAATTATGCCGGATGTGGTTCATCATGTAACAGTCATAACATAGGGTGACACAAAACTAGCTCCAATTCATCAATGTAATGTAGGCATGTATTCCGAATATAGTCATACATGCTTATGGAAAAGAACTTGCATGACATCTTTTGTCCTACCCTCCCGTGGCAGCGGGGTCCTAATGGAAACTAAGGGATATTAAGGCCTCCTTTTAATAGAGAACCGGAACAAAGCATTAGCACATAGTGAATACATGAACTCGTCAAACTACGGTCATCACCGGTAAGTATCCCGATTATTGTCACTTCGGGGTTAACGGATCATAACACATAATAGGTGACTATAGACTTGCAAGATAGGATCAAGAACTCTCATATATTGATGAAAACATAATAGGTTCAGATCTGAAATCATGGCACTCGGGCCCTAGTGACAAGCATTAAGCATAGCAAAGTCATAGCAACATCAATCTCAGAACATAGTGGATACTAGGGATCAAACCCTAACAAAACTAACTCGATTACATGGTAAATCTCATCCAACCCATCACCGTCTAGCAAGCCTACGATGGAATTACTCACGCACGGTGGTGAGCATCATGAAATTGGTGATGGAGGATGGTTGATGATGACGACGGCGACGGATTCCCCTCTCCGGAGCCCCGAACAGACTCCAGATCAGCCCTCCCGAGAGGTTTTAGGGCTTGGCGGCGGCTCCGTATCGTAAAACGCGATGAAATCTTCTCTCCTATTTTTTCTCCCCGAAAGCAGATATATAGAGTTGGAGTTGGAGTCGGGAGGTCTCCAGGGGGGCCACGAGGTAGGGGGGCGCGCCCCCCCAGCCTCGTGAGCAGGGTGTAGGCCCCTTGGTCTTCATCTTTGGCGAGGATTTTTTATTATTTATTGTAAGATATTCCGTGGAGTTTCAGGTCATTACGAGAACTTTTGTTTTCTGCACATAAAACAACATCATGACAATTCTGCTGAAAATAGCGTCAGTCCGGGTTAGTTCCATTCAAATCATACAAGTTAGAGTCGAAAACAAGGGAAAAAATGTTTGGAAAAGTAGATACGACGGAGACGTATCAACTCCCACAAACTTAAACCCTTGCTTGTCCCCAAGCAATTCAGTTGACAAACTGAAGGAAATAAAGAAAAACTTTTACAAAATATGCTTGCTCTTATTGTTGTAAATATGTCAAGCTAGCATTCAAGTTTTCAGCAAAGATTATAACTGACCACATTTGCAATAATTCTCAGATCTCATAATTACCCATATCAATAGCATAATCAACTAGCAAGCCATAATAATAAATCTTGGATGACAACACTTTCTCAAAACAATCATAATATGATATAACAAGATGGTATCTCGCTAGCCCTTTCTGAGACCGCAAAACATAAATGCAGAGCACCTTTAAAGATCAAGGACTGACTAGACATTGTAATTCATGGTAAAAGAGATCCAATCATAGTCACACCCAATATAAATTAACAGTGATGAATGCAAATGACAGCTGCGCTCTCCAGCTAGTGCTTTTAATAAGAGGGTGATGACACAACATAAAAGTAAATGGATAGGCCCTTCGCAGAGGGAAGCAGGGATTTGTAGAGGTGCCAGAGCTTGGTTTTGAAATATAGATAATTAATATTTTGAGCGGTATACTTTCATTGTCAACATAACAACCAAGAGATGGCGATATCTTCCATGCTACACACATTATAGGCAGTTCCCAAACAGAATGGTAAAGTTTATACTCCCCCTCCACCAACGAACATCAATCCATGGCTTGCTCGAAGCAACGAGTGCCTCCAACTATCAACAGTCCCAGGGGAGTTTTGTTTCGCAATTATTTTGATTTAGTTTGCATAAAGCATGGGACTGGGCATCCCGGTGACCAGCCATTTTCTCATGACTGAGGAGCAGAGTCCACTCCTCTTGAGAATAACCCGCCTAGCATGGAAGATACAGATAGCCCTAGTTGATACATGAGCTATTCGAGCATACAAAACAAGATATTTATTTGAAGGTTTAGAGTTTGGCACATACAAATTTACTTGGAACGGCAGGTAGATACCGCATATAGGAAGCTATAGTGGACTCATCTGGAATAACTTTGGGGTTTAAGGGATTGGATGCACAAGCAGTATTCCCGCTTAGTACAGGTGAAGGCTAGCAAAAAACTGGGAAGCGACCAACTAGAGAGCGACAACAGCCATGTACATGCATTAAAATTAATAAACATTGGATGCAAGCATGAGTAGGATATAATCCACCATGAACATAAATATCGTGAAGGCTATGTTGATTTGTTTCAACTACATGCGTGAACATGTGTGATACATCTCCGTCGTATCTATAATTTTTGATTGTTCCATGCCAATATTATTCAACTTTCATATACTTTTTGGCAACTTTTTATATTATTTTTGGGACTAACATATTGATCCAGCGCCCAGTGCCAGTTCCTGTCTGTTTCATGTTTTTGGTTTCGCAGAGTATCCATATAAAATGGAGTCCAAACAGGATAAAAACGGACGGAGCTTATTTTTGGAAAATATGGAAAATTCGGAAGGAAAATCAACACGAACCAGTGCCCGAGGTGGTCACGAGGCAGGGGGGTGCCCCCCCTTAGGGCGCGCCCCTACCCTCGTGAGCCCACCGTAAGGCGGTTGATGCTCTTCTTTTGCCGCAAGAAAGCTAATATTCGGAAAAAAAATCACGGCGAAGGTTTTAGGCCAATCGGAGTTACGGATCTCCATATATACACGAAACGGTGAAACAGAGCCAGAACAGAACGCAGAACCAGAGAGAAACAGAGAGATAGATCCAATCTCAGAGGGGCTCTCGCCCCTCCCACGCCATGGAGGCCAAGGACCAGAGAGGAAACCCTTCTCCCATCTAGGGAGGAGGTCAAGGAAGAAGAAGACAAAGGGGCCCCCTCTCCCCTTCTCTTCCGGTGGTGCCGGAACGCCGCCTGGCCATCATCATCACCGCCATCTTCACCAACAACTTCACCGCCATCATCACCAACTCTTCCCCCCTATATGCAGCGGTGTAACCTCTCTCTTACCCGCTGTAATCTCTACTTAAACATGGTGCTCAACGCTATATATTATGTCCCAATGATGTATGGCTATCCTATGATGTTTGAGTAGATCTGTTTTGTCCTAATGGCTATTTGATGATCGTGATTGGTTTGAGTTGTATGTTTTATTATTGGTGCTGTCCTATGGTGCTCTCCGTGTCGCGCAAGCGTGAGGGATTCCCGCTGTAGGGTTTGCAATATGATTATGATTTGCTTATAGTGGGTGGCGTGAGTGACAGAAGCACAGACCCGAGTAAGTAGGTTGTTTGCGTATGGGATAAAGGGGACTTGATACTTTAATGCTATGGTTGGGTTTTACCTTAATGAATCTTTAGTAGTTGCGGATGCTTGCTAGAGTTCCAATCATAAGTGCATATGATCCAAGTAGAGAAAGTATGTTAGCTTATGCCTCTCCCTCAAATAAAATTGCAATAATGATTACCGGTCTAGTTATCGATTGCCTAGGGACGAATAACTTTCTTGTTGACAAAAGCTCTCTACTAAAACTAATTTAGTTGTGTCTTTATCTAAACAGCCCCTAGCTTTTATTTTCGTGTTCTTTACTTTCTTGCAAGCTTACCCAAAAACACCTACAAGGTACTTATAGTTTCATACTTGTTTCCGGTAAAGCGAACGTCAAGCGTGCGTAGAGTTGTATCGGTGGTCGATAGAACTTGAGGGAATATTTGTTCTACCTTTAGCTCCTCGTTGGGTTTGACACTCTTATCGAAACAGGCTACAATTGATCCCCTATACTTGTGGGTTATCAAGACCTTTTTCTGGCGCCGTTGCCGGGGAGCAATAGCGTGGGGTGAATATTCTCGTGTGTGCTTGTTTGCTTTATCACTAAGTAATTTTTATTTTCTGTTATTAGTTGTTCTTTATCTTTAGTTATGGATTTGGAACACGAAATACCAAAAAAATTAGGTGTACTTGCTACTCATGGAGATGGGGTAACTCCTAAGACCCTCGATTCTCATTATGTGAAAGATATTAAGTACTACTTTGATAATCCTTAGAAAACCCCATTCAACTTTATAATGGGAGACACGTTGGATCAACGTGAATACTTTAGGGATTATCGCTTGACACAAAAAGGGAAACTATTATGGGATCAATTTATTATGTTGCCTTGGTATGCCTGGAATCTATGCTTGAGATATGATATTACTTGTTGCTCTAGGTTGAAGGCTCCACACCTTCCCTTTTCATGCAAATTTAATGATAATGAAACCTTAGCTTCTTATGCTAATGGTATACATGATTATTATGATGTTGAACAAATAGAAGAATTTGTTGCTTTTAAGGCTGCTTGTGAAATAGAATCTTTGTTTGAAAAGTATGAAGCTTTTGATGATGATGGTGTTTATAGGCCTGAAAATCTTGCTATACTTAGATATTTCTATGAAAATTATGAATACAATTACTATATTAATGCATTTATTAAGGAAGTTTCCGCTGTCCAAGAAGAGACTAATATTTTGCAGGAAGCTATGGAAGAAGAAATTGATGAAACTGTGAGCTCATTGGATGAAAAAGATGAGGAGGAGAGCGAAGAACAAAAGGAGGAAGAGCGGATTGATCACCCGTGCCCACCTTCTAATGAGAGTAACTCTCCAACTCATACATTTTTTAATACCCCTTCGTGCTTACCGAAGGATGATTGCTATGATGACTGTTATGATCCCTTTGATTCTTTTGAAATATCCCTTTTTGATGATGCTTGCTATGCTTGTGGCCAAGATGCCAATATGAATTATGCTTATGGAGATGAACTTGCTATAGTTCCTTATGTTGAACATGGAATTGTTGCTATTGCACCCACACATGATAGTCCTATTATCCTTTTGAATTCTCCAAACTACACTATATCAGAGAAGTTTGCTCTTATTAAGGAATATATTGATGGGTTGCCTTTTACCGTTGCACATGATGATTTTGATGAATATAATATGCATGTGCTTGCTGCTCCTACTTGCAATTATTATGAGAGAGGAACTATATCTCCACCTCTCTACGTTTCCCACACGATAAAATTGCAAGAAACTGTTTATACTATGCATTGGCCTTTACTTTGTGTGCATGAATTGTTCTTTTATGACATGCCGATGCATAGGAAGAGAGTTAGACTTCGTCATTACATGATATATGTTACCTTGTGCTCACCACTAAATTACAAATCATTGTTGATTCAAATTGGCTTTGATATACCTTGGGATCCGGGTGGATCCATTACTTGAGCACTATATGCCTAGCTTAATGGCTTTAAAGAAAGCGCTGCCAGGGAGACAACCCGGAAGTTTTAGAGAGTCATTTATTTCTGTTGAGTGCTTTCATATAGTTTAAAAACAACAAAAATAAAGAGGGGAACCCAAAACTTTTTCAAAAAGGAAAGTGAAAGTGATAGAGACAAGCATTGTTGAAGTGGGAGCTAGCCTTGAACTTTGTTCATGCTCATGGCAACTTTGTGAATCTTGATTACAGAAACTTTTCAATAAAAATAATTATCCCCTTGTACAATTCCATTGTATTATAAAAATAATGTGCCAAGGTTTGCCTTTAGGATGTTTACATTTGCTTGATGGTTTGTACGGTGCAGGACAAAAACTTTGGCTGTAGTGCGCGATTTTACATTTTTAGATGGAACGTCAAATGGTTCTGATTCGTTTTGCCCTATCTTGCTGCACAAATTTTTTATTTTTCCTAATTTTGGCAGAATGTTTCAAGTATCATAAGTATGGTGTATGTTCAGATTGCTACAGACTGTTCTGTTTTAGACAGATTCTGTTTTTGATGCATAGTTTGCTTGTTTTGATGAAACTACCAATTTATATCAGTGGATTAAGCCATGAAAAAGTTATATTACAGTAGACACAATGCAAAAACAAAACATGAATTGGTTTGCAACAGTACTTAGAGTAGTGATTTGCTTTATTATACTAACGGATCTTACCGAGTTTTCTGTTGGAGTTTTGTGTGGATGAAGTGTTCGATGATCGAGAAGGTCTCGATGTGAGAAGAAGGAAGAGAGGCAAGAGCTCAAGCTTGGGGATGCTGGAGAGGCATCCCCTCTTTCTTCAACAAGTATCAGTATGTTTTCGGATTCATTTCGTTCATGCGATATGTGCAAGTCTTGGAGCGTCTTTTGCATTTAGGTTTTTATTTTTCTTTTTATGCACCATGCTGGTATGAGATAGTCCTTGGTTGATTTATAGAATGCTCATTGCACTTCACTTATATTTTTTGAGTACGGCTTTATAGAATGCTTCATATGCTTCACTTATATCATTTCAAGTTTGGATTGCCTGTTTCTCTTCACTTAGACAACCGCCATTTGTAGAATGCTCTTTTGCTTCACTTATATTTGTTAGAGCGTGGGCATATCTTTTGTAGAAAGAATTAAACTCTCTTGCTTCACTTATATCTATTTAGAGAGATGACAGGAACTGGTCATTCACATGGTTAGTCATAAAATCCTACATAAACTTGTAGATCTCTGAATATGATATGTTTGATTCCTTGCAATAGTTTTGCGATATAAAGGTGGTGATATTAGAGTCATGCTAGTCGAGTAATTGTGAAATTGAGAAATACTTGTGTTGAGGTTTGCAAGCCCCGTAGCATGCACGTATGGTGAACCGTTATGTAACGAAGTCGGAGCATGAGGTGTTTATTGATTGTCTTCCCTATGAGTGGCGGTCGGGGACGAGCGATGGTCTTTTCCTACCAATCTATCCCCCTAGGAGCATGCGCGTAGTACTTTGTTTCAATGACTAATAGATTTTTGCAATAAGTATGTGAGTTCTTTATGACTAATGTTGAGTCCATGGATTATACGCACTCTCACCCTTCCACCATTGCTAGCCTCTCTAGTACTGCGCAACTTTCGCCGGTACCATAAACCCACCATATACCTTCCTCAAAACAGCCAGCATACCTACCTATCATGGCATTTCCATAGCCATTCCGAGATATATTGCCATGCAACTTCCATCATCATCATATACATGACTTGAGCATTTATTGTCATATTGCTTTGCATGATCGTAAGATAGCTAGCATGATGTTTTCATGGCTTGTCCGTTTTTTATGTCATTGCTACGCTAGATCATTGCACATCCCGGTACACCGCCGAAGGCATTCATATAGAGTCATATCTTTGTTCTAGTATCAAGTTGTAATATTGAGTTGTAAGTAAATAAAAGTGTGATGATCATCATTAATAGAGCATTGTCCCAAAAAAAGAGAAAGACCAAAGAAAAAAAGAAGGCCCAAAAAAATAAAATAAATAAAAAGGGGCAATGCTACTATCTTTTTTTTCCACACTTGTGCTTCAAAGTAGCACCATGTTCTTCATATAGAGAGTCTCTTGAGTTATCACTTTCATATACTAGTGGGAGTTTTCATTATAGAACTTGGCTTGTATATTCCAACGATAAACTTCCTCAAATGCCCTAGGTCTTCATGAGCAAGCAAGTTGGATGCACACCCACTTAGTTTCAGTTTGAGCTTTCATATACTTATAGCTCTAGTGCATCCGTTGCATGGCAATCCCTACTCCTCACATTGATATCTATTAATGGGCATCTCCATAGCCCGTTAATACGCCTAGTTGATGTGAGACTTTCTCCCTTTTTGTCTTCTCCACATAACCCCCATCATCATATTCTATTCCACCTATAGTGCTATGTCCATGTGCTCACGCTCATGTATTGCGTGAAAGTTGAAAAGGTTTGAGAACGTCAAAAGTATGAAACAATTGCTTGGATTGTCATCGGGGTTGTGCATGATGTGAATGCTTTGTGTGGTGAAAATGGAGCATAGCCAAACTATATGATTTTGTAGGGATGAGCTTTCTTTGGCTATGTTATTTCAATAAGACATAATTGCTTGGTTGGTATGCTTGAAGTATTATTGTTTTTATGTCAAATGATAGACTATTGCTTTGAATCACTCGTGTCTTAATATTCATGCCATGATTAGACATATGATCAAGATTATGCTAGGTAGCATTCCACATCAAAAATTATCTTTTTTATCATTTACCTACTCGAGGACGAGCAGGAATTAAGCTTGGGGATGCTGATACGTCTCCGTCGCATCTATAATTTTTGATTGTTCCATGCCAATATTATTCAACTTTCATATACTTTTTGGCAACTTTTTATATTATTTTTGGGACTAACATATTGATCCAGTGCCCAGTGCCAGTTCCTGTCTGTTGCATGTTTTTGGTTTCGCAGAGTATCCATATCAAACGGAGTCCAAACGGGAAAAAACGGACGGAGCTTATTTTTGGAAAATATGGAAAATTCGGAAGGAAAATCAACGCGAACCAGTGCCCGAGGTGGTCACGAGGCAGGGGGGCGCGCCCCCCTTAGGGCGCGCCCCCTACCCTCGCGAGCCCACCGTAAGGCGGTTGACGCTCTTCTTTTGCCGCAAGAAAGCTAATATTCAGAAAAAAAATCATGGCGAAGGTTTCAGGCCAATCGGAGTTACGAATCTCCATATATACACGAAACGGTGAAACAGAGCCAGAACAGAACGCAGAACCAGAGAGAAACAGAGAGATAGATCCAACCTCGGAGGGGCTCTCGCCCCTCCCACGCCATGGAGGCCAAGGACCAGAGGGGAAACCCTTCTCCCATCTAGGGAGGAGGTCAAGGAAGAAGAAGACGAAGGGCCCCCTCTCCTCTTCTCTTTCGGTGGCGCCGGAACGCCGCCGTGGCCATCATCATCACCGCCATATTCACCAACAACTTCACCGCCATCATCACCAACTCTTCCCCCCTCTATGCAGCGGTGTAACCTCTCTCTTACCCGCTGTAATCTCTACTTAAACATGGTGCTCAACGCTATATATTATTTCCCAATGATGTATGGCTATCCTATGATGTTTGACTAGATCTGTTTTGTCCTAATGGCTATTTGATGATCGTGATTGGTTTGAGTTGTATGTTTTATTATTGGTGCTGTCCTATGGTGCTCTCCGTGTCGCGCAAGCGTGAGGGATTCCCGCTGTAGGGTTTGCAATATGCTTATGATTTGCTTATAGTGGGTAGCGTGAGTGACAGAAGCACAGACCCGAGTAAGTAGGTTGTTTGTGTATGGGATAAAGGGGACTTGATACTTTAATGCTATGGTTGGGTTTTACCTTAATGAATCTTTAGTAGTTGCGGATGCTTGTTAGAGTTCCAATCATAAGTGCATATGATCCAAGTAGAGAAAGTATGTTAGCTTATGCCTCTCCCTCAAATAAAATTGCAATAATGATTACTGGTCTAGTTATCGATTGCCTAGGGACAAATAACTTCCTTGTTGAAAAAAGCTCTCTACTAAAACTAATTTAGTTGTGTCTTTATCTAAACAGCCCCTAGATTTTATTTCCGTGTTCTTTACTTTCTTGCAAGCTTACCCAAAAACACCTACAAAGTACTTCTAGTTTATACTTGTTTCCGGTAAAGCGAACGTCAAGCGTGCGTAGAGTTGTATCGGTGGTCGATAGAACTTGAGGGAATATTTGTTCTACCTTTAGCTCCTCGTTGGGTTCGACACTCTTACTTATCGAAACAGGCTACAATTGATCCCCTATACTTGTGGGTTATCAATGTGCCAAGTCAAGTCACTTAAATCATTCAAAGGAGGATACCACCCCATCATACCACATCATAACCATCTCAATAGCATGTTGGCACGCAAGGTAAACCATTATAACTCATAGCTAATCAAGCATGGCACAAGCAACTATGATCTCTAATTGTCATTGCAAACATGTTTATTCATAACAAGCTAAATCAAGAACGATGAACTCATCATATTTACAAAAACAAAAGAGGTCGAGTTCGTACCAGCTTTTCTCATCTCAGTCAGTCCATCATATATCATCATAATTGCCTTTCACTTGCACGACCGAACGATGTGAATAATAATAAGAGTGCACGTGCATTGGACTAAGCTAGAATCTGCGAGCATTCAATAAACAGGAGAAGACAAAGCAATATGGGCTCTTGGTTAAATCGACAATAAAGCATATAAGAGCCACTTCAACAATTTAATCATGGTCTTCTCCTACTGACCCCTAAAGAAATAAAACTATTTACACGGGAAAGCTCCCAACAAGCAAAAGAAGAACGTGAAATATTTTTGGGTTTTCTTTTTAATTATTACTAAAGCAAGAAAAGTAAACTACTACTAATTTTTTTGGTTTTTCTTAAGGTTTATTAAACACACAAAAAGAAAGCATAAAAGGAAATAAACTAGCATGGATGATACAATGAAAAAGTATGAGCACCGACATCTAGCAATGAGTGTGTGTGAACATAAATGTAATGTCGGTGAGAAATACCCACTCCCCCAAGCTTAGGCTTTTGGCCTAAGTTGGTCTATGGCCACGGCTGGCCTGGCTGATATCCGTAGTAAAAGTTGGGGTTGTACTGAGATGCAGCGGCTATCGCCTCCTGAGCTGCAGTGTGGCGACGAGCGGCCTCCGCTCTCCTCTCGTACTCATCTTCCTCCTCTCTGGTAATAGTATATCCTCCTCTTGCCTGATAATCAAAGAAAGCAGGAGCAGGGAGAGTAATATGGACAACACGACGTCTGTCAAAGATTAGTCGGTACTGGAGAGGTGATTTGTTCCTCTCGACAAAATGGTGGTGAACCATAGCATTAAAATATAGATAGGTAGGAGGTAATTCAATATCATCTTCGCGTACATCTATACCAAGAAAATTAGCTATGCGGGTTGCATAAATTCCTCCAAAGAAATCTCCATTATATCTATTATGATGCAATCTACGAGCTACTATGGCTCCCAAATGATAAGATTGGTCTCCTGAAATAGCACTCCTGAGAATGCTAAGGTCAGGGACACACATGTGACATGCTTCATCCTTAGCATTTATGCACCTACCTATGAAGAGAGCAAAATAATGGATAGCAGGAAAGTGAATGCTCCCTATGGTAGCTTGCGTTATATCACTAGATTCTCCTACAATTATACTAGCAAGAAAGTTTCTAAATTCAGATTTAGGGGGATTCCTAACACTACCCCATTGTGGAAGTTTGCATGCAGTGGTAAAATCCTCTAAGTCCATGGTATAAGATTTATCATAAAGATGAAACAGGACAGTTGGAGAGTTACGTGAAGTGGAAAATTCAAACCTCCTCACAAAGGAACTAGTGAGGTTATGATACTGACTGCACTTCTCTTCCTCGAAGCTCACAAGATCAGCGTTACGCAAATATGTGTTGAATTCTTCTTTTATTCCTGCTTGATCCATAAAATTTTCAGAAGGCCACTCACAAGGACGCACTGGAGCGTCTCTTGGTGGCTCTTCATCAGCATCACGCATTGCAAGCCTGGGTCCTTGCTTCTTTGAAGAACCACCTTGTAACATTTTCCTAAACATTTTCTTCCTCTGAAAAATTCTGAATTTTTTTTAGTAACTTCAAAATAAAAGTAAACAAAACTCAATAATATTGATAGCAACTACTCCTACAAGTGCCTAGATCCTATATCATGCATCAAAACTACTTTTGACCATATAAATTTGACATGCAAGCTCAAGAACAGGGTCACCTAAGCAGCAAAAATTTGCAATGAATAAAGCACTAGAACAAAAACTAATTGGACCAATGGAGGAGTCACATACCAAGGAACAATCTCGCCAAACAGTTTTGTGAGAGGTGCTTTGAGCAAGGAGATCGAAAATGGCAGCAAAGAGGGCTGGAACTCGTGCTTGAGTTGGTTTTTCGTGTTTGTGGGAGGAAGAAGAAGAGGATGGGTGCAGTAATAAGTGGAGGAGGGCCACCGTGGGCCCACGAGGCAGGGGGCGCGCCCTAGGAGGGTGGGCGCGCCCTCCACCCTCGTGGCAAGGTGGTGTGCCCCCTGGTGTGTTCTTTGTTCCATAAATCCTCAAATATTCTAGAAAAAAATCATATTTAATTTTCAGTGCATTTATCATGCATCAAAACTACTTTTGACCATATAAATTTGACATGCAAGCTCAAGAACAAGGTCACCTAAGCAGCAAAAATTTGCAATGAATAAAGTACTAGAACAAAAACTAATTGGACCAATGGAGGAGTCACATACCAAGGAACAATCTCCCCAAACAGTTTTGTGAGAGGTGCTTTGAGCAAGGAGATCGAAAATGGCAGCAAAGAGGGCTGGAACTCGTGCTTGAGTTGGTTTTTCGTGTTTGTGGGAGGAAGAAGAAGAGGATGGGTGCAGTAATAAGTGGAGGAGGGCCACCGTGGGCCCACGAGGCAGGGGGCGCGCCCTAGGAGGGTGGGCGCGCCCTCCACCCTCGTGGCAAGGTGGTGTGCCCCCTGGTGTGTTCTTTGTTCCATAAATCCTCAAATATTCTAGAAAAAATCATATTTAATTTTCAGTGCATTTGGAGAACTTTTATTTTCGAGGTATTTTTATATTGCATGGATAATGAGATAACAGATAGAAAATTATTTATTTTTATTTTATTTAATATAAATAACAGAAAGTAGAAGTTGGATACAGAAGGTTGTGCTTCTAGTTTCATCCATCTCATGCTCATCAAAAGGAATCCACTAACAAGGTTGATCAAGTCTTATTAACAAACTCATTCCGATTAACATGGAACCGGAGAAATTTCGAATAACACTATGTTACCTCAACGGGGATATGCACATCCCCAATAATAAGAATATCATATTTCTTCTTGACAGTAGGAAGAGGAAATTCGAAACCTCCAAATATAATTGATGGAATTTTTCCAATAGAGTTGATACTATGAACTTGAGGTTGTTTCCTCGGAAACTGTACCGTATGCTCATTACCATTAACATGAAAAGTGACGTTGCCTTTAGTGCAATCAATAACAGCCCCTGCAGTATTCAAAAAGGTTCCAAGAATAATAGACATACTATCATCCTCTGGAATATCAAGAATAACAAAGTCCGTCAAAATAGTAACATTTGCAACTACAACAGGCACATCCTCACAAATACCGACATGTATAGCAGTTGATTTATTAGCCATTTGCAAAGATATTTCAGTAGGTGTCAACTTATTCAAATCAAGTCTACGATATAAAAAGAGAGGCATAACACTAACACCGGCTCCAAGATCACATAAAGCAGTTTTAACATAATTTCTTTTAATAGAGCATGGTATAGTGGGTACTCCTGGATCTCCAAGTTTCTTTGGTATTCCACCCTTAAAAGTATAATTAGCAAGCATGGTGGAAATTTCAGCTTCCGGTATCTTTCTCTTATTTGTAATAATATCTTTCATATACTTAGCATAAGGATTGGTTTTGAGCTTATCAGTTAATCGCATATGTAAAAAGATAGGTCTAATCATTTCAGCAAAGCGCTCAAAATCCTCATCATCCTTTTTCTTGGATGGTTTAGGAGGAAATGACATGGGTTTCTGAACCCAAGGTTCTCTTTCTTTACCATGTTTCCTAGCAACAAAATCTTTCTTATCATAACGTTGATTCTTTGATTGTGGGTTATCAAGATCAACAGCAGGTTCAATTTATACATCATTATCATTACTAGGTTGAGCATTATTATGAACATCGTCATTAACATTTTCATTGGGTTCATGTTCATTGCCAGATTGTGTTTCAGCATCAAACATAGAGATATCATTTGGATTATCAGGTGGTTCAGCAATAGGTTCACTAGAAGTTTGCACAGCTCTATCATTTTTCTTTTTCTTCTTTTTAGAAGAACTAGGTGCATCAATTTTATTTCTCTCAGAATCTTGCTCAATTCTCTTAGGGTAGCCTTCAGGATACAAAGGTTCCCGAGTCATTCTACCAGTTCTAGTAGCCACTTTAACAACATAATTATTTTTCTTACTATTCATCTCATTGAGCAATTCTTTTTGAGCTTTAAGTACTTGTTCTACTTGAGTGGTAACCATAGAAGCATGTTTACTAATAAGTTTAAGTTCACCTTTAACATTAGCCATATAATCACCCAAGTGTCCAAGCATATTTGAATTGTATTTTAATTGTCTACCAAAATAAGCATTAAAGTTTTCTTTCTTAGCCATAAATTTATCAAACTCATCTAAGCATGGGCTAGCAATTTTAGTAAATGGGATTACAGCTTTATCATATCTATAGAGAGAATTTACCTTTACTACCTGTGTCGGGTTATCGAGGTCTGGAGGTTCTTCAATAAATAAAGGATTAAGATCATATGTTTCTTCAATAGGCGGTAAATTCTTAACACCTTCAGCTTTAATACCTTTTTCTTTCATAGATTTCTTTGCCTCTTGCATATCTTCAGGACTGAGAAATAGAATACCTCTCTTCTTCGGAGTTGGTTTAGGAATATGCTCATTAATTGGAGTAGGAGCTGGCTCAGGAGGTGCCCAATTATTTTCATTTGTCAACATATTATTCAATAAGATTTCAGCTTCATCCGGTGTTCTTTCCCTGAAAAGAGAACCAGCACAACTATCCAGGTAATCTCTGGAAGCATCGGTTAGTCCATTGTAAAATATATCAAGTATTTCATTTTTTTCTTAAGAGGATGATCAGGCAAAGCATTAAGTAACTTGAGAAGCCTCCCCCAAGCTTGTGGGAGACTCTCTTCTTTAATTTGCACAAAGTTGTATATTTCCTTTAAAGCAGCTTATTTCTTATGAGTAGGGAAATATTTAGCAGAGAAGTAATAGATCATATTCCGGGGACTGCGCACACAACCAGGATCAAGAGAATTAAACCATATTTTAGCATCACCCTTTAATGAGAATGGAAATATTTTGAGGATATAAAAGTAGCGAGATCTCTCATCATTAGTGAACAGGGTGGCTATATCATTTAATTTAGTAAGATGTGCCACAACAGTTTCAGATTCATAGCCATGAAAAGGATCAGATTCAACTAAAGTAATTATATCAGGATCAACAGAGAATTCATAATCCTTATCAGTAACACAGATAGGTGAAGTAGCAAAAGCAGGGTCAGGTTTCATCCTAGCATTTAGAGATTGCTTATTCCATTTAGCTAATAACCTTTTGAGTTCATATCTATCTTTGCAAGCTAAAATAGCAAAAGAAGCTTCTTGATCAAATAAATAACCCTCGGGAATAACAAGTGATTCTTCATCATCACTTTCATCATCATAATCAGATTCCATATTTTCAATTTCTCTAGCCCTAGCAAGTCGTTCCTCGAGAAAATCACCAAGTGGCACAATAGTATCAAGCATAGAAGTAGTTTCATCATAAGTATCATGCATAGCAGAAGTGGCATCATCAATAACATGCGACATATCAGAACGAATAGCAGAAGCAGGTGTAGGTGTCGCGAATTTACTCATAACAGAAGGTGAATCAAGTGCGGAGCTAGATGGCAGTTCCTTACCTCCCCTCGTAGTTGAGGGATAGATCTTGGTTTTTGGATCTCTCAAGTTCTTCATAGTGTGCAGCAGATATAAATCCCAAGTGACTCAAAGAATAGAGCTATGCTCCCCGGCAACGGCGCCAGAAATTAGTCTTGATAACCCACAAGTATAGGGGATCGCAACAACTTTCGAGGGTAGAGTATTCAACCCAAATTTATTGATTCGACACAAGGGGAGCCAAAGAATATTCTCAAGTATTAGCAGCTGAGTTGTCAATTCAACCACACCTGGAAACTTAGTATCTGCAACAAAGTGTTTAGTAGCAAAATAATATGATAGTGATGGTAACGGTAACAAAAGAGTAACGAAAGCAAAGTAATGTTTTTGGTATTTTGTAGTGATTGTAATAATAGCAATGGGTAAGTAAATAAGCGTAAACCATTATATGGAAAGCTCGTAGGCATCGGATCAGTAATGGATAATTATGCCGGATGTGGTTCATCATGTAACAGTTATAACATAGGGTGACACAGAACTAGCTCCAATTCATCAATGTAATGTAGGCATGTATTCCGAATATAGTCATACGTGCTTATGGAAAAGAACTTGCATGACATCTTTTATCCTACCACTACAAAAAAGACACATCCATGACATTTTGGGCCGAATGAATTTTTTTTCTGTCATACATATGACACTTCTATGACAATAATTGTGACAAAACCCGGTATCATTATAGATGTGGTGGGCTCCTACTTCTATGACAAAAAATCATGACAGAAAATGGGCTTTTCGTCCTGGGCGGGCCGGAGACGCAGCTGCATGACATTCTTTGGGACGTCCATGACGGAAAAAACCGTGGTAGAAGCGAGGGCGAGGAAAATTTTGGGGAGTTCCCGGTTACGGTGGGAGGTCGGGGGCCGAGCGATGTGCGTTTCTCTCATACACGTACGCACGTGTGTGCGAGGCATTGGCTCTAACTGAACCCAAGCGAGGCGTTGGGCTCTAACTAAACCCGAGCGATTGCACTACGGGCTACGCGTTACTGAACCCGAGCGATCGATCAATGGCTGTTAACTGAACCTGATCGAGCGATTCCTTCGCTACTGTTGCTAACTGAAGTAGATCGATGCTGCCTCTGGATGAACAGTGAGTGTTGCGGGGGCGGGGGGGGGGGGGGGTTGGATGAACAGTTCCCGGTGGGGGTGGATGAACAGGACCTCGTGGTGTTGCCTCTGGATGAACAGGACCCCGATCGATCGAGCCGGTTGGGGCTGGATGAACAGGACCCCGTGGAGGGATGGATGAACAGGACCACCCCGTGGAGGGCAGGATGAACAGTAGACGGTGGAGGGCAGGATGAACAGTAGCCCGTGGAGGGGTGGTTGAACAGGAGCCCATAGAGAGGGCTGGTTGAACAGTAGCCGGTGGAGTAGCGTGTGGTGGAGGCTGGATGAACAGGAGCCCATGGATGAACAGTCGCAGATGGAGGCTGGAAGAGGTCGACGGTGGATGAACAGTAGCTCGTGGAGGCTGGAGGGGGTCGACGGTGGAGATGAACTGTATCCCGTGGAGTCCTGTTTTGTGGTACGCCACACCCCTCCCAATGAACAGGACCCCCGTTTCGACCGTAGCGCTCCAACACAAGTCCGTTTCATTCGTTTTGCGGTACGCCACACCCCTCCTGATCAACAGGACCCCGTTTCGACCGTAGAAGGTCCGTTTCCTCCATTTTGTGGTACGCCAGACCCCTCCCGATGAACAGGATCCCGTTTCGAACGTGGCCGGTCGAACACAAGGCCGTTTCCTCCGTTCTGCAGTACGCCAGGCCTCGTTTCCATCGCCTGTTCCGTCCAAGCCCTCCCGATGAACACGACGCATTCCGTTGCCTCCCCATGAACACGACGCATTCCGTTGCCTCCCCATGAACACGACGACGACGTTGTTTCTCCGTTCTGACCCAGCCATGTACACGAGCCCTGGCCGTACGTATGCGCGAGTAGGCGTTCAAGACTCCGCCCGTATGTACACATACGTGGCCGTATTTTCTTTCTTGCACCCCTGCCGCCTCTACTACGACACGTGCGCGCCTCTACATCGACGAGTATATATGTACGTACACGTTCGTGACCAGAATGACAACGCTACGTACGCTTCGACCAGGTGGTTCCCGACTATCAGGCACTTCCTTCCGTGCGAAGATGTAGCTGGTGGGTCCCAACAGTCAGGGGGCGAAATATGGTGGCCCATTCGGTGGGTCCCGCTGTCAGGTGGAGGAATGATTATTTTGCACGTAATATGGAGGCACTTCCTTGCTGCGGCCGTGGACCCAGCTGTCAGCCTCTCCACGTACAGTCCACGTCCGATGGAAGCCGTTCCTTGACCACGTTGACCACGCCGCACCGAGAGAACCAGGGCGGTGGACGATGGCGAGGCCTAGGAAGGGGACGACGCGGAGCCGGGGAAGACGCGGCAGTGGATGCCCACGCGTAGAGGAGTATGAGGGTTCACTGGTTCGCTGCGGTGTGAGGCTGACGTCGCCGTAGAATAACAGGGGGTGTGGGTGAGTAGAGGGATGGTCTGGCCAGCGGTGGGAGTAGTAGGGGGCGGTGAGGCCTCCGCCGCATCGCAGCCGGCCACGGGAGGCAGGAGCACGAGGCACGACCGACGCTGGTTTGGGCGGCTGGAGCAAGAAGACCAGAGGTTGAAGAAGCACTACGGCCGTTGGATGGACATTGTACGGTCACTGGAGCTAGAATCGTGCATATTGACTAAGTTGACAAAGCCCTCCATCCCCGTCAACTTAGTAGGCCCACAAGTCAGCCTGCCACTATATTGGGTCCCAGCTAACAGGGGGAGTATTCATTTTTTTGTGCATAATAAGGAGGCACTTCCTTGCGTGCGAAGATATAGCTGGTGGGTCCGAGCTGTCAGCGGCGGTAACGTTTTTTTTTCACGAAATACAGAGGCCCTTTTGGTGGGTCCCTGATGTCAGGTGGAGGAATCATTATTTTGCATGTAATAAGGAGGCATTTCCTTGCGTGCGGCCGTGGACCAGCTGTCGGCCTCTCCACGTAAAGTCCACATCAGATGCATGTCGGTCGTTGACCACGTTGACCAGGCCGCGCCAAGAGCACCAGTGCGGTTGGACGACGGCGAGGCCTAGGAAGGGGACGACACGGGGGCAGGGAAGACTCGGCAGTTGTTTCCCACGCGGAGGGGAGTACGACTGTATGAGCGTTTACTGGTTCGTCTTCCGTCACCGGAGAATAACAGCAGGTGTGGGTGAGTAGAGGGATGGCTAGGCCATCGATGGGAGTACGGCCGGGCGGTGAGGCCTGCGCGGCAGCACAGCCGGCCGCGAGGAGGAGGGAGCAGGCAGTCCCGCCGGCGCTTGTTTTAGCGGCTAGAGCAGGAAGAGCAGAGATTGAAGAAGCACGACGGCCGTTGGACGGACATCCAACAGTCAGTGCTGGTGCGTCAACCTTTTTTTAGGAAAGCCTCAAATCTGTGGAAAACAGCATACAGCCCATCTGCCATTATTTCTAATAATTTACAACCCATTTGCTAATTCTTAAGGTTTTTTTGGAGCCCGTATTCTTTTTGTTAGCATTACAGCCCATATTGTGGCAACGGTTAAAAAATTATACGAAATTTTGCATATTTCAGTGCGGTCCGAACTTTTTTTAATCCTGAAATTTTGACTCACATTCAAAGTGATTTTAAAAATAAATGTATATCAATATAAAATCCAACAAATTCTCCACGCATAAAAATTAATGTAATTTAAAATCTTGAAATGAAAAAAAAGATATTTGAAACTAATTGCCGGTTTGATGTGTTTTAAAAAAGTACAACCCATTTCTCATTACTGATGGGCCATTTTCTCGGCCAGCCGAATGAAAGCTCTCCTCGTCTTAAAAGATTTGCAGCCCAACAGGCCTGACAAAGCGACTTACTTGGCAAATCACAAAAAAACTGGGCTGTGGCCGTGGACCCAGCTGTCAGCCTCTCCACGTACAGTACTCTTCCGATGGAAGTCGTTCCTTGACCATGTTGACCACGCCACATGGAGAGCACCACGGCGGTGGACGACGGTGAGGCCTAGGAAGGGGACGACGCGACAGTGGAAGCACGCGCGGAGAGGACTACGAGGGTTCACTGGTTCGGCTGCCGTCGCCGCAGGGCCTGGCCAGCGGTGGGAATAGTAGGGGGCGGTGAGGCCTCTGTGGCAGCACAGCCGGCCACGGGAGGCAGGAGCATGCGGCACGACCGACGCTGCTTTGGGCGGCTGGAGCAAGAAGACCAGAGGTTGAAGAAGCACTACGGCGGTTGGATGGACATCGTACGATCACTGGATCTAGAATCGTTCATATTGACTAAGTTGACAAAGCCCTTCGTCCCCGTCAACTTAGTAGGCCCACAAGTCAGCCTCCCAGCAAGGTGGGTCCCAGCTAGCCGGGGGAGTATTCATTTTTTTGTGCGTAATAAGGAGGCACTTCCGGTGGGTCCGAGCTGACAGTGGGGGAACATTTTTTTCGCAAAATACGGTGGCCCGTCCGGTGGGTCCCAGCAGTTAGGGGGAAACGATTTTTTTCGCAAAATACTGGTGGCCCGTCCGGTGGGTCCCCGCTGTCAGGTGGAGGAATACTTATTTTCCGCATAATAAGGAGGCACTTCCTTGCGGCTGTCGTGGACCCAACTGTCAGCCTCTCCACATACAATACTCTTCCGATAGAAGTCGGTCGTTGGACACATTGACCACGCCGCGCCGAGAGCACCACGTCGGTGGACGATGGCGAGGCCTAGGAAGGGGACGACGTGGAGCCGTGCAAGACGCGACAGTGGATGCCCACACGGAGAGGAGTACGAGCGTTCACTGGATCGGCTGTGGTGTGAGGCTGCCGTCACCGTAGAATAACAGGGGGTGTGGGTGAGTGGAGGGATGGCCTGGCCAGTGGTGGGAGTAGTATGGGGGCGGTGAGGCCTCCGTGGTAGCACAGCCGACCACGGGAGGCAGGAGCAGGAGGCATGACCGGCGCTGCTTTGTGCGGCTGGAGCAAGAAGACCAGAGGTTGAAGAAGCACTATGGCCATTGGATGGACATCATACAGTCACTGGAGTATTGACTAAGTTGACAAAGCTCTCCGTCCCTATCAACTTAGTAGGCCCACAAGTTAGCCCAACAATATGGTGGGTCCCAGCTAGCAGGGGGTATTCACTTTTTTGGGCGTAATAAGGAGGCACTTCCTTGCGTGCGAAGATATAGCTGGTGGGTCCGACCTGTCTGCGGGGGGAACGTTTTTTTTTCGAGATACAGAGGCCCTTCCTGTGGGTCCTAGCTGTCAGGTGGAGGAATCATTATTTTGCGCGTAATAAGGAGGCATTTCCTTGCATGCGCCCGTGGACCCAGCTGTCAGCCTCTCCACGTACAGTCCACTTCCGATGGATGTCGTTCATTGACCACGTTGACTAGGCCGCGCCGAGAGCACCAGGGCAGTGGATGACGGCGAGGCCTAGGAAGGGAACGACACGGAGCCAGGGAATACTCGACAGTTGTTTCCCACGCGGAGGAGTACGAGGGTTTACTGGTTCGTCTGCCGTCGCCGGAGAATAACAACATGTGTGGGTGAGTAGAGGGATGGCTAGGCCAGCGATGGGAGTACGATGGGGCCGTGAGGCCTGCGCGGCAGCATAGCCGGCCGCGGGAGGAGGGAGGAGGGAGCAGGCAGTCCCGCCGATGCTTGTTTGAGCGGCTTGAGCATGAAGAGGAGAGATTGAAGAAGCACGACAGCCGTTGGATGGACATCCAACAGTCACTGCTCTCATGTGTTGACTAAGTTGACAGGGCATTGCGTGTGCGTCAACCTTTTTTTATGAAAGCATACGCGTCAACCTATAGTAGGCGCACAAGTCAGCCTCAAATCTGTAGAAAACATCATACAACCCATCTGGCATTATCTCTAATAATGTACAACCTATTTGCTAATTCTTAAGAATTTTTTTGGAGCCCATCTTCTTTTTGTTAGCATCACACCCCATATTGTGGCCACGGTTAAAAAGTATACGAAATTTTGCATATTTCGGTGTCAACTATTTTTAATCCAGAAATATCGATTCACATTCAAACTATTTTGAAAAATAATTTATATAAATATAAAATCCAAATAATTGTCCACGCATAAAAATCAATGGAATTTAAGATCTTGTAATGAAAAAAAATTGAAACTAATTCCCGGTTTGATGTGTTTTAAAAATGTACAGCCCATTTCTGGGCAATCCGAATGAAACTCTCTTCGTCTTGAAAGATTTGCAGCCCAGCAGGGCTGATAAAGCAAGTAGGCCTTGTTTGGGTATTTCTTAAAAAAAATAGAACTGGGCTAGCCATTTTCAGCAAGAAAAAAACACAACTGGGCTCATGATGTGGTAAACATAAATAAAACCCTGGCTAGACGGGCCACAGCCCCCGCACAGCCCCGTTGTTACCCTGATCCGTCGCTAAAACTAGTATAAATAACAACTGCTTGTTCCTAAAAAAAACTACGCGACTTGCTGGGTCCTTGGTGCCAGCCGCTCGTAGTGTAATTCTCTCGTTTATTGACTACGTTGACAATGGCGTGAGCCCCAGATGTCCAACCATTAGGAGGATCCATATTTTTGTGAGGACTGTTCTTGTCAAGCTTACGCGGGAAGATGACGTGGCATGCCTCCACAAACAAGTTTATCAGTGGCAAGGCCACAAGGTTGTCTTCATGAAGGTTCACAGGATTGAGCTGCTGCGGGACGTCCTCGATGATGTTCATGGTAAGGTATGTCTTGTGTCCAGCCCAAATTAGATCGAGGCATGAAATAGTTGCCCCAGCTAGTGTTTAATAGTAGTTTGGACTGTGTCTAATTATCCGAACCTTGCATGTTATCGACCCCTCTGGGGCTAGTACTCTGTTTGAATATGTCTATAGGAACTACTGCTACTTTTGTGTGACCGTGAATCATGTGAGAACCATCGTAATTGTTGCTGAAACAGATGCGTCCTCACTAGTTTTTTCATGAATATGGCATGATAAGACATAAGTTGTCATGGTTTATCATACGAGCGGTGTGTGTTTTGATGAAATAGAGCACTCGTTCGAGAACCGTGCGCCAACGTATACATAAGTACTTGTAAACACTGTTGGTGCTACCCCACTTGTAAGCAGTTGTGCAAAACACGGCACATTGGCTCAGCTTGCTTCAACACTAGGCTATCGACCAACTAACAATCAACAATCTGCTGTCTGACATATAAGCAACTATGTATCTTATTACAGTGGTTCATGCAGTTAATTGAGGCCACAATGTAATAAATTCCAAACGTTCACACGCTAGTCCAGCTCTCATGTGGAACACTCACATTAAACTCGTCTTCATAAAAAACTTGAAAAGCATAAGTTAAGCAATTTTATACATCTCAATGATTCATAGAACATAACAAACATATACTAGTTCACAACAAAAGACAAAGTTGTGAGAAGGTTTACAAACCAGGAAAAAACAAGCATGGCTTCTCTCTGAGCAAAGGGCCTCCCGGCAGGCTTAAATTTCCTGGAGTTCACTCTGGTTTTTTCTTATTGTCACCATTCAGGGTTAGGTTCTCTCATTCCAGAATAACCAATTATAATTGTGGTATTAGCTGGAATGCTGAACTGAACCATGCAGTGTACTGACCAGCTGAAATGCTTGTGCATTCCACGAAATTTAAGCACCGCTATTTGCAGAAATAAGCAGACCACAATGCCTCTGGTCCGCGCACCTGTCCAAAAAACCGTCGTGCAGCCGTGCCAGCTAGTCCTTGGTCCATGTATGAATTGGTAGAAAGTGCATTCTGGACTAGGATGCAGTTGTTTTCGCTCGTCCCTGCACTGCAATCAGGAAGTAAAACGTACGAATCAGCTTCTTTTAGATTGCGTTGGTCATTCTACCTTAGTTACTACCAATGTAGGCATACCTTGAAGACGGGAGGTTAGACGACTGCAGCAACAGATAGCCATCTCATTTTGCGCAGTTGTACTAAAACTGAGGTGTGTGCTTTTGATTGCATGGATAGAAACGATACGGAGACAGACATCCCGAAACGATATGGAGACAGACATCGCTGTTTGCGCAAATAAGATATACATTTATTTAAACAGTGATAGATATTACTACTTTCCCCCGTTTCCTCTTAGAACCAAGTCCTAGATTCATGCTACAGCTTTCCCACTTTCTTCCCTGTTTGAACCAATGCTTTGAGTCGACTGTATGAAATAGCTTTACTTCTAATCTACTATCTACTACTACTATAATGCGGCCGTTTTGAAATTGGATTTACCACTCCATCTTCGGTTCTCCCGCCCAAACAAGCATTGGCTCAAAATCCACCGTTCATTTCCCCTCTCATGCATATCACTGCCGTCCATCAAACAAAGGATGACATGATCTGACGGCTAAGAGCTGCCGGATTCGCTCCCGCTCCTTGTGCACATGGCCGACTCTGCTCTCCAAGTAAACAAATAAAGAAGTCCCCGTTGAATCTGGATTGCACCTACTGAAGTTGAGAAATGTCTAGAAACTGCTGCCACCTCCTCACATGCAAGTACGACAAGTTGGCAAATAGCTAGCACATTTTGGTTCCCTGTTGTCACCTGGGAAATAAACACTCTACTACTAACTTATTTTTTAGATTACTGTAAAAATGGATTTTTTTAGATGCCGCTATAATGCAAAGTTTACACTGTTCACATAACATAACATTGCATGGCTGATGCTAGCTAAAGTTTTATTTTGCTTCATCGAGAAATGTAATATTTTTATTATTCACAGAAAAGTGTAATATTTTATTTCAGTCATACATAAGCTATACCTCAAGCTAATACAGGACATGAGTGTCTGTCAGACCTAAATGACTTATTTAGTTGCACAAAATAGTCCATAAACATGCATGTAAACTATCAAACAACTCTGGAACTATACATCAGTGGAACCTAGGAAACAACATATAATAAAACTACAACTTTTATCTTGTAATCAAATTCTTACTTGGAACTCACTCTGATTTGTGCAAGTGATTTGCTTCTTATTTCAGAATAGTCCTTAGATCATGCAAACAAACACACTATGATATCTACTCAAGATACGAGTACCCATTTCTCTCTCTAAAAAGAAGGTATATGAGTATCTATCATACAGAACATACGTGCAAAGCACGTGCCTTAGTAGAAGTGTAGGTGGCTTTGGAACAACAGACGGAAGTAGAAAAGGATCCACACGAAGGGAGCTGGGGCAGTAGAGCAAGGCAGGTTTCGAAGGAATATATACCTGAGGGTCATCGGCATGTCGCAAAGATGGCGTCGGGAGGCCGCATCTTGGCCACAATACCGCAAGGAGGAAGAAGGGGTCGGAGGCCCTCCCGAGCCGGCGCTCTCTCGGAGAGAACGACACGGCCGCCGATCGGGACGCGCGGGCAGCCGTTGGTCTCCTCCCTCGCCGCTGACGACAGCGTGAACGATGCACCTACACCCCTGCCCCGGTCGAGGTTGTCCGGCCAGATTTGTGACCAGCCGTGAGCTGAGAGAGAGTGTGGCCACCTATGTGTTGCTTAGATCTGGAGAGCATGAGAGAGTGAACGAGAGGAACCCTAGTAAAGCAAGCACTAAGGCTCCTGCTTTTAAATATAGTGGAGTGATTTTGTTGTACCAGCTTCAAAAAAATGCGCTCCTACGTGTACCCGCGAGTGGGTGTGAGAGAAATAGTGCGTGCGTGCACCGCTTCTCTTCGTGAGAGTACAATATACTATGCCCAAAGAACTTTCGCCGCAAGAGTAATAGTACAAGTGTGTGACGTGTGAGCTAAAATAAAATGTTCGCGCCGTCTTTTGTTTTTTAGAAGTTCTGAGGATAGGGTGTGAAGAGCACATATGTGCGTGACGTCTACCTGCAGATAGACGGTGGGTGCGACGTGCGAGTCTGCGAGAGGACTCGGTAGAGTCGTGACTCATGAGGGTGCATGTGCGTGAGAGAGAGGGGGGCACGTATCAATGCAATGCATGTGTCCGTAAATCATTATCCGACAAACGTTCGCCACAAGCCTTTTCCTGACGAACGCCGTAAGGACCGTTAGATCGGCATCCGACAGTGTCAGTTTTTCCATGTCATTTAACATAACAGCCACTCCTCCTACACACAAATCTTCCACGTGAGTGTTAGCAACTGCCGTCTGCTCCCTCCGTTCCAAAATGCAGTGCATATAGCTTCATTGAAAATGAGAACCTCACAAACTTTTACCGAGTTTTCGTGTACCAAATTGCACATGTAGAATACCATGTATATATCATTTCATTCATCTTTGAGAGGTAGCTATAAAGTTGGGTGAGGAGTCTATAAAGAAAGACCATCGTATCACCCGCAGCAATTTCAAGCATCCTTTAGTGTCGAGGAATATCATAGGAACTCTATATGATATGATTTTTATAGGATTTTTTCCTTTAGAGCCAATTGGTTCATAGGAATAGATTCATATACTCCACATTTCAAAGGAAATAAACATGATATCATTTCTATAGCTTTAGAGCCACTTGGTTCATATGAATGGATTCCTATACTCCCTTAATTTCAAAGGAAAATAAACATTAGCGTATATTCAATAGAAAAGTTCCTATGATATGAACCAAATTACATCTCTTTTCTAATCCCTCCTCATAGGAATTGAGAAACATGTCATCTGTATATTCAATAGAAAAGTTCCTATGATGTGAACCAAATGACATCTCTTTTCCAATCCATACTCATAGGAATTGAGATGCTCCATGTCATCTCTTTCCCTACAACTTCCATGTATACATCTTCTATTCCTAAATAGATAGTACAACCCACTAGTAGCTTTTTTCCAAAACATGCAACTATGGCACAAGAACTATATAGTGTGCCAATAACTTTGAAAGATGGTCGCTGGATGAAGCTAACCCGACAGTGCAGAGATAAGCAAATACGAGCACTACTGGCCGTTGGATATCATCAACATTCCACCAGATCTGCCACATGTACAATTTAGAAGACTCCATGGTTGAACTTAAGCATAATGCACAAACCTCAAAACACAAGCACTTCTCCTTTGTTCTAGAATCTTCTGTATCATAATTGATTATTTTTTTCTAAATGAATTGCCATTATTTGTTTTTTACTTTGATTTACTCCCTCCGTTCCAAAATAGATGACCCAACTTTGCACTAACTTTGTACAAAGTTAGTGCAAAGTTGGGTCATCTATTTTGGAACGGAGGGAGTACAATGCACAACCCCATGAATCTTAACATTTTTTATAAAACTTATTGATTTTGAATGAGATGAACTATAAGAACTAAACGAACATCTACATCATGCATATATGACTCAAAGCTTTACATCCTATAGTGTGTATTTATTCATAATTTGGTTTCGAAATCTCATGCATTCAATACATGTGTACCTTACTAGTTTTGAGTAGAGTAGCAAATTTCACACGGCCCCGGGTATATCAAAATGCAGGGTCCATGCATCATTGCCTTTCGGTCAAACTTACGTCCACAATTTTTTGTACGTACTATATCCCCACTGGTCCCCGAACCCAAAATGCTGCCTCATTCCCGTAAAACCAAGCGGCCCACACATATTTAAGGCATCGGCTCAAACCCGTTTACTACAACGTGGCCCCGCACACCGTAGTACTCCTACAAACCCTACCACCGCACTCATCATCGGGTTTCTTCAAGAGGACGAGGGAGAAGCCGATTTGTAGTGGAGGCGCTTTCAAAAAAAAGGATCTGTAGTGGAGACCCCTACCCTAGGGTGCCCTAGGTAGCTGCCGCACACATCATTGTTTTCTCTTTTCTTTATGCTCTTGCGCCCTAGAGTGAAATGATGGTTGCTTCGTCTGTCCAGCTTAATGCGGGAAAGGTGGGGCTTTGTGATTTGATCCCTCGTCGCTCATTTTCTACTACTGCGGCGCTACGACCGGGGTGTCTCCAATTCCAACCGTTGCTCCGAACTGTAATTTGGTGCATCGCACGTGGAACAAGACGGTGGATGAGCCACATGTCGGCCAAAGGGGTCCTGTTAGTTTGTCGCCATTTCGTCTGCGGACTGACCCTGCTTGAGTTGCTACGCCAACACGACAGGAGCAGCCTACCACTTGGTTTTGCTCCTTGGTGAATCCCGACTATATTGATATAAAAAGATACGTGCTGAACTACCCTCTCCATCTCGGTTTTTTTATTTTTAGGCGTCTCGGTTTATAGGGCCTACACGTAGTTCTAGGTCATCCATTTGACTAACTAAATATGAGTTACTATGTCACAAAAAGTATATCATTGGATTCTTAAGCGGATGTAGTTGTATTTAAAAGTCGAGGGCGGGGCTTTTCCGACGCGGTAGGCGGCGGGGCAGTTCCGCCTAGTCGGTTCGACAAAGACGCGAGAAGACGAGGGAGTAGGCTACTGCAAACGTAGGGCTATGTGATTTGAGAGCGAGTTACTGCTGGACAGGTGGGGCCCCGTGATTTTACTTGCCATTATCATTTTAACTGCGGCGCTACGACCGGCGTGAGTCTCCCATATTCCTGACTACCTCCATACAGGTGCCTCTCCCAATGCTCCACCATGTAGTAGAGGCTGGCTCTTGCATGAGAGCCCACTTCTCCACTTTTTCCTTGCCTCTCTTTCCTCCACATATGCAAAAATGCCATGTAAAGCGCACTATTGTACTTACTTTTACTTGCTCATACAGGTGCTTAAGCTTGCCACATAGGCATAAAGTCTGATGTGGCAAGTTAATCAAGAAGAGAGAGACTAGTTTCGTGACCCAAGGAAGAAATGGTGCTAAGCACGTGTACCTAGGTGAAAAGACAATTTTGAGTCTATAGCTAATTAAATGAAGCAAACTTAGCAACACCATTTCATTGGAAGAGGTCACTCCTTGGCAAATGCAATAAATACATGCGCTTAGCACCGTTTCTTCCTTGAGTACGAAGAAAGAGATAGAGAGGAGGAAAAAAATACACTTATAGCCAACCTTGTTGTAGTATGAGTGACTAAGTGATGACTATGTATGACATGCCAACATCAGATGGCCTAACGCACCGTGTTAAATCTCCAAGGGCGCGACCGCGCGAGCGACGCGATGGTCGTGGTAGGCGCGACCATGATACGGGCTGCTGGCAGCCCTTGGATCAGAGATCAAACGGTCGCATGCTAAGTTGCTAAAAAATTGCAGAATAACCCTCCAGGATAGGATATTCACCCATAGGTCTAGAATCACGCCACGCAACCGTTCGATCTCAGATCCAAGGGCTCTCGGAAGCCCGTATCATGGGAGAATGGAAAGCCACTACCCTGCCGTTCGCACGCTGGCAGTTCGCTCCTACTCGTCCCCGCACGTCCTTCAATACTACGGCGGTTCGCTCCGAGTCGTCCCGTCCATTCACATTACGGTAGTTCCACTAATCCTAACCCTCCTCCCAAATCCATGGCGTCCCAAATCTCCACGATTGGCGGCGAGTACAAGGTTAGAACCATCACTGGTGATGAGTTCGACGTCATCTACACCCGTTCTTCCGCGACGGTGAAAGGATGCCTTTCTCGCTTCAGCCGCATGTTCGAAAACTCAGATGATGAGTGGGTCACTTGGCTAGATGTTGAGTACACCACAGTCCTGGGACAAGAGAAGGATCTAAAGCATGAAGAGAGGAAGAAGCCCGCCGTGATCCAGGTTTGTGTACATAACGTTTGCTTGGTCTACCACATATGCCATGCCGACGTTGAGTGCCAGGATTTTAAGAACTTCCTCAAGGACAAAACAGTGAAATTCGTTACTGTAGACTTTGGTAACGACAAAGAAGTCCTGCGTTGGATAGGCCTCATTGTAGGCAACACCGTCGACCTCTAGAAGAATCGACTGGTGTCCTCTCGTCAGCCTTCAATGCTGACTGTCAGTGTCAAAACCGGCGGATCTCGGGTAGGGGGTCCCGAACTATGCGTCTAGGCCGGATGGTAACAGGAGGCAAGGGACATGAAGTTTTACCCAGGTTCGGGCCCTCTCGATGGAGGTAAAACCCTACGTCCTGCTTGATTAATATTGATGATATGGGTAGCACAAGAGTAGATCTACCACGAGATCAGAGAGGCTAAACCCTAGAAGCTAGCCTATGGTATGATTGTATGTTGTCCTACGGACTAAAACCCTCCGGTTTATATAGACACCGGAGAGGGCTAGGGTTACACAAGGTCGGTTACAATGGTAGGAGATCTGCATATCCGTATCGCCAAGCTTGCCTTCCACGCCAAGGAAAGTCCCTTCCGGACACGGGACGAAGTCTTCAATCTTGTATCTTCATAGTCCAGGAGTCCGGCTGAAGGTATAGTGCGGCTATCCGAACACCCCCTAATCCAGGACTCCCTCAGTAGCCCCTGAACCAGGCTTCAATGACGACGAGTCCGGCGCGCAGATTGTCTTCGGCATTGCAAGGCGGGTTCCTCCTCCAAGTACTTGATAGAAGATTTTGAACACAAAGATAGTGTCCGGCTCTGCAAAATAAGTTTCCACATATTGCCATAGAGAGAATAATATTTACACAAATCTAATTTGCTGACGTATTTCGTAGTGCGACACACCACGACCAAGCCTTCATCCGACTCGTTTTATTATCCCACCTCAGCGCGTCATGCGAGGCGGTTTCCTTGGCACGTCTTGTTAAAGCAGAGATCATGTCCCCTTATTCCGGGATTCTCATCAATATGGGCGTGGGTAACCCAACCGCTTCTAGGACTCCTAGATTATAGGCAAGTCCAAACGGACACGGAGAGGACGCTTGATATTCACCCTCTTTATAAAGCGACAAGGCTTTTATTTTTCCCTCCCGTGCTTAATCGAATCCTTCCCCCACCTCAAGCTCAAACGCCCAAAGTTCAGGTCAGGTGCTCCGAACCTTTAGTCATGTCCGGATCTAGCCTTCAAGGCCGATGGGTGCCTTCCTCCGTCATGGAAGAATACATCAAAAAGTTGACGGAGGCCAGATATCTGACCGCCGAGATTTTGCATCGGCTGCCTCCCCGAGTGCAGGTCGTCCCCACCCCCGAACCCAACGAGAATGTCGTGTTCGTGTCCCACTTCCTCCGAGGTCTAGGCCTTGCTCTGGATCCTTTCGTCAGGGGTTTGATGTTTTATTACGGGCTAGACTTCCATGATCTAGCTCCGGACTCCTTTCTCCATATCACGACATTTATTGTCGTGTGCGAGGCCTTCCTCCGGGTTACCCCTCACTTTGGCCTATGGCTCAAGACCTTTGAAGTAAAGCCGAAGATGATCGAGGGGCAACATGCAGCATGTGGAGGTGCCTCAATACGCAAGATGACGTGAGCTCCGTGGCCCAAAGGTTCCATCCCAGAGGTGTCTGAATTGTGGCAACACGAGTGGTTCTACATCACGGCTCCTAGAAGTGCCAAGTGGGCGGCCACCCCTGTTTTCCGCTCGGGCCCTCCACCACAACTGATGTCATGGATCAGCAGAGGTCTGAGCTGGGGTCCAGCCAAGGACGTGCCTATACTGCAAAGCCGCATTCGAGATCTCTTCAATGGAGATTTTAGTTTAGTTGCGGTAATACAAGTTATGCTGGTTCGTCAAGTCCAGCCTTGCAAACGCCGGCCTCTTCGCCTGTTGGAGTTCAATATCGAGGGACCGCGTGTCATTCAAAATTTTCTCGGCCTGACGCACGAGGAGATGTACTAGTCATTCTTCGGACCTCAGGTGGAGTGTCCGGAAATCACCGAGGACGTGGGCCTGAGTAGTAACCGCGCCGCCGAACAGGTAAGGCATCTTCCGGCCGAACATATTATCTCTCCTTTGTTACGAAGTTATTTCTGAGAGTTCGCTTTTTGACCAGGACTGGCTAACAAAGGCGAAGTTGATTCGGTGTTTGGCCCCCCTCCCTGAGGGTTTGGAAAATCCGGTATTGGAAAAGATGCTCCAGACCGCACCTTGCCCGGAGCCCTTGAAGGAAGATACTATGGAGGATAATACGGGCGGACGCGGGCCCCCAACGCTGCCCATTCTAACCGAGGGAGCGAGCGTCTCCATGAAGGAAGATGACCAGAAGAGGAAAAGGACTGCGCCCGGGGATTCGGAAGCCGAAGCTTCCAAACGGGAGAAGAAGTCTCCCACAGAGGGTCCTACCTTGGGGGGCGCTGTTGCCGCACAAAGTCCGCGGGGGGTTCAATTCTCCCACGAGTCGTAAGTGACCCGAAATACTTTAATAGTACAGAAGATATGCCATATTTTTCTTCTGAGAAAATAACCACCGCATATATCTTTGCTGTTCGGGCCTTAGCCCCTCTCAAAAGAGCTCGTCTTCGGGGGATCTTCTTCCAGAGATGATGGAGAGCGAAACGCCTCCTCCGGACTCCTCCTCTCCGGAAGCTGGCGACCCTGAAGTGTCGTCGCACAGGGCCTCTCCGAGTCCGGTGAGGCCAGAAGATAATCCCATTGACCCCCGAAGCTCCCAGTGTCCGGCTCCTGAAGAGAGCAGACAAAAGAGTCCGGCACCGTCTAGTGTGCGATCGGATGTTCTGAGGGAGTTGGTGGGGCGAGCGGCCATCTCAGATGAACACCGTGTGCTGATGAATACGGTGATGGAGAGAATATCGTCCGCCGAAAGCGGATTGCACGAAGCTTTTATGAGTCTGCTGACAGGCTTTGAGGTACGTAAAAGAATGTATGATAGTCCTGCACATGCTAGGTGTGCCCTGTGTAGATAGTAGCCCCTGAGGCTCTGGTTGTCGTCGGAAACGACAACGAACAGAGGATCATATTCCCAGGTAATAACCATACTACCTCTATGTGCAGGTGATGGAAGCTCCGGTGGCTAGCCGGACTAGCGATTTTGCCCATTTAGAACGGCAGTTGGATGCGGCAGACGCCGACATCGAGCTTGTTAACAAAAGGCTTGACGAGGCACAGGGTAAGTGTCATTATCTGGTAAACGCCGCATAGGAAGAGCAGCATGATGCCAGTATCTTTAATATGTTGTGACTGCAGATGGAGCTGCCACTGTTGAAGCCTTGCGGGCAGAACTTGCCCGAGCCAAGGAACAAGCGAGGTTGGGTAATGCGGCTGCTTTGAAGGCGGCCGAAGAGTTGCAAGCCGAGAAGGCCGCGCATGGCGAGAGCCAAGACAAGATGGCCATAGAATTAAAAGCCGTCGCCGACCATTGCCGGGTTCTTGAAAAGGAAAACCAAGCGAAGGCATCGGACCTTGAGAAGGCTGCTGCGACGAGAAAGGACCTCCGCTCTGCTATGAGGGCAAAGAAGGAGGAGCTGCGGGAAGCTGGGGAGATTGTAGCTGGGAAATCCTTTATGTTGCGGAGTAAGTTCGGAGATCCACGGTATGCCCCTCTGGATCGGCTGCGGAGTTCGGAGGATGTATATATGGATTTGGCGGCGAGCGCTGCCGATGCGGCCAAGTATTTCCAGGGTCAGACGGACCGTGAAGTAGACCAGCTGTTTTGGAGACAATTCCATTCTCCCGAGCGTCCGCTTTCATTGACTGACCAATTAGTCGAATGGGCCGAACTGAATAGGTTATCCGGACTATCCATGAGGTCTATTGTGGATCAGCTATGGCCGAAAAGGTCAAAACCGAACAGCTATTTCAGCTTGGTGCAGCAGTTCCTTGACGTGGTGCCACGCGTTAATGCGATGAAGAGGTTGGCGTGCATAGAGGGCGCACGGATGGTCTTTGCCCGTGTTAAAGCATACTGGGCGGAGATGGATGCTACCACTGTTGCAGCGCGGGATTTGGCCATAGGTCGAAGGGCTGTTGAGCACTACTTTGAAGAAGTTCTTGAGGGTGCTCGTTTGATAGAGACCTAGTGCTCAAAAAATATTATGTTTGGGTGATATGTAATCTCATTGTAAGAGAAATGCTTTTATAAATTTTTATAAGGCTATTTTTATACTTTTGCCTGAAAGTAATATGATGCCTCCTGGGCGGCCGTTTATGTATACATGTGTATAACCTGAAAGATTGCAGTCGTCGGCTTCAACCCCCACGCATATAATGCGGAGGTGCTCGCAAAAACACGCATTCATACTTAACCCAACGTCTTGGTCCTATTAAGGAGGTGATAGCGGAGCGAGCGAGGCAACCGGACTATAATTCTTTAGCACTTTCACTTAGCCATAGGAGTTTGACAGTGGGGCTACTAGATAGCCCCTGGTGGCTCCGCGCTCTCCCGATCCCGGGGTGCGTACATGCCTGGCCAGAAAATGGCCCTTCGTTAAGGCGGAGGAATTCTAACATTCCCACAGGTCATCGAGTGGTTGACCAGTCTCACGCTATATCATGACAGTCAGTTTTTGGCTTTCTCTACTGAGGTGCTCGTCCGGATGAACCAGAGCACAATCGCAGTAGTTCTCTTGGTGCTACCTTAGCCGGTAAAGCGGAACGTAAGGCACCAAAACACAGGAGCCGGGCAAACCCAACATTTGACCAAAGACAATGATTCGGAGCTGATGCATATAAGGCCAAACTCGCGACGCCGAACACTCCCTAAGGTATTCGGTCTTAGTGGTATAAACCGGGCCTAAATAATGGCCTTTGTAAGAAGCCCCTTGTGTCCAGGTTCGTGCATTGTTCTGGCGTGGCCACATGCCAAGACGTCAGCATCCTTCTCGGTGGATATGTATCAACAAGAGACAGTAAAAAAGGTTTATGCAGGGTCTTAATCTAAAAAGAATCCTTGGAGCGGGTCCCTGCTGCACGTCCGCGCCTGTGTCTCCGTTGTGCCGTATCCTAGACGGGTGTAGCACGATGATCGTCTGTAAAAGAGAGGAATTTAGGTGAAAAAGTTGTCGTGCAAAAAGATAGTTTTTTAAAGAAACCATGTATAATTCAAGATGAGAAGAAATTGCCACTTGTCTACGCGCGTTGAGCCCCTTGTATTGACAAATAGGGGTGTGACCATTTATTCGGTATAAGTAGCAGCGCCGGACTTGATTAGTTGTGTCTGAGGTCTTGACGACCTATTGGATGCTTTCGCTGGTCCAGGCGCCTTTAGTGTGCGGCTGCCAAGGCAGCCTCACTCTCTTCGGCGCGCAGAGATCTCTTGATATTTCCGTGCACTGAAATGATGCCACATGGACCGGCATCTTGAGTGCGAGGGAGGAGTAGTGTGGTATTGCATTAAAGCGAGCAAAAGCTTCGCGTCCGAGCAGTGCTTGATAGCCACTTTGAAACGGAGCGATGTGGAAAGTTAAATGCTCGCGACGGAAGTTATCGGGGGAGCCGAATATAACTTGTAGTAGGAGGGAGCCCGTACAACGAGCCCCTGGGCCCGGCGTTACTCCTTTAAAGGTAGTATTGCTATGGCGAATTTGTGTTGGGTCCAACCCCATCCCGCGGATTGTATCCTGATATATTAGTTTTAGGCTGCTGCCGCCGTCCATCAAGACTCGTGTGAAGTGATATCCGCCAATTACTGGGTTTAATACCAGGGCAGCCCATCCTGCATGTCGGATACTTCCTGAGTAATCGCGATGGTCAAAAGTGATCGGTTGAGACGACCAGTGGCAGGACTTCGCGGTGACAGGCACTTGGGTATATTTTCCTTGGAGTGCTGCGTTGTTTTTCCCCTTGATAACGTGTAACACGTTTACTGTTTTGACTTCTGGTGGAAATTTCTTTTGTTCCCCCGTGTCTTGCTTGGGAGGCTCGTCCTCGTCTTCACTTGGTGTATCCTCCCCCTTGTGTACGGCGTTGAGCTTGCCGGACTGCTTGAAGACCCAACATTCTCTGTGGTATGATTAGCAGGTTTACCAGGGATACTATGGATCTGACATACTTGGTCCAGAATTTTGTTGAGGCTGGACAGTTCATCCCTGGTGCCTTTAGGGGGCGGCTTTTGACCTGGCCGAGAGCTTTTGAATCCGGCATTTACTGCCGTGCCCTTTGTGTTGTCTTCTTTATTCCGGCGTTTGTTATTGCTGTTGCGCCGTGATTTCCTGTTTCCATCTCTAACTTCAGATGTACTGGGGTTGCTAGTGCTGCATCTGGCTAGCCAGCTGTCCTCACCTGCGCAAAAGCGGGTCATGAGGTTTGTTAATGCGGCCATCGTTCTTGGCTTATTTTGGCCGAGGTGTCTGGCGAGCCATTCGTCACGGACGCTATGCTTGAAAGCTACCAAGGCTTCAGCGTCTGGACAGTCGACAATCTGGTTCTTTTTAGTAAGAAACATGTTCCAAAGCTTTCGGGCTGACTCTCCGAGCTGTTGAGTTATATGACTCAAATCGTCCGCATTCGGAGGTTGGACATAAGTCCCTTGAAAATTTGCCCGAAAGGCGTCTTCGAGCTCTTCCCAACTTCCAATGGAGCTTTCGGGGAGGCCTTTAAGACAGTGACGAGCTGGCCCTTTGAGCTTGAGGGGTAAGTACTTGATGGCGTGGAGATCATCTCCTCGAGCCATATTGATATGAAGGATGTAGTCCTCAATCCAGACCCCAAGGTCTGTTGTTCCGTCGTATGTCTCTATGTTTACGGGTTTGAATCCCTCTGGAAATTCATGGTCCAGCACCTCATCGGTGAAACATAGGGGATGTGCGGCACCCCTGTAGCTGGGTGTACCGCGTTGTTCGGATGTTTGTTGTGTTGCATTGTATGCTGGGGCGCGCTTGCGTGGTCCATAGATGGATCTTGTTGCGCCGTCCTTTGGGTGCGAGCCCTCGCATGGGTCGCGTGTTGTATTGTGAGTGGCGTTATATGCTGCTCTGTGTTGATAGAGGGGTCGTCTATCCGACCAGGTGGCTGCTTTGATATTTGGTTGTGGGGGGTCTGAGGCCTCCTCATCGAATTCAGGTAGCAACTTCCGCTCTGGGTAGCTCTTGGAGGGGCGATTGTCGCCGTACATCGCTGCTGTGTTGAGTATTTTACTCCATCTGATTTGGAGTGTCTTGCGCAGCCTTGAGCCTTTGCTTCTACTTTTTCAGACTCCTCGCGGTGGCAACAAGCTTTTTACGGGCATTCTGCTGCTCCGGGTGCCTGTCCGGCGTTATGTCGTCCGGATCATTATCCTTGATAGAATTTGTTTGTTCGGTTTGATTATCCGGATTGCCGTTGTCCGGCAGCGGTTCGCCCTGCTCCAGCGTTGGGTCTGTGTGATCGCTATTTCTGTCGAGGCGGGATTTGGGGTGGCGCTTGCGTCGCTGCTTCGACTGCTTTTCGAGGGAACAAGCCTTTGGTGCGTCCTTCCGCTCCTCGTCGTCATCTTTTGGTGCATCCACCATGTATACGTCATATGACGAGGTGGCGTTCCAGGGCCCAATAGGCACTGGTTCTTCATCGTCTCCTTCATCGGCGTCCATACCGTCGATGTCTTCGGAGTCCAAGTCGAGCATGTCGGTTAAATCATCGACAGTGGCTACAGAGTGGGTGGTGGGTGGGCTTTGAATCTCTTCATCGTCCGTATCCCAATCTCGCTGACCGTAGTCCGGCCAGTGCTCTCCTGAGAGAGAGACTTTAGTGATTTCATAATATCACCGAAGGGCGAGTGCTGAAAGATGTTCGCGGCAGTAAACTCCATGATCGGTGCCCAATCGGATTCGATCGACAGAGGCACGAATTGTTCAGAGTCCAGAGAGGAGTCCGGCTCCTTGGAGTCACGAGTCTCGCAGAGTGCGGGGCTGGTGTTCGGCTCGATCGCCATTGGGATCGCAGCCCCCGAGGTGGCATCCAACCACCCATCCTCGATCTGTGCAGTCGGCTTAGAATTAAGGGTCGAAGCCGATGCGGGTGCAGCCTCCAGGGCACTGTTCGGTGGCAGAGCTAGATCATGCTCGTCGTGACAGTGCGGCGCGCTCGGCAGTGGCTCGAATCTGTCGAAGATCAAGTCCCCGCGGATGTCAGCCGTGTAGTTTAAGCTTCCAAATCTGACCTGACGGCCATGGGCATAGCTTTTGATCTGCTCCAGATGGCCAAGTGAATTGGCCCGCAGTGCGAAGCCGCCGAAGATGAAGATTTGTCCGGGGAGGAAGGTCTCACCCTGGACTGCATCGCTATTGATGATCATAGGATCCATCAAGCCTGACGGCGACGACACAAAGGAACTCTCAATGAAAGCACCAATGTCGGTGTCAAAACCGGCGGATCTCGGGTAGGGGGTCCCGAACTGTGCGTCTAGGCCGGATGGTAACAGGAGGCAAGGGACACGAAGTTTTACCCAGGTTCGGGCCCTCTCGATGGAGGTAAAACCCTACGTCCTGCTTGATTAATATTGATGATATGGGTAGTACAAGAGTAGATCTACCACGAGATCAGAGAGGCTAAACCCTAGAAGCTAGCCTATGGTATGATTTTATGTTGTCCTACGGACTAAAACCCTCCGGTTTATATAGACACCGGAGAGGGCTAGGGTTACACAAGGTCGGTTACAATGGTAGGAGATCTGCATATCCGTATCACCAAGCTTGCCTTCCACGCCAAGGAAAGTCCCTTCCGGACACAGGACGAAGTCTTCAATCTTGTATCTTCATAGTCCAGGAGTCCGGCTAAAGGTATAGTCCGTCTATCCGAACACCCCCTAATCCAGGACTCCCTCACTGACCCTGGCAGGAGCCATGGTTCATCCTTCGTACGGTAAACTAGAGAAACCTCATTACACGTTTCATCGTCATGCATGGCAGCGGAATGTACTAGATATAGACCACATCCACTACGTTGCAAAGGATGGCTACCTTTGCTTCAATATCTACAAGGGTTGGATGAAGAGCAACAGCCAAGTGTGCGGTTCAAGCAAAGAAGTATCGGCCAAGAGGAAGAGGGACAAGGACGAAGTCGAGGACGTGGATGAGGACTCCGAGTAAGGTGGCAGTGTCGTTGCTCATGGTGGTTCTAATGCAGTGTCTACCGGAATAGTTGCAAAGTTTAATTTCAGGTGTGCTTAATTTAATTTGAGGGGTGTGTTGTGCTGAGCCCCCAGCAGAACTATGTTATGTTTCTTCTCGTTACTTTAACTCTTCAGTATGTACATACTAGTATTTCTTACATTTCATCTTTTAGTTGGTATAGTACTACCACTCGTTTCTTCACATTATATACATACAATATATATGGCCAACATCATATAGCCAGCAGTTTAGTTGTCAAAGAATTTCAGGGTGCTTAGTTTTGTCAAAGAATTCCAGGATGCTTAGAGGGTGCTTGGATCCAAGGGACTTATTTTAGTCTGACTAAAAATAGTCTCTTTAAGAGGCTAAAGTTCCAAGGACCCCTGACTAAAGAGGGGCTAAAAATAGTCTTGAGACTAAATTTTTTTATTCAGGGGTACCCCTACTAAAATGTGGATTAGTCCTCTCTCTACTCATTTAACTCCACTCCTTTAACACATGCCAGTTCTGGATTGGAGGGTTTGGAGGATAATAAATGCTCATTAACTTGATTTTAGCCTTTTTAGTATTTGGATCCAAGCATGGGTGAGGCTAGCATATTTTAGTCCCACTACTTTTAGTCATGGGACTAAAACGTATCCAAGCACCCTCTTAGTTTTATTTGAGGGGTGGGTTGTGCTGGACATCATTATTGTGACTAGCCTTTTCAATAGTATTATATGCGTAATTTGGCAACAAGCGCTCTCTATATGTACCACCTTTTTTAATTTCAAGTTTTGCTCCATGGCGCAATCCATCGATAGTACTACTGTACAAAAGTATACATTTTTAAAAGGCTAGAGTACTGTTCATCACATATATAGCCAGTTAAATTCTCAACCTAGAATGACGTGCATGCCATGTAGTAAACCGATACGGAGGAAGTATAGTAAAAATGAGGTGATTTTACCGAGCGATCGGCGGGGGAGCATGGCCTGTCATGCGGTCCCACGTGTCATGATGTACCAAGGCGATGCGCGTGTCCCTCTTGAGGCAGAAGCAATACTAGTACGTGGTTTGAGATGATGGCGAACCGAAGTGTGAAATAATGGTTGCTTCATCTGTTTGGGAAAGTGCGGCATTGTGATTTGACGTCTCATTGCTCATTACTACTACTGGGCCGGTACGAGTGGGGTGCGTCCCCCCTGCTGTTCTGCACTATTATTTGGTGCTTGACATGTCGACCCAGTTGCTATATGTCCCACATGTCGGCGACAGGAAGTACAGAATTCATGAAAGGGAGCGTCGACGGAGGAGTATACTACAGAATTCATGAAAGGGAGCGACTTAGTTTTGGAAAAATCTGTTTTTACGGAGTACGTACCCACTAGGGTTTATAGGGCTCATCTAAAAAACATTCGTTCTTCCGTTTGATAAGTCTCAATTCTACTATACTAGTAGTAGTACCATTACATGTTGGATTTCTAGGTGCATTAGATCACCCGACGCAAGCAGTGTCAAGAGGAAACTAACCAATGCATGTACAAGTTCATGGAAATTTAGTGGTCATTCATACATTCGTTCTAATTAATGCATCGATAAACATAACTTCTTGAGAAAAACGAGCGTACTAATTACTTATGCAAAATACGAAATTAATTCGACCACTCACCGTCTACCTTGGTTGGAGAGATTTTGAAATTGAGCCATAAACTGGAAAGGAGGGAGTAGTAACTTTTTTCTCGATTACTATTTGTGGCCTTGTATAGATGCAAAATGTATTTTTTATAGTGGCCTTGTATAAGTAAATGGAGGGAGTACTAACCAAAGTACGCAGTAGGGATGAGGAGTAAACGGAGGGAGTAGTAAAATTTTCTCCTCGTGCTGCGAGCCACCGCGCGCGTGGGCGAGGGAGCGGGCGTAAGGCGTAGTAAGCAAGCTTTACCTCATCCTGCGAGCCACCGCGCCCGTGGGCAGGGGAGACGGCGTACTGAGCAAGCTTCTCCTCATTCTGCGAGTTGACAGGACACATCAAAAGTACTCCAGTGTATAGAGCCTTGCCTCTAAGGTAGGCCCCACATGGTTTGCCTATTTTTTAATTTAACATAACGCGTCAAGTCGCAATTTGTTTGTTCACCCGTGGTAGACAATCCTCCCTCCACCAAGTGGACAACCAGTACACGTGCCAAATTACCACGTGGGCTGCCTTTTTCGTACAAAAATGAGCTCCACCGTGTACCCGCGCGGGTGTGGTTGGGAAAGAGACGGGAGTACGTGCGCCGTGCGTGCACCTCTTCTCTTCGTGCATGTCCCCCACCTATGTGGGTGTGCGTGAGAGAGATACAAACCTAGACATAATGCACCGTCCATCCCCATGCCTCCGCCCAGTCCGGCCACCAGTCACCACCACGCCCCACTCCTCCTCACCTTATCTCTCATCTTTCTCCCTCCATTTTTATATACAAGGGGCCACTATCAAAATTACAATTTGCAGATATACAAGGCCACTAACACTAATCGATGCAATATTAATGGTGTTTGCCTCGTGGTACTAGCAAAGGAGGACATTAATTATCCCTTGCATGCATGCGGGAGTTTGTAAAAAAATGCATCTTGATGTTCCGTGCAATGCACGGGCATCTTGCTAGTCCATGAAAACAACACATGGCAAAATTTGACTCTGACCTAGGACACGCGCCGTTCTTCCACTGACATGTGAGCTCTTTGGGTGCATGGCATGCATGTCAGTGACCCAACGCAGGCAGCGCACAGCAGAGGAACCTTTGGTGGGCCAGGGCAGTCAGAAGCGGGTATTTCATAAACCGATGATTGTTCATTGAGTGTGACGTCATCTTTTTTCATGTAGATAAGCCTACTATGTTGATAGCCCGTTCGATACGTTGTGATTCATAAAGACCGCTGCAAACATCAATGTTCTGCTTATCATAGATAAGATTGATTAATACCCGTAACAATCCATGTCCTTAACAAAGGGTGCATGCATGTATAGGTTGAACGTGTGTCTTGCGTCGTGTGCTGTGTGCATGTAGGCGTGCGAGTGTTGCGTGCGTGCAAGGGTACGTTTCAGTGTTGCATGCATGGGTGCGTATGTGCGTGTGTTCGTGAGTGCATGTGTACGTGTCAGTGTTGCACGCCAGCATGCGTGCGTGTGTACGTGTCAGTGTTGCACGCCTACATGCGTGCGTGTCTTGCGTGCGTGCATGTGTACGTGCGGGGTGAGGCTACACGTCAGTCGACTGACTTTTTCATCTCTGGTCATTAGATTTTCCAGCCGTTGGATACGAAATCAAGGGCCTCCGGTTTATCATCAAACTCCACCCCTCCTGAGCCGCTAGCCACCACCGGCCGAACCGCCAGCCCCCGCTGCCCGCGGCCGGCCCGCCCTCCCCGAAACCACTCCCCACCACCGGTCCGCCCTCCCCGAAACCACTCCCCACCACCGGTCCGCCGCCGCACCGGCCATCCCTGTAGCCCCCCCCCCCCCCCGCCGAGCTTTTTCTCCGGGGATCCCCACCCCACCGCCCAATGAACGCCCCCCAACTGCCGGTGACTGCCAACCAGAGGTCTCACGACTTCGAATACCCACCGACCACTAATTTATTACCATTTCTGTCATTCATATACGCGCTGACGGGTGGGCCCTATGGTAATGTGCGCTGCTGAATTTGGACCATTGGACTAGTCAATTGATCATGTTATCAACAAATTACAGAGCTGTATTGGTGAGCCAGTGACCGTATGATCACCCTAAAATGTACTCCTATTTCATTAACACAGTACAGACTCAAACTACCATTTCTTTCTTTCATATACGGGTTGACAGGTGGGCCCCACGGTTACGCGCCCCGATGGTGCAACACGAGTTGCGCTGTGTGGAACGTTTGACTGGTCAATTGATTGTGTCATCAACAAAATACGGAGTTGTACGGGTGAGCCAGTGACCGTATAATCATGATATGTATTTGTTTAACACGGTACAGACGCAAGGGCTCATATATATGCGCAAGCACTCACCGCTATAAGCGCATACACGCGAACCCTACCCCTATGAGCACCTTCAAGAGAGTGGGCCAGCATATATGATCTTGAGATTTTACGAAGTCACCATAGGTGCCTCGTAGTCGAGTGGAACGTCTCCTCCCACTGAACGTACGTCACCGGAAAATACTGAAATTAACACAAGATAAATGCGAGCACCGGGACTTTAACCTTGGTGGGCTCGAGAAACCACTGTCCTCTAACCATCCAACCACATGTTGGTTAGCACGACAAAATGTATGTGGTGACCGTGATGAGCTTATTCTGAAGTCCGGTGACCATATCGTGCTTTCGCTTCAAATAGAATGACCGTAAGTGTCGTCAACAAAATATGGAGCACGCATCAAATGCAAAGTCCGTCAGTGTCATCAACAAAATATGGAGACGTATCGTGAGCTAGATACCGTTGTACTATTGTATATGCTTATTTTCTTAGTGGCCGATTGCGTGTGTGGTGTGGTGGGCACATCATTTTTAGTTGTGGTGGGTCAACATGAAGACTCATGGGTCGGTTCCATCCTGCACCACATATACGTTGGACCGAGACGTGTTATACAAAGACCCATGTGGAGGACTCGGCGTATTACCTGACATGACTGTCCTACCCCAACCCGCTACATGTCCGAAATTTTAGATGGGGGGAAAGTTTGTAACTTTCCCCAAATTTCAAACAAGCGCGTCTCAAACCGAAACATTGTTCCCCCTTAGTTCCCCGCCTCCCTCCGTTTCCCCATTCATACTCCGTGGGCGCGAAAACCCCCTCTCCACCAGCTGCGAAACCCCAGCCTCCTCCGTCCTCCACCCCATAGCGGCCAATCCACCGCCGCCCTCCTCCATCACGCCGGAGCCGGTACCCCGATGTCGTCGTCCAACGCAACCGCAACCGCAACGCCCTTGATACGTCTCCAACGTATCTATAATTTTTGATTGCTCCATGCTATATTATCTACTGTTTTGGACTATATTGGGCTTTATTTTCCACTTTTATATTATTTTTGGGACTAACCTATTAACCGGAGGCCCAGCCCAGAATTGGTGTTTTTGGCCTATTTCAGTGTTTTGAAGAAACGGAATATCAAACGGAGTCCAAACGGAATAAAACCTTCGGGGACGTGATTTTCTCACCGAACGTGATCCAGGAGACTTGGACCCTGCTCCAAGGAACAAAAGAGGCGGTCACGAGGGTGGGGGCGCCCCCCCTAGGGCGCGCCCCTGCCTCGTGGGCCCCTCGGAGCTCCACCGACGTACTCCTTCCTCCTATATATACACACGTACCCCCAAACGATCAGAACAGGAGCCAAAAACCTAATTCCACCGCCGCAACTTTCTATATCCACGAGATCCCATCTTGGGGCCTGTTCCGGAGCTCCGCCGGAAGAGGGCCGTCATCACGGAGGGCTTCTACATCATCATAGCCTCTCCGATGAAGTGTAGTAGTTTACCTCAGACCTTCGGGTCCATAGTTAGTAGCTAGATGGCTTCTTCTCTCTCTTTGGATCTCAATACAAAGTTCTCCCCCTCTCTTGTGGAGATCTATTCGATGTAATCTTCTTTTTGCGGTGTGTTTGTTGAGACCGATGAATTGTGGGTTTATGATCAAGTCTATCTATGAATAATATTTGAATCTTCTCTGAATTCTTTTATGTATGATTGGTTATCTTTGCAAGTCTCTTTGAATTATCTGTTTGGTTTGGCCAACTAGATTGGTAGTTCTTGCCATGGGAGAAGTGCTTAGCTTTGGGTTCGATCTTGCGGTGTCCTTTCCCAGTGACAGAAGGGGCAGCAAGGCACGTATTGCATCGCTGCCATCGAGGATAACAAGATGGGGTTTATTTCATATTGCATGAATTTATCTCTCTACATCATGTCATCTTGCTTAAAGCGTTACTCTGTTTTTAACTTAATACTCTAGATGCATGCTGGATAGCGGTCGATGAGTGGAGTAATAGTAGTAGATACAGAATCGTTTCGATCTACTTGTCACGGACGTGATGCGTATATACATGATCATGCCTAGATATTCTCATAACTATGCTCAATTCTGTCAATTGCTCAACAGTAATTTGTTCACCCACTGTAGAATACTTATGCTCTTGAGAGAAGCCACTAGCGAAACCTATGGCCGGTCTATTCTCATCATATCAATCTCCATCCCTTTAATCTTGCTTTGCTTTTTTACTTTGCTTTTACTTTTTACTTTGCATCTTTATATCAAAAATACCAAAAATATTATATCTATCAGATCTCACTCTCGTAAGTGACCGTGAAGGGATTGACAACCCCTAATCGCGTTGGTTGCGAGTAGCTATCGTTTTGTGCAGGTACGAGGGACTTGAGCGTGGCCTCCTACTGGATTGGTACCTTGGTTCTCAAAAACTGAGGAAAATACTTACGCTACTCTGCTGCATCATCCTTTCCTCTTCGGGGAAATCCAACGCAAACTCAAGAGGTAGCAGCCCTCAAGGACTTAGCAGCTGAAGCCAAGGCAGAGCTTCCTCCATGATGCCGACGCCAACGTGCGCCGTACCAGAACCACTCCGACCACGCCGTCCCGCGCCTCACTGCTGTGGCTCCACTGTCGCAACCGTCCACCGCACCGGAGCTGTTCCCGCTACGCCATCGTTCGCCGCCTCAGGTCTGCTTCCCCGCCGCCGAGAGACAGCCACCGCACCACACTCAACAACTTGGCCATGGGTTCGTCCAAGGCTGCACCGTCCTCCACAACTTCTTGTTTCCGGCGAACAACAAGAAGATCGTCGGAAAAACAGAAGGAGGACACAGCACTGCCAGCAGAAAAGAGGTGAAGTCAGAAAAACAGAAGATCGTCGTAATATAGGGAGACCTATCTTCTTAAGGCCAGGAATGAAGTCAACACAAAACCCAATGACATCTTCTGTTTGATGGCCCATGGAGATGCTTCCTTCTAGCCTAGCGCGGTTATTGACATATTTCTTTAGGAATCCCATGAACCTCTCAAAGGGGAACATATTGTGTAGAAATACAGGGCCCAGAATGACAATCTCGTCGACTAGATGAACTACGACGTGCGTCATGATATTGAAGAAGGATGGTGGGAGCACCATCTCGAAACTGACAAGACATTGCGCCAACCGTTGATGGTTACAAACAACAACGCGTGCAGGTTAAATTCCTCCTGTTTGTGCTCATTCCACACACACGTACACCGTTTCCATTCCACAACTGTAAAAGTTCTTCAACTAATGGCCTTAGGTACACATCAATGTCGTTGCCGGGTTGCTTAGGGCCTTGGATGAGAACTGGCATCATAATGAACTTCTGCTTCATGCACATCCAAGGAGGAAGGTTATACATACATAGAGTCACGGGCCATGTGTTGTGATTGCTGCTCTACTCCCCGAAAGGATTAATGCCATCCACGCTTAAACCAAACCATACGTTCCTTGGGTCACCTGCAAACTCAACCCAGTACTTTCTATCGATTTTTCTCCACTGCGACCCGTCAGCGGGTGCTCTCAACTTCCCGTCTTTCTTACGTCCTCTCTGTGGCATCACATTAACTTGGCATGCTCTTCGTTTCTGAACAGACATTTCAACCGTGATATTATAGGAGCATACCACATCACCTTCGCAGGAACCCTCTTCTTGGGGGGCTCGCCGTCAACATCACCGGGGTCATCTTTCCTGATCTTATACCGCAATGCACCGCATACCGGGCATGCGTTCAAATCCTCGTACGCACCGCAGTAAAGGATGCAGTCATTAGGGCATGCATGTATCTTCAACACCTCCAATCCTAGAGGGCATACGACCTTCTTTGCTGCGTACGTACTATCGGGCAATTCATTATCGTTTGGAAGCTTCTTTTTCAATATTTTCAGTAGCTTCTCAAATCCTTTGTCAGACACATCATTCTCTGTCTTCCACTACAGCAATTTCACTACGGTACCGAGCTTTGTGTTGCCATCTTTGCAATTGGGGTACAACCCTTTTTTGTGATCCTCTAACATGCGATCGAACTTTACCTTCTCCTTTTGACTTTTGCACTGTGTCCTTGCATCAACAATGACCCGGCGGAGATCATCATCATCGGGCACATCGTCTGGTTCCTTTTGATCTTCAGCAGCTTCCCTCGTTCCAGCATCACGGTATTCAGGGGGCACATAGTTGTCATCGTCCTCTTCTTCTTCGATGTCTTTCATAATAACCCCTATTTCTCCGTGCTTCGTCCAAACATTATAGTGTGGCATGAAACCCTTATAAAGCAAGTGGGTGTGAAGGATTTTCTGGTCAGAGTATGACTTCATATTCCCACATATAGGGCATAGACAACACATAAAACCATTCTGCTTGTTTGCCTCAGCCACTTCGAGAAAATTATGCAGGCCCTTAATGTACTCGGAGGTGTGTCTGTCACCGTACATCCATTGTCGGTTCATCTGCGTGCATTATATATAATTATATGTGTTAAAAGTAAGACAATTAGACAAGTGTCCATCTAAAGTAAGAATTGTTTTTCTTTCAGAAAGAAGATAAGAACAAGAGGCTCACCACGGTGGTGTCGGCGACGAGATCAGCGCGGGCGATCAACGGCGGTGAAGACGGGGACGCGACGTGACGGACCGCTAAACCTATGCAAATCTCGAGGAAAATGGAGCTTGGAGGTTGAGCTTCGAGAGGAGAAAACTTAACTAGCGTGGCTCGGGCATTTTATCGAACACCTGATGTGCATAGGAGGTGAGCTAGAGCACCCAAATGCCCTCCCCTCGTCGGCCAAAAAAACATAGCATTGTGGAGTGCTCTACTCACTGGCGGGGGGAGGGGGGGTGGTATATATAGGCAACTCATTTGTCCCGATTAATGGCTGGAACCGGGACTAAAGGCCACCCTTCTATCCCGGTTCGAGACACGAACCAGGACCAAAGTATGTGTGCCAGGAGCGAGGCCCATTGGTCCCAATTTGTGTCAGGAACCAGGACAAATGGATCCAGACGAACCGGAACCAATGCCCACGAGGCCCCGGTCGGGCCCCTGGGTGCACGAACCGGGACGTATGCCCCCATGAATCCCGGTTCGTGACTGAACCGGGACTAATGGGCTGGCCAGGCCCCAACCAAAGCCCTGTTTTCTACTAGTGTCCTCACTATTTGGCGCAACCACGCTCCCGAATGCAAGTTCGTTGTTCGCTTTCCACCGTCGCCGTCTGCCGTGGGCGGCCCATTTCCATCACCGCCACATCATTCCAGTGTGTCGTCTGCCTTCCGTTGGGCGGTAGAGACTCCAGAGCACCTCATGTTCAACTGCGTGTACACGCGCACACTGTCTTGGCGCTCGCAGGCCCTTCCGGGTGGTTGAGGTTGTTTGCGGCCCCTCAGCCTATGGTCTGCCCTCTCCTCACCTTCGATCTATGGCTGCGATCACCCGTACATCACAAAATTGACTGAAACATGATTCACCTGCTACAACCAAATGAACCATTTTTTTCTTCCAAGGGGGCTAGCTAAGGAATTACTGAAAATCGAATTGTACACCAAACTGGATTTGCCTTGTTGGGACGGTGGTTATGTACCTAATTCAGATAGAAATGTTCGTTTAGATGCATACTATTGCAGAGTTACGGTAGTGTAATACTTTTGTGCGTTTAGATAGAAATGTTTTTCTTCTGATATCTGCATGACTCATTATCTTGCTCGGGTTAGACAGTGAACTGCATGCCTAAGTAATGTACACCACAAAACATGGACTAGCTAAGTAATTACAGAACATCGATATTTATGCTAAACCAGATTGGCCTCGTTGAGACGGCAAGTGTGTACCTAATTCAGATAGGAATTTTCACTTACTCCCTCGGTTCCAAAATAATTGAAGTTATAGGGTTTTCCTAAGTTAAACTTGCTTAAGTTTGACCAAATCAATAGAAAAAATGTGTTGAGATCTACAATACTAAATACACATAATACAAAAATATATGTCACAAAATATCTCAAAAGATTAATTTGATGTTGTAGATGTTAATATATTGTTCTAATCCACGAATGACTCATTATCTCAAAATATAAACTAGGCCAAAGTAAAACAACTTTGACTTTGGACAAATCCAAGACTTTTATTATTTTGAAATGGAGGTAGTACATGCATACTATTTTTTTCAAATACGCACGAGTGTGCTCAATATATATATATATATATATATATATCTATTTTACCTATATAGGACGCCAGTTTGGGACACCTAGGTGTCCAAGCACCTTGCCTACAAACCGTTGGATTACATTAAGATGTGTGCATGTGTAATTAGTATTAGCAGTATTGGGTCAACCATGTTAGCTCTTTATTAGGAAAGAATTATTGCAAATTATTGCTTCATATGGACACTTAATGCCCAGATTAAACAATATAGGGGAAAAATAGCAATTAATGGTCCGGCCATGCATGCTCCATGGTACGTCCCCAACTTTATTTCTTATACATGCACTTCTTTCTTTTTTACATAAAAATAGGAAGTCATATACATAATTAGATACGTATGTATATGATCGTCTTGGGAACAGAAGGTATAGTTATCTTTTGTCTTCATGGGAAAATACACATGTACGTCTTCAAGCTTTTTTCAAAATGGATATTTTTTTGGTATGTGCATACCCATCATATTTTTTTGCATACCCCCCAGATGTGAGATTTGTACCCGGGTATTCAGATACCTATGGATGTCATAATTCATGTAGTATATACGTTGACATGATACCTAACAGTTTCTACACTTTTTCATATAGCCGGGTATATACGTGTGCAGACACATTGGGTATACTGTTTTATTTATGTTTGTTGGGTATATACTAGAAGATTTATGTAACCATATCGTATAAACTATGTGGGTATACTAGGAGTATTTTTTGCTACGAAGGTACAGTAGAAGTTCATTGGGTATATTTTACATAGCAAGGTATATATGTAGCCATATTTTACGTGACCTGGAATATACGTACCGTGTATTGTTGGGGGGCGTTGCAGAAAACAAAAAATTTCCTACGGTTTCACCAAGATCCATCTATGAGTTCATCTAGCAACGAGTAATCGGATGCATCTACATACCTTTGTAGATCGCGAGCAGAAGCGTTCAAAGAACGGGGATGAGGTAGTCAAACACGACGTGATCCAAATCACCGGAGATCCTAGCACCGAACGGACGGCACCTCCGCGTTCAACACACGTACGGAACAGCCACGTCTCCTCCTTCTTGATCCAGCAAGGGCAGAGGAGAGGTTGAGGGAGATGGCACCAGCAGCAGCACGACGGCGTGGTGTTGTTGGAGCTACAGTACTCCGGCAGGGCTTCGCCAAGCGCTATGGAGGAGGAGGAGGTGTTGGAGAGGGAGGAGGAGGCAACCAAAGGCGTGGGAGAAAAGCCCTCCTTCCCTCACTATATATAGGAGGGCCAAGGGGGGGCGCCGGCCCTAGGAGATCCAATCTCCTAGGGTGGGGCGGCGGCCAAGGGGGGTTTCCCTCCCCCCCAAGGCACCTAGGAGGTGCCTTCCCCTCCTAGGAATCTTTCCCCTTGTAACCCTAGGCGCATGGGCCTCTTGGGGCTGGTGTCCTTGGCCCATGTAGGCCAAGGCGCACCCCCTACAGCCCATGTGGCCCCCCGGGACAGGTGGCCCCACCCGGTGGACCCCCCGGGACCCTTCCGGTGGTCCCGGTACAATACCGATAACCCCGAAACTTGTCCCGATGCCCGAAACAGGACTTCCCATATATAAATCTTTACCTCCGGACCATTCCGGAACTCCTCGTGACGTCCGGATCTCATCCGGGACTCTGAACAACATTCGGGTTACTGCATATACATATCCCTACAACCCTAGCGTCACCGAACCTTAAGTGTGTAGACCCTACGGGTTCGGGAGACATGTAGACATGACCAAGATCGCTCTCTGGTCAATAACCAACAGCGGGATCTGGATACCCATGTTGGCTCCCACATGCTCCTCGATGATCTCATCGGATGAACCACGATATCGAGGATTCAAGCAACCCCATATGCAATTCCCTTTGTCAATCGGTATGTTACTTGCCTGAGATTCGATTGTTGGTATCCCAATACCTCGTTCAATCTCGTTACCGGCAAGTCACTTTACTCGTACCGTAATGCATGATCCCGTGACCAGACACTTGGTCACTTTGAGCTCATTATGATGATGCATTACCGAGTGGGCCCGGTGATACCTCTCCGTCATACGGAGTGACAAATCCCAGTCTCGATCTGTGTCAACCCAACAGACACTTTCGGAGATACCTGTAATGCACCTTTATAGTCACCCAGTTACGTTGTGACGTTTGGTACACCCAAAGCACTCCTACGGTATCCGGGAGTTACACGATCTCATGGTCTAAGGAACAGATACTTGACATTGGAAAACTCTAGCAAACGAACTATACGATCTTGTGCTATGTTTAGGATTGGGTCTTGTCCATCACATCATTCTCCTAATGATGTGATCACGTTATCAATGACATCCAATGTCCATAGTCAGGAAATCATGACTATCTGTTGATCAACGAGCTAGTCAACTAGAGGCTTACTAGGGACATGTTGGTGTCTATTATTCACACATGTATTACGATTTCCGGATAATACAATTATAGCACGAATAAAGACAATTATCATGAACAAGGAAATATAATAATAATGCTTTTATTATTGCCTCTAGGGCATATTTCCAACAGTCTCCCACTTGCACTAGAGTCAATAATCTAGTTACATTGTGATGAATCGAACACCCATGGAATTCTGCTGTTGATCATGTTTTGCTCTAGGGAGAGGTTTAGTCAACGGATCCGCTACATTCAGGTCCGTATGTACTTTACAAATCTCTATGTCTCCATCTTGAACATTTTCACGAATGGAGTTGAAGCGACGCTTGATGTGCCTTGTCTTCTTGTGAAACCTGGGCTCCTTGGCAAGAGCAATAGCTCCAGTGTTGTCACAGAAGAGCTTGATCGGCCCTGACGCATTGGGTATGACTCCTAGGTCGGTGATGAACTCCTTCACCCATATTGCTTCATGTGCTGCCTCCGAGGCTGCCATGTACTCCGCCTCACATGTAGATCCTGCCACGACGCTCTGCTTGCAACTGCACCAGCTTACTGCCCCACCATTCAAAATATACACGTATCCGGTTTGTGACTTTGAGTCATCCAGATCTATGTCGAAGCTAGCGTCGACGTAACCCTTTACGACGAGCTCTTCGTCACCTCCATAAACGAGAAACATTTCCTTTGTCCTTTTCAGGTACTTCAGGATATTCTTGACCGCTGTCCAGTGTTCCTTGCCGGGATTACTTTGTTACCTACCTACCAAACTTACGGCAAGGTTTACATCAGGTCTGGTACACAGCATGGCATACATAATAGAACCTATGGCTGAGGCATAGGGGATGACACTCATCTCTTCTATATCTTCTGCCGTGGTCGGACATTGAGCTGAGCTCAATTTCACACCTTGCAAAACAGGCAAGAACCCTTTCTTGGACTGATCCATTTTGAACTTCTTCAAAATCTTATCAAGGTATGTGCTTTGTGAAAGACCTATGAGGCGTCTCGATCTATCCCTATAGATCTTGATTCCTAATATATAAGCAGCTTCTCCAAGGTCCTTCATTGAAAAACTCTTATTCAAGTAGGCCTTAATGCTGTCCAAGAGTTCTATATCATTTCCCATCAAAAGTATGTCATCTACATATAATATGAGAAATGCTACAGAGCTCCCACTCACTTTCTTGTAAACGCAGACTTCTCCATAAGTCTGCGTAAACCCAAACGCTTTGATCATCTCATCAAAGCGAATGTTCCAACTCCGAGATGCTTGCACCAGCCCATAAAATCGAGCGTTGGAGCTTGCACACCTTGTTAGCATTCTTAGGATCGACAAAACCTTCCGGCTGCATCATATACAATTCTTCCTTAAGGAAACCATTAAGGAAAGCCGTTTTGACGTCCATTTGCCATATCTCATAATCATAGAATGCGGCAATTGCTAACATGATTCGGACGGACTTTAGCTTCGCTACCGGTGAGAAAGTCTCATCGTAGTCAACCCCTTGAACTTGTCGATAACCCTTAGTGACAAGCCTAGCTTTATAGATGGTCACATTACCATCCGCGTCTGTCTTCTTCTTAAAGATCCATTTATTTTCTATGGCTCGCCGTTCAACGGGCAAGTCAGTCAAAGTCCATACTTCGTTTTCATACATGGATCCTATCTCGGATTTCATGGCTTCTAGCCATTTGTCGGAATCCGGGCCCGCCATCGCTTCTTCATAGTTCGAAGGTTCACCGTTGTCTAACAACATGATTTCCAAGACAGGGTTGCCATACCACTCTGGTGCAGAACGTGTCCTTGTGGACCTTCGAATTTCAGTAGGAGCTTGATCAGAAGTATTTTGATCATCATCAATAACTTCCTCTCTAGTTGGTGCAGGCACCTCAGGAACATTTTCTTGAGTTGTGCCATTTTCCGGTTCAAGAGGTAACACTTCATCAAGTTCTACTTTCCTCCCACTTACTTCTTTCGAGAGAAACTCTTTCTCTAGAGAGAATCCATTCTTGGCAACAAAGATCTTGCCTTCGGATCTGAGGTAGAAGGTATACCCAACAGTTTCTTTAGGGTATCCTATGAAGACGCATTTTTCCGACTTGGGTTCGAGCTTTTCAGGTTGAAGTTTCCTGACATAAGCATCGCATCCCCAAACCTTTAGAAACGACAACTTAGGTTTCTTACCAAACCATAATTCAAACGGTGTCGTCTCAAGGATTTCGACGGAGCCCTATTTAAAGTGAATGCGGCAGTCTCTAAAGCATACCCCCAAAAGGATAGCGGTAAATCGGCAAGAGACATCATAGATCGCACCATATCTAATAGAGTGCGATTACGACATTCGGACACACCATTACGCTGAGGTGTTCCAGGCGGCGTGAGTTGTGAAACTATTCCACATTTTCTTAAGTGTGTGCCAAACACGTGACTCAAGTATTCTCCTCCTCGATCTGATCGTAGGAACTTGATTTTCCTGTCACGTTGATTCTCAACCTCACTCTGAAATTCCTTGAACTTTTCAAAGGTTTCAGACTTGTGTTTCATTAAGTAGACATACCCATATCTACTCAAGTCATCAGTGAGGGTGAGAACATAACGATAGCCTCCGCGAGCCTCAACACTCATTGGACCGCACACATCAGTATGTATGATTTCCAATAAGTTGGTTGCTCGCTCCATTGTTCCTGAGAACGGAGTCTTGGTCATTTTACCCATGAGGCATGGTTCGCACGTGTCAAATGATGCATAATCAAGAGACTCTAAAAGTCCATCTGCATGGAGCTTCTTCATGCGTTTGACACCTATGTGACCAAGGCGGCAGTGCCACAAGTATGTGGGACTATCATTATCAACCTTACATCTTTTGGTACTCACACTATGAATATGTGTAGCATTACACTCGAGATTCATTAAGAATAAACCTTTCACCATAGGAGCATGACCATAAAACATATCTCTCATATAAATAGAACAACCATTATTCTCGGATTTAAATGAGTAGCCATCTCGAATTAAACGAGATCCTGATACAATGTTCATGCTCAAAGCTGGCACTAAATAACAATTATTAAGGTTTAAAACTAATCCCGAAGGTAAATATAGAGGTAGCGTGCCGACGGCGATCACATTGACCTTGGAACCATTCCCGACGCGCATCGTCACCTCGTCCTTTGCCAGTCTCCGCTTATTCCGCAGCCCCTGCTTTGAGTTACAAATGTGAGCAACTGCACCGGTATCAAATACCCAGGAGCTACTACGGGTACTAGTAAGGTACACATCAATTACATGTATATCATATATACCTTTTGTTTTGCCGGCCTTCTTGTCCGCTAAGTATTTGGGGCAATTCCGCTTCCAGTGACCACTTCCCTTGCAATAAAAGCACTCAGTCTCGGGCTTGGGTCCATTCTTTGGCTTCTTCCCGACAGCTTTCTTGCCAGGCGCGGCAACTTCCTTGCCGTCCTTCTTGGAGTTCTTTTTACCCTTGCCCTTCTTGAACTTAGTGGTTTTATTCACCATCAACACTTGATGTTCCTTCTTGACTTCTACCTCTGCTGATTTCAGCATAGCAAATACTTCAGGAATGGTCTTTTCCATCCCCTGCATATTGAAGTTCATCACAAAGCTCTTGTAGCTTGGTGGAAGCGACTGGAGGATTCTGTCAATGACCGCATCATCCGGGAGATTAACTCCCAGCTGAGTCAAGCGGTTGTGTAACCCAGACATAGTGAGTATGTGCTCACTGACAGAACTATTTTCCTCCATCTTACAGCTGAAGAATTTGTCGGAGACTTCATATCTCTCGACCCGGGCATGAGCTTGGAAAACCATTTTCACCTCTTCGAACATCTCATATGCTCCATGTCTCTCAAAACGCTTTTGGAGCCCCGGCTCTAGGCTGTAAAGCATGCCGCACTGAACGAGGGAGTAGTCATCGGCACGTGTCTGCCAAGCGTTCATAACGTCTTGGTTCTGTGGGACCGGTGGATCACCTAGTGGTGCTTGTAGGACATAATCTTTCTTGGAAGCTATGAGGATGATCCTCAAGTTCCGGACCCAGTCCGTATAGTTGCTGCCATCGTCTTTCAGCTTGGTTTTCTCTAGGAACGCGTTGAAGTTGAGGACTACGTTGGCCATTTGATCTACAAGACATATTGTAAAGATTTTAGACTAAGTTCATGATAATTAAGTTCATCTAATCAAATTATTCAATGAAGTCCCACTTAGATAGACATCCCTCTTCTAGTCATCTAAGTATAACATGATCCGAGTCAACTAGGCCGTGTCCGATCATAACGTCAGACGGACTAGTCAACGTCGGTGAACATCTTCATGTTGATTGTATCTTCTATACGACTCATGCTCGACCTTTCGGTCTTCTGTGTTCCGAGGCCATGTCTATACACATGCTAGGCTCGTCAAGTCAACCTAAGTGTTTGCATGTGTAAATCTGTCTTACACCCGTTGTATGTGAACGTTTTGAATCAAACACCCGATCATCACGTGGTGCATTGAAACAACGAACTGTCGCAACGGTGCACAGTTAGGGGGAACACTTTCTTGAAATTATTATGAGGGATCATCTTATTTACTACCGTCATTCTAAGAAAACAAGATGCAAAACATGATAAACATCACATGCAATCAAATAATAATAGTGACATGATATGGCCAATATCACATAGCTCCTTTGATCTCCATCTTGGGGCTCCATGATCATCTTGTCACCGGCATGACACCATGATCTCCATCATCATGATCTCCATCATTGTGTCTCCATGAAGTTGCTCGCCAACTATTACTTCTACTACTATGGCTAACGCGTTTAGCAATAAAGTATAGTAATTTACATGGCGTTTCTCAATGACACGCAGGTCATACAAAAATAAAGACAACTCCTATGGCTCCTGCCGATTGTCATACTCATCGACATGCAAGTCGTGATTCCTATTACAATAGCATGAACATCTCATACATCACATATAGATCATTCATCATTCATCACAACTTTGGCCATATCATATCACAAAGCACTTGCTGCAAAAACAAGTTAGACGTCCTCTAATTGTTGTTGCAAGTTTTATGTGGCTGAAGTAGGGTTCTAGCAAGAACGTTTTCTTACCTACGTGAAAGCCACAACGTGATTTGTCAACTTCTATTTACCCTTCATAAGGACCCTTTTCATCGAATCCGCTCCAACTAAAGTAGGAGAGACAGACACCCGCCAGCCACCTTATGCAACTAGTGCATGTTAGTCGGTGGAACCGGTCTCACGTAAGCGTACGTGTAAGGTTGGTCCGGGCCGCTTCATCCCACAATACCGTTGAAGCAAGATAAGACTAGTAACGGCAAGAAAGTTGACAACATCTACGCCCACAACAAATTGTGTTCTACTCGCGCAAGAAGAACTACGCATAGACCTAGCTCATGATGCCACTGTTGGGGAACGTTGCAGAAAACAAAAAATTTCCTACGGTTTCACCAAGATCCATCTATGAGTTCATCTAGCAACGAGTAATCGGATGCATCTACATACCTTTGTAGATCGCGAGCGGAAGTGTTCAAAGAACGGGGATGAGGTAGTCGAACACGACGTGATCCAAATCACCGGAGATCCTAGCACCGAACGGACGGCACCTCCGCGTTCAACACACGTACGGAACAGCCACGTCTCCTCCTTCTTGATCCAGCAAGGGCAGAGGAGAGGTTGAGGGAGATGGCACCAGCAGCAGCACGACGGCGTGGTGTTGTTGGAGCTGCAGTACTCCGGCAGGGCTTCGCCAAGCGCTACGGAGGAGGAGGTGTTGGAGAGGGAGGAGGAGGCAACCAAAGGCGTGGGAGAAAAGCCCTCCTTCCCTCACTATATATAGGAGGGCCAAGGGGGGGCGCCGGCCCTAGGAGATCCAATCTCCTAGGGTGGGGCGGCGGCCAAGGGGGGTTTCCCTCCCCCCCAAGGCACCTAGGAGGTGCCTTCCCCTCCTAGGACTCTTTCCCCTTGTAACCCTAGGCGCATGGGCCTCTTGGGGCTGGTGTCCTTGGCCCATGTAGGCCAAGGCGCACCCCCTACAGCCCATGTGGCCCCCCGGGACAGGTGGCCCCACCCGGTGGACCCCCCGGGACCCTTCCGGTGGTCCCGGTACAATACCGATAACCCCGAAACTTGTCCCGATGCCCGAAACAGGACTTCCCATATATAAATCTTTACCTCCGGACCATTCCGGAACTCCTCGTGACGTCCGAGATCTCATCCGGGACTCCGAACAACATTCGGGTTACTGCATATACATATCCCTACAACCCTAGCGTCACCGAACCTTAAGTGTGTAGACCCTACGGGTTCAGGAGACATGTAGGCATGACCGAGATCGCCCTCTGGTAAATAACCAACAGCGGGATCTGGATACCCATGTTGGCTCCCACATGCTCCTCGATGATCTCATCGGATGAACCACGATGTCGAGGATTCAAGCAACCCCGTATGCAATTCCCTTTGTTAATTGGTATGTTACTTGCCCGAGATTCGATCGTTGGTATCCCAATACCTCGTTCAATCTCGTTACCGGCAAGTCACTTTACTCGTACCGTAATGCATGATCCCGTGACCAGACACTTGGTCACTTTGAGCTCATTATGATGATGCATTACCGAGTGGGCCCGGTGATACCTCTCCGTCATACGGAGTGACAAATCCCAGTCTCGATCCGTGTCAACCCAACAGACACTTTCGGAGATACCTGTAATGCACCTTTATAGTCACCCAGTTACGTTGTGACGTTTGGTACACCCAAAGCACTCCTACGGTATCCGGAAGTTACACGATCTCATGGTCTAAGGAACAGATACTTGACATTGGAAAACTCTAGCAAACGAACTATACGATCTTGTGCTATGTTTAGGATTGGGTCTTGTCCATCACATCATTCTCCTAATGATGTGATCTCGTTATCAATGACATCCAATGTCCATAGTCAGGAAATCATGACTATCTGTTGATCAACGAGCTAGTCAACTAGAGGCTTACTAGGGACATGTTGGTGTCTATTATTCACACATGTATTACGATTTCCGGATAATACAATTATAGCACGAATGAAGACAATTATCATGAACAAGGAAATATAATAATAATGCTTTTATTATTGCCTCTAGGGCATATTTCCAACTTGTATGTACATCATCAGTAGGTACCGGATACAAGTATTAGATAGTTAGGAAATACATTATTGGGTATATACATATCACGTATGTAAATAATTTCATTAGTAGGTATTCGATGCCCATATTAGATAGTTAGAAACCAAAAATGATATGTAAGAGTTCAAAAAATATTGAGTATATACGAGTTGGTATGTATTAGATATTTAGGAAACAAAAATATGCGCATTAGATAACCATGGCAGTTCAAATAAAAAAACATTAATACAATTTATTATATGGCAAGTCTTGCATGCCTAATAATTAGGAAACAAAAATAAATCATAAGTATGGAAAGTCTTGCATGAAGAATGAGTAGGAAACTAATTAAATATATCACGGTTTCCGAAACAATCAAGGTGCCCAGGCACCTAGGTGCCTCATCTATTTTACCTATATATATATATATATATATATATATATATATATATAGTATTACTATTCATCATTCAGGGTGCATAATAAGTTATTCTTCACCCGAGGTAATCTTACGATCATTTCATAATTAAATTACGTTTAGAATTCAAATAGTTACATTCCTATTAATTCACTACGTAAAATTTGACATAAAAAAATAAAAATATAGGTCATAAGACAAGAAAATTTGTAGTTTATGTGTATTTTAGACTATATTTTTACGTTTGTAATTTTACATAACATAAAATATTTTTTACAGCGATTATATATTTTCTTACGGTCTCTTTTTACGTCGGAAATACGACAAAACTTACGGAATGTAAAATTACGGTGCATTGATGGTAAAATAGAGGGGGGTGAAGAATAACTATTCCTCAACCAGGATGACGAATAGCGCGACCCTATATATATATATTAAAGAGAGGATGGAAAGAAGAAACCTCTCCATATTGGATGTTCCATATTAGACACCAATTCCACGCTCGGTCCACCTACTACATAGCTAACTTCTCGGGTTGGCCCACATAGCCAATGCATGCAACATTGGCTCCACGTCACATGCATATTATTACAAAGTTGCCGCAGTGTAATAGTTTGTACTAACCATATAATTCACACTAACACAACTTCATCTCATTATCTAAAAATGACCCTTAGAATATCTTCAAGCATGCAATCATTATGATAATTAGCTCAACTGAAATTTGGCATGCTATGATGCGGCTACCTTCATCGATTTAGCATTGTTGCCATGCAGGACGTGAGATGAGCATTCCCCAAGGATGAATAGTGTGAAGCTTCGTATCTGCTAGTATAAAAAACTCCTTTACTTGAGATCTATTGAAGGGAATAAACTATATCAGGACTCTGTGATGAGATGAGTATACGATCGAGAGCAGTCACCCACATAATTTAGATGAGGTATTAGAAGAACACCGAAGAGATGGCTCTAGAATATGTAAGCATAGAAATGCTTTGTGCAGATCTTTAAGGGTGCTTGCATCTAACTATCACCCATCTCATACGTGCTGTTGGACATTGTTCCTTTCCTTGCATATGAGTATGACTAAGAGGAAAATTCCAGCCTGCATATACAAGTCATGGTCACAATCGCTGTACTATGTCTATATTCAGGAACAGGAATTTGATTCTATCCTGCCAACTACCCGTTTGCTTCGAGACTGTACATAGAAATCACAAATACTTGAGACATAAACGAAGAAGAATCAAAGAAGCAATAGTTGTTTTATCGTCCATGGTAATTAATACAGTGGATGGTGCTGCATGCTCGGCGATAATATTCAGGTATGAAGCAAAAGCTGGTGAAGATGCAAGTCCCCGATGATGTATCTCTAGCAGGAAATGTAGTTTATCTGCTGTGCTGATTAAGTAAAGGATAGAAGGCAGTTTCACTTTTGAATTGTGACAAACTACCCTTGTGACGCGTTCATATTGCTGCATTGCTGATGGAAGATGGTTTAAATTACTCCTCGGCAAATGGTTGTTTAAATTACTGACGGAAGATGGTGTATGGCAAACCTTCCTGAGAAGGAAATATGTGGGTTCCAAGGCGGTATCTCAAATATACTGGAAGCTTGGATTCTCACTTTTGGGCAGGTCTGATGGCTACGAAGAAATATTTCTTCTCCTATGGATCCTTCTTAATTAGGGACGGCTCGGAAATTAGATTCTGAGAGGACAAGTGGCTAGGAAATGCCACACTCCGAGAACAATATCCGGCTCTATACAATATTGTGTGTCACAAGGGTTATACTATTGCCACGGTAATGAAATCATTTCCTCCAAATGTGACGTTCAGAAGAGATTTAATTGGACCCAGACTTCAATCAAGGTACATCCTGCTCCAGCGGTTGTCCACGGTGCATTTGTCACATGGGTTTGATGTATTTCGATGGAACCTACATGGGAATGGACAATTCTCAGTGGAGTCTATGTATAGGACGTTAATCCAGTCTGATGTGCTAGTTGATAATAATAAGAAGAACTGGAAGATGAAGATACCTTTAAAGAATAAAATCTTTGCATGGTATCTTCGTCACGGAGTCATTCTTACTAAAGATAACCTTATTAAGAAAACATGGCATGGAAGTTCGTTCACAATGTGTCTTTTGTCATCATGATGCGACAATAAAACATTTATTCTTTCAATGCAAATTGGCTCGTTCTATATGGTCAGACATCCAGATAGCTTCTGGCTTGTATCTTCCTTGTGATGTTGCTAATGTATTTGGCAACTGGTTACATGGGATAGTTTACAGGTTTAGAACTATTCTTAGGGTGGGAGCGCTTGCCGTTATTTGGTCGCTTTGACTATGTAGAAATGATAAGGTGTTTAACGGTAAAAGTACTTCTCTGATGCAGGTTATCTACAGATGTACCGGAACTCTTTATTTATGATCCTCTTTACAACGTGTGGAGAATTGAGACCAGTTTACGGAGGTGTGTACACGATTGAAGGATACGACGAGGGATACTTTTACTCAACATGGGTGGCAGCATGATTATAGGATTGGCCCACCTCCGCTTTAGGCGTTATACAGACTCTATATGTTTCTTTGTATTTTGCATTCTTAATTTTCGTTTGTGTGAGAGAACTTATTTGACTGTGTGCATCATAGTTATGCCGAGACCGGATGTAATGCTTAAACCTTTTAAATAAGAAAAAGGTATATTTTTCGTTCCTGAACTCGTTTGAAAGTAGAGACCAACAAAACATAATCCTTCGACTTTTAAAACCGGATAAGTTTAGCCCCTCGTGCTGTTTTGGGTGGTTTTCTGCCAATTTGTAGTTTAGTCCCCGTCGCCACTTACACAGCCGCCTCGCCAGCGCACAAGCAGAGCAGCAACAGTGTGCGTCCGTCCCTGCCGGCTGCGATATATGCCTGTCTGACTTTGTCCATGGCGAGATCGTTCGGGTGCTAGCCTGCTCGACGGCGGCAACACGACTTTCCGGCGAGAGTGAGCTTGCAGCGCTGGCTTGATGTGGTCCGCTCGTAGTAGATACGATTACATGTCGATGCATGTACGCAGCAAAAGCAAAGCAGACAGCTAGCTTATGTATGAACGTTAATTGATCTAAGCTGATTCCTCTGAGGCCAAATGCACCGGCTAGTGTTAGCTCTCAACTCACACGCTCGGGTGCACTATGGGAACACTAGGACTCGAGTGGTTTGTGCACTGAGCAACTTGACGCGCAGCTGGATAGTTGCAGCGACATGCATGCAGCTGCCGTACTCGACGTGCACGCCTCCACACAAAATAGTGACCTCGTGCCCTGCTAACTGAATGAGAAGAAAACGGGAAATAATCAACGACCTAACTAATAATTATTCAACAGTCATAAGAGCATCCGGGAGAGCTTGCTTTATACACGAACGGTTTGATGAGCTATTACGAGGCTAGCTTTGTACAGGAGAATGACCATGAGTTGGGCACTACCTCGGCCTGGAGGAGTAGCGTCGTAGCCAACGGCCACCGTGCAGAGTCAAAAACCACTCCATGTCGGTATAATACCACCCGAAGCGGTATGAGGGACTAAACTTATCCGGTTTTAAAAGTTGAGGGACTAAACTTATCTGGTTTTAAAACTTGAGAGACTAAGATTTGCTGGTTTTGGAGTTAAAGGACCATTTCTATACTTTTAAAAAAATTAAGAGATGAAAAATATACTTATCCCTTTAAATAATAAAGCGCCCTTTTTTAAAAAAAATATTGTTGCATTGCATTGATAGAGTGACTGATGAAACAAAGTCAGAGCACGCAGCCGCGGACGCTTGCTTTACAGATAGACCATAAAAGGACATGCACATATATCTGACCATACGTCGGGCCGGGCCGAGCCTAGCCAAGCCCAACGCAAAAATACCCAGGCCCGGGCCCGACCCGGCCCGGCCATCGGGCTTGTTTTCTGAGCCTGAGCCCGGCCTGAACACATAAAAGCCCGTCAGGCTTCGGGCTAGCCCGACCCGACCTTCAGAGAAGTGCAAAAATGACAAAATTTAGGCTCGAGCCCGGCCCGGGAGCAGCGTCGGGTCAGGCTTTTTCGGGCCGGGTCGGGCTTCCCATGGCCAGGTATACATGCACAGTCCGATTGGGCGCAGCCCACCCCAGTACTGTATGTTCTGTAGAGAAGCATACGACGTTCCAGGTCGAGCAGGTCATTCCAGCCCATTGAAGCTCCTTTCGTTGAACTCTTCCTCTGTAAAAAAGAAACTGTTCCTCTGTTTTTCCTGTTCTTCATGAGAGCTCTGTTTTTCCTTTTGACAAGTACACTTCCTCTGTTTTGAAGGAATCATCACTAGCTAGTTGTAGAAGTTGTCGTAATTGTTTCAACCAATCTTTAGTTTCGTGTGCATCCAATTCCTCATGTCAAGACATAGTTAGCGGTAATTATTTACCACAGTAATTGAGTTTGATAGTACCGAACTCCCTCACTGTAGCTCACCAGCACTAAATTAAGTGACGCTGCAGAAAAACTTCGTGAAGATGCCAACAAGAAGAGAAATTTGACCTCTCTGAAGATACTCGTAAATATTTCTGAAAGCGAAACAATGTGCGCCACGAGAAGCTACATTTCACAATTACTATACTACAGAATCAATGTACATATTTCAGATGATAATGTACGTTCAGATGCACGGTACTATATTGCAGAGTTGCGGCTATGTGATACTTTTACTAACTAACCAAATACTATAATGTCAAAAAACGTCTTACATTACTACTCCCTCCGTTCTATAATATAAGTCTTAGATTCCAACAAGTGACTACATACGAAGCAAAATGAGTGGATCTAAACTCTAAAATATGTCTAAATACATCCGTATATTGTAGTCCATTTGAAATGTGTAAAAAGACTTATATTTAGAAACGAAGGGAGTATATAATTAATTCCTGGTCTCTGCCCAGTTGCGTTTACGTGCCAAGTGTGCTCACAGATCCCTAATTTTTTTGTGAACTAATTTGCATTGATATCACTTCAGCAATCTGGTGCCACCTGGGGGGGGGGGGGGGGGGGGGGGGTGGGGGGGGGGTGGGGGGGGGGAGCTAAAGGTGTCGAAGAAGAAGCAATCCTCGATAATTTCCCATGCAGCCGCAACATGTTCCTTCTTCCCTTTGCTTGTTAGCTGCCAAGAAAGAGGTTCAGTCACGTCTGATCCAGATGCTAGCCTCTTGCGAACCTATGGATATTTAGGATTCTGTGAGCTCTCTGAATCTGTCGAAGAAACTTTGAACAAGAGGAGGTGAAGGAAATGCAGTTTCCCCACGACACTGATCAAGTGAAAATGGAGACAGCTCGCTTTTATGCCATAAAAAACGCATGCATGCAGGTTAACTTCGTGTTCAGGTCGAGAGAGCTTGTGTAATGTCACCTCGTCCAGACCTGGCGACGACACAGCTCTAGATGAATTCAAGTGCAGGAGTGATAATGTTTTTTCTTCCGACATCTGCATGGGTCATTATCCATTTTTGCATGCGTGCAGTACATTGCCATAAAGGATTATTCGAGTTAGATAGTGGAATTGCATGCCTAAGACATGTACACCACAAAACATGGACTAGCTAAGCAATTACTGAAAATTGAAGTGTATGCCCAACCGGATTGGCCTCGTTGATATGGCAAATGTGTACCTAATTCAGATAGGAATGTTTGTTTAGATGCATACTATTGCAGAGTTGCGGTAGTGTAATACTTCGTACTAACCATATAACTCACACTAATATGACTTCGTCTCATTATCTAAAAAATACTTAGAATATCTTCAAGCATTCAACTATTATGATAAATAGCTCAATTAAAATTTGGCATGTTCATGTGATGCGGCTACCTTCATCGATTTAACATTGTTGTCATGCAGGACATGAGATGAACGGTCTGGAACATCATTGCTGCTAGTATAAAAGGGTCCTTCACTTGACACCTGTTGAAGGGACTAAATTATATCCGGCTTATGCGATGAAATGACTATACGATTGAAAGGAGTCTCCCACATAAATTAGATGAGGTATTAGAAGAATACTGAAGGGATGGGTCTGAAGGAATACCAGCAGCAGAAGATTGGCAAATAGAGGAGCAGAGCTGGCTGGCAAGAGGAATGCCAGCAAGACAAACGCGTCTCCGCTGTTCGTCGTCCTCCAGCGCTAGCCCACCTTTCCTCAGCTTGTGACAACAAAAAGCCCGATGAGATCTAACCCGGCAGGACTGAGTGCTCCAGTCGAGCACACACGTCACCCACCACCCAGCTAGCTGCTCCTGCAACTTGTGGAATTCAGCAATGATCCAGCCACCGTCATGCAAATCTACGTACACCTATTAATTGCTGAGTTTTCTGAATCTGTTGATGGAACTTTGAACAACGAGAGGTGAAGGAAATGCAGTTTCCTCACGGTGCCGATCAACCGAAAGAGGAAACATATCACTTTTGCGTTTATGCAGTTTCATGTATGCCCTGGTGATAACTCTACGCAATAAAAACGTATGCACGTTGTCTTCCAGCAAAGTGCTTTTTACAGGAGCCGGGAGCCACCGATGGACCATCCACCATGTATTTACTTTGTGATTCGTGAACTAGGGCCCATGTGTATAGCATTTTGTATTGTGGTAGCACTCATGTATCTCTGTTAATAGTCCAGTCTGTGTCAGCTAAGTGGGTCCCTGTCAACAATAGAATAAAACTTTCCCAGTGTAAGGTGCGCATGCATGCAGTTAACTTTCCTGCCTCTCTCGAGAACAACTGCATGTATTTTATTTTGTCTAAAAAATAGATGGTCAATATCTTTTCCCCCAAAAAATTTATTATTGTATTTTTTTATATATTCAAAGTCCTTGACACATGATCCGTAGAACAAGACCAATCTTGAATATATTTAAACAAGTTTAATTTTTCATATTAAAAAGAAATTGAAATATCATATTTTTGACAATCCGTATTTCAGTATTTATTTTGTGAAGTTGTTTTGTTCACTCATTCGAGTTTCATTTATTTTTAAAATATACCAGCTTATTGAAACATGTATTTTTTACATGAGTGAAATTAGGTCCCAAAAGTAACTGAAGCATGTCATTCCAAATGAAATATGTGTTTTAAAATAAGTGAAACACATGTTTTAAAATAGTGAAATTAGTTTTTTAAGTTAGTGAGTTATTTTTGAAATTAGCAAAACTATCAACACACTTTTATAAAATAGAGAAACAATCTTATGTTTTATGAACATGATTGCAAAGATAATTGAAATATATAAAATAAAAATGTGTGAAATCTGTCTTCTGTAAATGAGTGTAATGTGTTTACTGAAACTAGTGAAATGAGTTGAAATCTATCTTTTCGAGTGCGTGAAATCAGTTTTCTGAAGCAAGTGAAATATAGTATTTCAATTAAGTGAGTGTAACGTGTTTCTCTAAAATGAGTGAAATCTAACTTATGTAATAGAGTGTAATGTGTTTTCTGAAATGAGTGAAATCTAACTTATGTGACTAAGTGTAATGATTTTCTGAAACGAGTGAAATTAGTTTTTAGATCTATTATTTGTAATGAGTGAAATCAGTTTTTTTAAATGAGTGAAATATAGTTTTCAATTGAGTGAGTGTAATCTGTTTTTGAAATGAGTGAAATGTCTTTTTGGTGTGAAACTGCTTTTTTCAATGTTTGAAACTGATTTTTCTACTGAGTGAAATAAGTTCCAATTTCTTTTTGTAAATAAGAAGTGAAATTAGTTTCTGAGGCATAGTTTGTAATGAGTGAAATTAGTTTTTCAAATCGGTGCAATGTGCTTTTTCAAAATTGTGAAATACTTATTTTGGAACGGCTGAAATTATATTCTTTGAAATGAATGAAATAGTTTGGAAATATTAATTATCCAAAAATATTAAAATTAGAATTCTGAAATTAGTTCAACAATTGAAATATTTTTTATGAAATACCAAAACATTCTTATGTTTAATGAAATTATTTGAAAGATAATTGAAATATGTAAAATAAAAAGTAGTTCAAATATATCCAAGACTAAAAATTATCGCCGTCACCAAATATTTGAATATATAAAAAGTTTCAAAAATGAACATTTGGTTCAAAACATACCAAGTATCCAAAAATATGAGGATGAAAATTAATCCATGTGAGAGGTATTGAAAGAGAGACTGCATGCATGTGCGTCGTTCGTCTCCACTCTAGCTCTCTCTCCTATGTAAAAGGCTGAAAAGACATGCAATGTCAGTGTTGTCAGTTGTATTAACCGATTACAGTAGAGGAATCAATTTACAAGTTTATACGAAGTTAGACAACACGCATCTTGAGGAAACTGGTAGACGGTGGATTGCCCATCGGTACATCCGGCCATCGGTAAATTTACTTATTCGGTTGACTGTCGTTGTCCTGTTCTCGTCGAGAGATTCCTGACTCCCGTGCATCTTATCTCCTGGCGATGTTTACCGCTTTCCCCCTTCCTCCCAAGAGGCTCCCGCGGGCGTCAGGGGGGCCTAACCCTAGCACTGCCGCCGGTCCCTCCCTCCTCCCTCGCCGCTGTCTGGGGGCATGAGCGGGCGAAGCCCGCTCGTCGCTGATGGCGGCGAGCTCTCTCGTCTCCACACGCGGGGGATACCGCGGGCCGGATGCGATGCTCAGCGCTGGGCACAGTAGCTCGGCGGCTCTTCAAAGTGGGTTGGCGACGGTGCGTGACGGCGATGCGACGAGCAGCGCGGAGGTGGTGCGAGCTAGAGGTCGGTGGTGGCGGTGGCGCGCCCAGATCCATCTTTGGAGCCGCGGGTCGCGATCGGCCTCCCCTGCCATGGCTCGTGGGCAGGGGTGAGGGAGGGGCGGCGCGACAGCAGGTGGATGCGTGCGCCGCTGCCTGGTCGGGCCCTTGTGGCTGGTTGGCGTCGTACGGCGTGGAAGACTGCTCTGGTGGCCATCCATGGATGCAGAGGCGAGGGCTCTGCTTCCTCTGCTCCGGCGACGGGCCGCTGCTGTGGTCTCGCGCGGGGCCGGGCCAATGGCAAGGTGGGGCGAAACTGGTGGTTTCGGGGCGGGGAGCTGGTTGGAGGGATGGGGGCTCCGCTGCCGAGCTGCCTATCGCCGGCCCAAGGTGGTTGCCGGTCGTGGCCGTAGGCCACTCCTCCCCCTCCCCCTTCCCCATCCTCGTGTGTGATATGTCTTCAATGTATCTATAATTTTTATTGTTCCATGCTATTATATTATCAATCATGGATGTTTTATATGCATTGCTATGCTATTTTATATCCTTTTTTATGACTAACCTATTAACCTAGTGCCCAGTGCTAGTTGCTATTTTCCCCTTGTTTTTTTCTTTACAAAAAATCAATACCAAATGGAACAAAACTTTTCGACAAATTTTCTTGGACCACAAGACGCCGTGGAAGCTTCAGGAGGAGGCTAGAAGAGCCACGAGGTGGCCACAAGCTCACAGGACGCGCCCTGGGGGGTGCCCTCCAAGCTTGTGCCCCCCGTGGAATTCCAACCCTAATTTTTCTTCTATAAATACCCAAATATTCCCCGTAGACCAGAGGGCACACCAAAAATACTTTTCCGCCGCTGCAAGTTTCTGTCTTCGTGAGATCCCATCTGGAGACCTTTTCCGGTACTCTGCCGGAGGGGGATTCGACCACAGAGAGCATCTACATCAACCTTGATGCCGTTCCGATGATGTGTGAGTAGTTTACCACAGACCTACTAGTCCATAGCTAGTAGCTAGATGGCTTCTTATCTCTCTTTGATCTTCAATACAATGTTCCCCTCGATGTTCTTGGAGATTTATTTGATGTAATCTTCTTTTGCGTAGCGTTTGTTGAGACTCGATGAATTGTGGGTTTATGTCAGATTATCTATGAATATTATTTGAGTCTTCTCTGAACTCTTTTATGCATGATTTATATAGCTTTATATTTCTCTCCGATCTATTGATTTGGTTTGGCCAACTAGATTGACTTTTCTTGCAATGGCAGAGGTGGCTTTGTAGTGGGTTCAATCTTGTGGTACTTATTCCCAGTGACACAAAGGGACATGACATGAATTTTTATTGTTGCCATTAAGGATAAAAAGATGGGATTTGTTCATATTGATTGGATCCATCCCTCTACATCATGTTATCTTGCTTAAGGTGTTACTCCGTTCTTATTAACTTAATACACTAGATGCATGCTGGATAACGGTCGTTGTGTGGAGTAATAGTAGTAGATTCAGGAAGGAGTCGGTCTACTTGTCATGGACGTGATGCCTATATACATGATCATTGTCTTAGATATCGTCATAACTATGTGCCTTTCTATCAATTGCTCAACATTAATTTGTTTACCCACCATATGCTTTCTTTCCGGAGAGAAGTCTCTAGTGAAAACTATGGCCCTCGGGTCTATTTTTTATCAAATTATTTTTAGATCTATAAAACCAAAACACAAAAAATACCTTGCTGCAATTTATTGACTTTATTTTATTTAGCACTTTTATTTATCTTTTATATCTATCACTATCAAACCGTGAAGGAATTGACAACATCTTTATCGCATTTGGTGCAAGTATTTGTTTGTTTGTGTTGGTGCACTTATTGAAGACTTGTGTGTTCCTCTTACTGGATTGATACCTTGGTTCTCAACTATGGTAAATACTTATCTCTACTTTACTGCATCACCCTTTACTCTTCAAGGGAAAAACCAATGCAAGCTCAAGAAGTAGCAGTGTGTACACGGTTTCGGTGTTGCTAACGGCGAGGGTGGTTGGCCGGCGTTCTCAGAGGCGGTTGGGGTGTGGATTTGTTCAAAATCTCGGCCTTTGGTGGTCATCGGGGCGGTCTGGAGTCAGGGCGGCGGGAGACGCGTTGGTCGTGGGCTGACCGCATGGCTCGAGTGCGGGCGGGCAGCCATAGTCACTTGGGCGGCATCGATGCGGGAGGTTGGCAGAGCAGGGTTGCGACGGAGGGGTAGGAGCACCGGGGTTCACCACTTGCCCAGTCCTGGTACTGGCCGATCACTACTAGGGAAAAGGCTAGCAGCAGCGCGGGTTTTAGGCCTATCAGCAGCGCGGGTACCCGCGCTACCAATAAGGCGCTACAGCTAACTTATAGCAGTAGCGCTGGTCCACCCGCGCTACTACTACACAAGTGTTGCAGTAGCGCGCTTAAAGGAACATCGCTGCTGCTAATAGCTATAGCGCGCTTCCCCTATGCGCGCTACTGCTACAACTGCGCTGCTGCTAACTTTTCTGCACTCGCGACTGCTAATTTTAGTAGTTTTTTGTTTTTTTTCGGCATATTTGTTTTGTATTTGAATAGGCTTTATAGAAGAATCTTTAGCACATACAAATGTCATCATGATACACATACAAATGCCTACGAGACCACAAATGTAATCATAGCATATACATACAAATAGTCTCGTCATAGCATATACATAAAAATAGCGATACATGCAAGTCTCGAATACTTGCAACTACAACGTCATCCATCTAAACAAAGGTATACGCGAGAAGAGCTATCACTATGAGTGAGAGCGGAACTATGCAGTACATGAGATGGCGGTTACGAGTCCTCTCTCGCGCTAGCGTGAACCTCAAGTAACTAGCTTCTCCTTCGTGTCTGCCCCGGAACCTTCCCTTTGTACACGACATAGCAGTTCCATCTCGCCATCAAGAAACTAGGTACCTGTTAGAGATGCATGTTCATGAGGTTGTACAATCATATATATGCAACAAAATATACTAGAGAACACCGAAAAAGAAAGGGTTAGCAACTAGATGCAACATACAGTACGCAAATTAATTAACTAGAGGTACGCAGGTCATCGTACACAAACTAACAAAGTAGCGTGACGCAAGTTCGGCAGGGATCGTGGACATCACAAAGTTGCATCACTAAAAATAGTATACAAGTTCAACCGACACATATCATCATCATCGGCATCATAAATAACTAGAAGTTCCATCCTTCCATATCATCGAGGATGGACCCTAGCTTCTTGAACGGCGTGAGGTCTAGACATTGCATGCCTATGCGAGTTCGGACGTCAGCTCGCGATATAGGGCCGTGGTGGAACATCCCCTTCTCATCGACGACTTCTTTCATGATGATCTTCGCAATGTCGCTTTGGATGCGAAAGAAGTCATCTCTAAGTTTATAATCCGCTTCTCCATGAGATTCTAGCCACTTGTGGATATGATCATCATTTCTGCTTCTCATGCGAAGCTTTTGGTGATCCGTGTTGAACTGATTCATGAGATGGAGGATGTACAATCCATCCTTCTTGCTTGGTTTTGGGACTTGGATGCGGGAGAAGTTAGTTTTATGCGCGAAACCCATCTTCTTGTTCCTTTGTTTCCTGATCTGCATGTGGCCACCTCTAAAGCTGAAGCCTTGGAGAGCATCATCTAGAATATTCATTATGTGGGTGTAGTCTTTTTTCTCGTAGTCTCTGGAAGGGCCAAAATACACGGCGTGGGAGACTTGCGGATAAAGAACGATAAGGACGGCGCGCCCGTTGCTGCAGGGAAAAGACCCCTCAAATTATTCCCCATAGAGAGAGAAGGAATGATTGAAATGTATGAAAGGGTTGTTCGAAACTGACTTACTTTGGATGATAAGGCACGAGGACAATTTCCCGGTCCTTATTATGTACCATGAAGTTTTGGAGGTAGTCCCTAGCAGTTTCACGCTCGAAGTCGCCGAGACTCAAGAGAGACTCGTGCATGTAGTACGGATCCGCCACACAGATTTGCGAGACTTCTTCACTGTTCATGACAGAGCTCATATGTAGCGCAAAAAGGTGGACGATTGTAAAATCGAGCCGCCTTGTCAGAAACATCTCAAAGATATGGTCAAACCGCAGGAAGAACACCTCCACGGACCGTGTCTCGACGTAGCTCTTCCCCTCAGGCACACGAGCCACGTATGTCGGATATCCTGGATCCTTTGAGGCTAGTAGGCTTTTCTCAGTCGACAGCACATGGTCGTGCAGTCTCCTGAGATCCCCTGATAGTGCCTCCAGTGGTTTCGGCGGTAGCATCGGCTCGCCCGTGAGATGGAACATGGCCGCACCTTTCACGGGTACACGCTCTTCAGAATGCATCGTTTGGCTGCTATGTGCACTGGCTTGTTTGGAGGCAGCTATCTTCCCTGATCTCTTTCTCTCCTTTTTCTTGGGCACACCTTCTAGACCCTTCCTTAATCCCTGCCCCAGTGTTCCCGGGCTAAGTACTGTACGACCCTCGCGCTGGGATAGTTGAGCCTGTGTTGAGGCGGCATCTTCAGGCGTGTCCTGTGAGGATTTCATGAAGAGAGACTTTTTGCAATCCCTGCTACGACCTTCCTGCCCGGGCATATCATCCATATCCTCATTAGCAAGCTGATAGCCCGATTCGTCATATGGTTGACTCATCAATTGTATGTCACAGTCATACGCGTTTGTATTGAGGAAATCCATAGGGTCGACCTCCGTCTCATCATCCATTCTCTGTTCTACAGGACAAATTACATCAGCCAGCACTATTGCACCACCTTCATCATGTCGTCCGCCGCTCTCACCCGACACTACAGGAGCTGGTAATTGCGTAGGCGGGGTGGTGGTCTCCACACATGCTTGTTGATGTGTGGTTATTGTTGTGCTCTCGGCCGGCTCTAGACGAATAAGATTCTTCGGCCATAGCAGCACCCAACCCTTGCAGCTTCCAATCCGCGGCGGGGTCTCGTCGTCCGCTCCCACATGCTGTACTGTAGGAGGCAAATCCTCATGCCTCGATTTCACCTGGACAAGCTAACCCTGAAGTGCCCAGCAGGGATCGGCTGGTTGTGGAACGTGGGTTGCAAGGGGCCCATTATCATCCCCTTTCCCACGTCCACCTTCTGGCCTTTGATCAAGTAGAGTATGGTGCACGGGGTTTCTTTCGCCTGCAAACACATATGTCTGTGGCGTAAAACATCCGAAAGGCAACAAAAATGGAATATTATATATATATATGTTGGTGCGACATGTAATTACCGTGACGGCGTCGAGCTCAACCAAAGACGAAGGCCCACCAAGCGCGTCAGAGACTGAGGACGGGCTTCTATGAGCGGGAGCGGCTGCGAGATGAGGCCCAGTTGCGTGAGTAAGTGATGGTGCGATGGTGTTGTTGTTCATGGAGTTGCTCCCGACGAAACTGGGCAACGGGAAATCATGTATCGTCTTGTCTGGATTTTCCTTCGTCCAGTTGATGATAACTGGAACCAAGTTAGTAGCAAAATCATTTCTGCAGGCAGTTACAGCTGCATTGACTGCCTGCTGTAGCAACTCATATTTGTCCTCGGCTGCTTTTTTCGCGTCCTCAGCTGCTTTTTTCTCGACCGCAAGCTTCACCTTCGCATCGATGTCCGCCTGACTAAACTTCTTTTTCTGCTTCTTGGCCTCCGGGCCCTCGTTGTAAAACACCTTCCACGTGGCGCCATCTCCAGTGCCGTGCACACGACCATATTGCGGCCGCTGGCCCAAAGGGAGTCCCTTAAGTTCGTTCAAGGCCCGGTTGAGAGGGGTGTCCCACTTGGGCCTCATCGGAGAAGTAGGGTTTTCGGCTGCAAGCTGGTGTTGCTTCTCCAGTAGTCTAATCAATTTCTTCGTGATCTTGTCCGTGTAAAAAACCTTTTTCTCCTTGTCCCACTTGTAGCGGGCCCTGATGAAGTCATGCTCCAAGGGGTTGGTGAACTTCGCGAAGGGGTCTGGGAGACCCGCGGCTTCACGTTCCGCGTCCTCTTTATCCCATATGGGCCTTTTACCGTGGTAGCCACGGCTTCCGAGGCGATGCTTCCCCGTGTTCCTTTGCTGAAGGCTCTTGAATTTCGCAGCCTTAGCCTTGGCGTCCTCGGTAGCGCGAGTGTCCTTGAACTTTTCAAACTCCTCTTCCGTAAGTGTCGGATTTTCCTCCAGAATCTTGGACAGGGGTTCCTCAGCCTCAATAGCTCGTTTCACCCTTGATTTCCAGGAGGCCAAATCATTGCTGAACATGCCCATGGTGTGATTGTTAATCTTTTTCATCTTTGGATCATCCCACGGTTGTTCTATGTTATCATCCCGATCGGGGAACTTGAATCTCTTGTGCAACTTCGTTAGGAGCAACTGCGTCAAATGTTCTTTACTCCTTAAGTCATCATCATTGATGCTCGCGCATTCCCGTAGGATGCATCCTACTTGGTTCCCATAGCACTTGCGAGGTTCTTCCGACTCTAACGGCTCAAACTTGCCAGGTGCCATCTTTGTGATCACAAGTCGTCCAATCCCTAGTTTGTTAGGTTTTCGTATCCTCTGCTTCTTATGCCTCTTTTTGGTACCGGCATCGGCACCGGTATCTTCCCCGGCGGTACCTTCCCCACCGATCTCGGCGCCGCCATCGGTGCCGGCGCCGTCGGTGTCGGCGTCAGTACCATCATCTAGGCAGACCTGCAAACCTTGCTTAGCAGTCAAAAAGTCGAGGTAGTCTTGTTCACCCTCATAATCCATCTCGTCTGCATCTTGGTCAGAAGGCCCAGTTTCTTCGTTGTTCGACATGTTTCCTATGATTAAGTGTCCTCATTTATTTCTAAAAGTATGAATAAATGAGAAATGAGATAAAAAAGAAATCTATGTGCCAACACTCGATATGCCAACTATGTAGCACAAATCATGCCTTTATTCACGGGAAATTTCGGCATGACCTTTGCTAAAAAATGGACATATCGAGCGCCTGAAATTCACTGGAACAGAAATGAATCAACATTCCGGCGTAACATAGGCAACTCGGATCATTTACCAAAACATGACATGTCCAAAACATGACATATCCACATATCACATGTCCAGTTCAAATTTGCATATAAATTCATAACTAAATAGATAACCTAATTAACATAACTAAAACCTAAGTAAATTAACCCTAGCTAGCAGAGAGAGAGAGAGAGAGAGGGGTGGTTTACAGAGGGTGCAGGCCAAGGAGGCAGGCCCGACGACGGCCGAGGTTGGGAGGGGAGGAAGCAGAGGAGGGACCCGAGGGCCAACGGGTCGGGGGCGAGCGCCAGCGCCGGGGGCGAGCGCGCCTGGGTCGGGGGCGGCGGGGTCGGGGCCAAGCGCGCCGGGGTCGGGCGCGGCAGGGTCAGGGGCGGCGGGGTCGGGGGCGAGCGCACCGGGGTCAGGGGCAGGCGCGGCGGTGCGACGGGGCCGGGCAAGAGAGAGTGGGGATTTGGGGGAAAAGAGGCGGGATGAAGTAGGGAGAGGGAGAATTTTGGGTTAAGTGGACGTAGCAGTAGCGCGTTTACACAAAACGTGCTACTACTACCTCGACTAGCTGTAGCGGTTTTCTGCAGAAACCGCTACTGCTACCTTGACTAGCTGTAGCGGTTTTCTGCAGAAACCGCTACTGCTACCTTGACTAGCTGTAGCGGTTTTCTGCAGAAACCGCTACTGCTACCTTGACTAGCTGTAGCTCTTTTTCACTAAAGCGCTGCTGCTATAACCAGTTTCCCTTTTTTCTTTTCCTCAGCATAATAGGAACATATATATTACATCGTTGGACCCTTGCATAATAATGGCTAAGTGTGTATACAAAATAGGAACATATATATATATTACATCATTGGACCCATGCATATAATGGCTAATTAAGTGTGTATACAAAATAGGAACATATATATATTACATCATTTGACCGATTCCTCAGCGCTGACGTTTTCGTTTTTGAGTCAGCTTCTTTCCCTTCTTGTTCGTCGAAGAATAATTGAGCCCCTCATTGTGACTTTGCCTTTTCCATGGAGTATGATTTTTCTTTGGTAATGTAGTATTGATTCTTCTTTTGACGTATACTTCATCATCATCGTCATCTTCCCTCATTGGGTTGCCGTACTGATCATAGTCTTCCTCGTTGGCGACTCCATCCATTCCAATGATGTTTCTTTTGCCTTTCCTCACGACAACACGACTGGGATTGCATGGGTCGGTTGTGAAGAAGCATTGGGTCACGTGCTTAACGTGTACCCATGGCTCGTTTTTTGCGATAGCGTTCACGGTAGCGCTCTTAGCGTCGGGTATAGTCATGGTAGTGAAAATCCGGCTTTCTCTTTCGACATTCTTAGCCCATCTGACACGGAACATCATCGTGTTGTGCAGTCCAGAGTAGTCAAGCTCCAGATCTCCTCGACCCTTCCATAAAATCGTTCAGTTGCGCCGTTGTCGCTGCCGGTCATGCATTCCATCGTCACCCCTGAGTTCTAATATTCATCACTGTCCATATCTTTGGCCTCTGCGTAGAACGTGTATCCATTGATATCATATGCCTGATAGGTTACGAGGTTGGGCGAGGGGCCATGTGCTAAGGCGTATATGAGCAATCCGTCCTTAGAGCCCTCCTCTGGGGGATTAGCAATAATATGTTCTTTGAACCAATGCAAGAAAGTGGAGTTGTGCTCTCTAGTAACTTCGGCGTCCGTCCTGCATACCCCCGGTCATGATACTTCTTTGCGATAATTTCTTTGTGCAGTGCCACGAAAGGATCTACCTCGTCTAGGTGTTGAAGCACTACCAAGTTTGCTCTGTCAAAGTCGCTGCGTCGATCTGAGTATGCCACGTGCAGGTCCCTGCGACCGTTGCAGTGACCTTCTGTAAGTGCATCTAGTGCCACCCCTAGTTGGTTTTGGAGTATTGACGACAAACCTAGTTGAGGGACTAACGTGTTTGTGAGAATTGCAGGAAAACACAGGTAGAAGTCCCTCATTGATTCGGTTTTATTACTAGAGATGACCCCTAAAAATGTACGAAGACATTGAAGACAATGGTGGTTTATGAAGATATTCATATTGAAGACAATGACATGAGAAGACTCCCTATGAAGCTTATGGAACTCGAAGACTTAGATCCTTCGTAGTTTTATTTCATTTATGTTGTGTCATAGGAATCACCGTACTGTTAAGTGGGGTCCAAAAGAACTAGTCAGAATGACTGAAGTGATGCCTAATTCAAATCCTATGTCTTCAAGCGAAGACTTTGAGAGAAAATCTTGTCCAGAGTCAGACAAGTCAGCTTTACTTGTAGCCCAAGTAAAGTTGCCGTGTGAGCTCAAAATTCGACCGTTGGTACACGTGTCAGTTCCTTAGTGACCCAGGGTCATTTCGGACAGATCAGGTCGGGTTGCCAAGTGGCTATAAATAGTCCACCCCCCACAACCATAAACGGTTGGCTGCTCAGATTTTAGTGCACGACTTTTGTCGTTTGAGAGCAACCCACCTCGAAGCCTTTAAAAAAAATTCCTAGTGAGGAGAAAAGCCCTAACCACCCAGAGCCAAAGGAAATTGGGCATCACTTAAGTCTTCGTGTCTGTGTGATTTGAAGACTTATTACACTTGAGGACTGTGCATCCTCCAGACGGTTAGGCGTCGCGTTCTGAGCATCCAAGAGAAATTGTGGATTGCCAGTGAACGAAGTCTGTGAAGGTTTGGGAGTCTACCTTGAAGACTTACCTGAGTGATTGAGCGAGGTCTGTGTGACCTTAGCTCAAGGAGAAAACGGTGAGGACTGGGTGTCTTGGACTAAGTGTCCTTGACTGGGTGTCCGGGACTGTGTGTCCTTTGGTTTAAATACCTAGCCGCTCCAACCAGACGTACAGTTGTCATAGCAACTGGAACTGGTCCAACAAATCATTGTCTTCAACGTGTCACTGGTTTCATCCTCACTTCCTTTCACTTACAGTTATTCATTGTGAAGCCATTGCATGCTTGCTTTATCTTTTGTCTTCACAACATGAATGTATGATCTGTTCGGCTTCATAACTTCTTCCTACCTGATCCTTATTACACTGAAGCTGTTTGTCATTGCGCTTTCACTCTATTGAATATATGACCATGGCTGGCCTAGTGTAATCTAACTTCCGCTGCATAGTAATAGGCATAATCTTCACTGTTTGTCTTCATAACTCTCACATTTTGAAGACTTTCATAAAAATCGCCTATTCACCCCCCTCTAGTCGATATAACGCACTTTCAATTGGTATCAGAGCTAGGTGCTCCCTTGTTCTGTGTGATTCGGTTTAACCACCTGGAGTTTTAGCGATGTCGACTGCAGGGACAATCAGAGTCTCCGCTGCTTGCCCCGTCTTCGATGGAACTGAATATCCCTACTGGAAGAATAAGATGCGCATGCATCTTGAAGCCATTGACGTCGACCTATGGTATGTCGTCGAAAACGGCGTTCCCAAGGCTGGAGAAGGTGTCACTGCTGCTGATGTCAAGAAGTTCATTCAACTGGATTCTACTTCCAAGAATATCATCTGTGGTCATCTGACCAAAGGACAGTATGGCCGTGTGAGTGCCTTGAAGACATCAAAGCTAGTCTGGGACTGGCTCTCCAAGGTCAATGAAGGCATCTCAACCCAGAGAGATCAAAGAATCAGTGTTCTTCGCAACCTCTTCAACCGCTTCAAGCGAAATGACAATGAGAATGTCCAGCACACATTTGACCGGCTCACTGACATCACAAATGAGCTTCAAGCCCTCGGCGCCACTGAGATCACCAAACATGAAATCGTCAAGACGCTGCTGAGATCACTTGATAGTTCGTTTGACATCCTGGCCCTGATGATTCAAGAATGTCCTGATTTCAAGACACTCGATCCGTTTGACATACTTGAGAGGCTCAACACACATGAGTTTCAGCTTTCTGAGAAAAGAGATATCTATGGTCCAAACTATGGGCGAACTCGTGCTTTGAAGGCAAAAGCTGTCTCCTCATCTGAAGAAGAATCTGACTGCAGTTCTGATGATCCTGAAGACATTGGAAGAGAACTTGCAATGCTAGTGAAGAAGTTTCAAAAATTCACCAAGAAGAAAGGCTTCAGAAAATCTTCACGATCAAGCTCAAGGACTGATGAAGCTTCTGCTCATGACTACAAGAAGAAAACATGTCACAAGTGCAAGAAAACTGGGCACTTCATCTCTGAGTGTCCACAGTGGGACAATGAGAACAGAAGGAAGAAGAAGAGCAAGGAATATGATTCTGACGACAAGAAGAAGAAGAAACACTCAAAGTCTTCTTCCAAGTCTTCATCAAAATCTTCATCACAGAAGAAGAGCTCATCTGGCAAGGCACGTGCGTTTGTTGCAAAGGAGATGGATTCAGAAGAGGAGTCCGCATCTGAGGAGGCAGAGGTGGAGTCTGAGGAGGAGTCTGATTCTGGCATTGCGAGTCTGGCTACAGCATACGTCGCCAAGTCCATCTTCAACACTGAAGACAATGACTGCATCACCGACACTGACGCAAATGACAAGAACGACTCCACTCCTACCTACTGCTTCATGGCACGCGGTGCCAAGGTAAACACATGCACTACTCGCTATGAAACATCTAGTGACGGTGACTCTGAATGTGATTCAAAACCTAGCTACAGAACACTTGCTAAAATTGCAACTGAACAACAGAAAGCTATGGAAGATATTCAAAAACTGTTAGACAGAAGCGATGATCTGTTGGGTGCCGAAATGACTCGTTCTGAATCCTTAATTGAAGACATAAAAAATCTTCAGTTAAGTATCAGGAACTTGAAGATCGTCTTGAGACTCTCTCAACTACTCATGAAAAGCTCTCCTATGATTATCTTCAAAAGAAGCAAGATCTTGAGAATTTGAGAGCGGATCATGAAGATCTTCAAAAGGAAAATGAGTCACTTCGCTCCGAACAGATCAGTCCCGCTCAGGAAGGATTTGAACCTCCATGTCTTAAATGCATTGAGCGTGATAATGCTAATTCTGTTGCTGAATGTTCCACTGCTACTGCTGTTCGAATATCTTCAAATGTTGATGTGGTAACTAACCCCTCTGCTGAGGATACCACTGCTATTGCTGATGAGAAAGCTAGGTTGAAGACATTGCTTGAAACAGGGATGTACAAAAGTCTTCAAGGGCATCAGACATTATGTGATGTCCTCAAAAAGCAGATCCTGAATCGTAACCCTAGGAAAGAGAGTGTTGGATTTGTGAGGAAAATCAATGCGGATGGCTCTTACTGGAAACCTGAGCAGTACCCCAAAACTACATGGGTTGCTGCAAAGGAACTTTCAGCAGATCCATCCAATTTATCTGGCTTCACTTGTGCTAACCCAATTATCATTGATGAATCCTTTGATGCAAACTATAAACTGTTTAAGAATCAGAATGGTGAAGTGTTTGCCAGGTACATTGGTACTAACTGCAGGAATGGACCGCCTATGAAGAAGATCTGGGTTCCGAAAACATGTCTGGAAAATCTTCCTGTGAATGTCTTCATGACACCTCACTTGAAGAAGACAAACCTCGGTCCAAAGGCTTCATACAGACAGAGGACTCACCTGAGTCACACTAACGCAAATGTTTTGCAGGGAAACCACACTCAGGCATATGAATATGAGAGCGGTTCATCGAACCGTCATGTTCATATGACCAAAAATTATTCTGCTTATGCCTATGAGTATTATTGTCCCCCTGCTAGACTGTTTGCTAAGGCTTCAAAGCCAAAATTCTCAGATGCTGCACTTAGACTCATAGCTTCTAAGCCATCCTTGAAGATGTGGGTGGTTAAGAAAGCTTAACTCTCTTTTGCAGGGAAAGGTCTCCAGCACAAAAACAAAATCTTCTGATGCTATTGCTGGGGACCATAAAAATCTTGTGGGGCGCAAGATAAACTGCCCAAATGGCATCATTATGTACTTCGTTCCTGAATCGCATGCTACTCTCCCCATTAGTCCTAATTTGGATCTAAGTTTTCATAACCCACTGGTTCGTCAAATGTTTATGCTTCACAACACTCTTCGTTAAGGCTATCCCCCTAACTGCACTGTAGGGTACGACACCAGCGACTTCAAAGTCTTCAGAATGGATTATTGATAGTGGGTGTACAAATCACATGACTGGCAGAAGAAGCCTTCTTATGGACTCAACTTTACGTCCATCCGACAAGAGCCACATTACATTCGTGACACTGGTAAAAGTAAGGTATTGGGTCTAGGTAGAGTTGCAATCTCAAAGGATCAACACATGGATAAAGTCATGCTTGTTGAATCCCTTGGCTTCAACTTAATGTCTGTCTCAATGCTTTGCGATTTGAATATGATTGTAATGTTTGGCAAATATTGCTGCCTGGTGCTAATGGAATCTGACAAATCTCTAGTGTTTGAAGGGTATAGGAAAGGTGATTTGTATGTGGTAGATTTCTCAGCAGGACCACAACTTGCAGTATGTCTTCTTGCAAAAGCTTCAGAATGCTGGCTTTGGCATCGAAGGCTTGGGCATGCTGGCATGAGGAACCTCCACACCCTTGCGAAGAAAAAGCACGTCATAGGCATCGAGGGCGTCAAGTTCAAGAAAGATCACTTATGCGGTGCCTGTGATGCAGGGAAGATGACAAGGGCAAAACATCCTTCGAAGACAATCATGACCACTACTCAACCCTTCGAACTGCTTCACATGGATCTTTTCGGTCCCACTCACTACTCAACTTTTACTACTTCTGCATGCCTCTATGGCTTCGTAATTGTTGATGATTATTCTAGATATACTTGGGTGCACATAATCCTTTACAAGACTAAAGTGCAGGATGTCTTCAGACGCTTCGCAAATCGAGCTATGAACAATTTTGGCGCCAAGATAAAGCACATCAGAAGTGACAATGGCACTGAATTCAAGAACACTGGCCTTGATACATATCTGGATACCTTGGGCATCACACATGAATTCTCAGCTCCATACACGCCACACAGAATGGCATCGTCGAACGCAAGAACAGAACACTCATTGAGATGGCCAGAACAATGCTAGATGAATACAAGACTCCAAGAAAATTCTGGACTGAAGCCATTGATACTGCATGCCATACAATCAATCGTGTTTATCTTCACAAGCTTCTGAACAAGACATCTTATGAACTCCTAACTGGCAAGAAGCCAAATGTCAGTTACTTCAGAGTATTTGGCGCAAAATGCTGGATCAAGGACCCACACCACACCTCAAAGTTTGCACCAAAAGCACATGAAGGCTTCATGCTTGTATATGGAAAGGATTCGCACTCCTACAGAGTCTTCAATCTCTTCCACTACAAAGTGGTTGAAACAGTGGATGTGCGATTTGATGAAACCAATGGATCACAAAGAGAGCAATTGCCAAATGTGCTAGATGAAGTTCCAGCAAATGAATCAATCAAGCTTATGGGAACTGGAGAAATTGTACCTTCTGAAGCTCATCCTGAAGAAGAACTTATCATCTCAGCACCTGATCCACATGAAGACAATGCTCATCCTGAAGATATACCTTCAAATGACCACATAGATCAGCAAGAGCAAAGTCTTCGCCCCACACACCCTCGTGTTGCAAATGAAGTACAAATTGACAAAATACTTGACATCATCAATGCACCTGGTCCACTCACTCGTTCAAGGGCAACTCAGCTAACAAACTTCTGTGGGCATTTCGCATTCGTCTCAATATCAGAACCCAAGAAAGTTGAAGAAGCCTTCATGGAACCTGAATGGATTCAAGCTATGCAAGAAGAGCTTCAACAGTTTGAGCTGAATAATGTATGGGAACTGGTTAAGCGTCCTGATCCACAGAAGCACAACATAATAGGCACCAAATGGATATACCGCAACAAGCAAGATGAGCATGGTCAAGTTGTCAGAAACAAAGCTCGTCTCGTTGCTCAAGGATATACTCAAGTGGAGGGCATTGACTTCGATGAAACATTTGCTCCTGTGGCTAGGCTTGAAGCCATACGCATACTGCTGGCCTATGCAAATCATCATAACATACTTCTCTATCAGATGGATGTGAAAAGTTCCTTTCTCAATGGCAAGATTGAAGAAGAAGTGTATGTTGCACAACCACCTGGCTTTGAAAATCCAAAACATCCTGATATGGTATACAAGCTCAACAAGGCACTGTATGGCCTCAAACAAGCCCCTAGGGCCTGGTATGATACACTCAAGTACTTTCTGAAAAGCAAAGGCTTCATACCTGGTTCCCTGGATCCCACTCTTTTCACGAAGACATATGATGGTGAACTGTTTGTGTGCCAAATATATGTGGATGACATTATCTTCGGCTGCACCAATCAGAAGTATAGTGAAGAGTTTGGATATATGATGCAAGAGCAATATCAGATGTCCATGATGGGGGAGCTGAAGTTCTTCCTCGGTCTTCAAATACGGCAACAACGCAACGGCATCTTCATATCTCAAGAGAAATATCTTAAAGAGTGCCTGAAGAAGTTCGGTATGCAAGACTGCAAAGGCTTCACAACACCAATGCCAGCCAAGCATCATCTGGGTCCCGACGACAATGGTAAAGAGTTCGATCAAAAGGTATACCGCTCCATGATTGGGTCTTTGCTTTATTTATGTGCATCTAGGCCAGATATCATGCTTAGTGTTTGCATGTGTGCTCGATTTCAAGCGACACCAAAGGAGTCGCATCACTTAGCTGTGAAGCGAATTCTTCGATATTTGGCTCACACCCCAACTCTAGGATTATGGTATCCAAAGGGCTCAGAGTTTGATTTGGTTGGATTTTCGGATGCTGATTATGCTGGTGACAAAGTTGATCGCAAGTCTACATCAGGCACATGTCACTTTCTGGGACGATCACTTGTATGTTGGTCTTCAAAGAAGCAGAACTGTGTATCACTCTCCACTGCTGAATCTGAATACATTGCTGCTGGATCTTGCTGCGCTCAGCTTCTGTGGATGAAGCAAACACTCAAGGATTATGGCATTCATCTGAAACAAGTGCCACTTTACTGCGACAACGAAAGCGTCATCAAGATTGCCAACAACCCAGTTCAGCACTCGAAGACAAAGCACATTGAAATTCGTCATCACTTTCTCAGAGATCATGTTGTGAAGGAAGACATTGATATCATACACGTCAACACTGAAGAACAATTGGCCGATATCTTCACCAAGACCTTGGATGAGAAGAGATTTTGCAAGTTATGGTGTGAGCTAAATATCTTGGAATCCTCAAATGTCCTGTGATCAGGCACACATCCTAACACTTAAGCATATTGATGACTTAGATGTGCAACACACGAAGTAGCGTATATCTTCAAACAATGAAGACATACATTCTAAGTGAGAATACATTAATGTGGAATTTGACTTCGGAGCGCCACGATAATTGTGCGCCGTGTCTGGGTCTAATACTTCCTATACGGTGGGTAACGCCACCACCAAACGTTCCATTTTGAAGTGTTTCTCTCATGGCGTTACCTCTCAATGTCTTCACAATTGGTTTGGCTTCATTCTCAGTATGTCTTCATGATTATCTTCACTGCGTTGATTATATGGATATATATGTACTGATGTTCTGTCCTCTACAGCATTCACTTATAGCTATGTCTTCTTGGTTGAATCTTTTGAACTAAGTGAATGTGATCGGACCCTAACCTCTCTATGCTTTCTATCTCAAACTCTATCTCTCCAAGTCATATGCATTCTGTTGAAACTGTCAAATGTCTTCACTGTGTCCTTGTCAGCTGAAGACATAGTGACAACCATAAAAGTCCGTTTTTAATGCTCATTCCTCCACATAAGATCCGGAGAAGCAGGAACGACCGCCCGACAATTTAGGCGTGCGTGGGACGTGGAACAAATCCCAATCTTCCTCTAACTGGCCACGCGTGCCTCAAATGCGAACCGCCAGGGGTACCTGCGTAATAGCGCAGTGCCGCCTCTATCCCTATAAATACACGATTCACTGCGGTCATTATCTCCTTCTTCCACCCTCCCACGAACCCTAGCGCCACCGCTAGCACTCGACGACACCGGCTACGAAGCGCTTCACTGCTGCAACCTCTCCGACGCCGTTTTCACGCCGACAGCGGACATCGCTCTCTCCGCCGTTGCCGTAGGTGTCTTTCGTCGCCAAGTTAGGGCACGGAGGATCGAACTGCTCGGCCTCAACTCTCACTTCGTCTAGCAGTTCCAAGTGTGGTAAATAAAACCTTTTTTTACAGCCTCTTTTGATCCCATAGCTCGGTCACTTTCTGCCATAAGGAGTTTCTCTTCACATCAGTTAGTTATCTCGCTACATCTCATGACATGCCTAGTATATTCACTTGTGCTTCATAAGGTAGTTAGATTCCTCACTTGTACTGATCTGTGGGTTCGTACAAATCTGGAACCAACTTCTTATCTGTGAGTGAATGTCTTCGCACAATGAGGTCTATGTCTTCTAAACCGATTTATCTTCAAAATCTTCTGAGAATGCATACGACCTCTTCCCCTTCCCTCGCACCTTAATGCTGTCACAGGTACATGTCCGTGGGAGAATCCTTTGGTTCTCATAGTCTGCATTCATTTGCAGAGTACTTGCAGCATCACATCAACTCTCCTGAAGCCAGCTCTTGCAAAAGGAAGCCTTTGAAGCCTTTGAACATCTTGAAGCCTTCCAAGTTATTCATGGCTTCAGAAACAGCAGCAAGGAAGGGAGGCAGACAGCGACGTGGTGAAACGTCCAAAGATCTGCCTGATGAATTGGCAGAGATGTACAAAACTGATCCTGAAGAAAGCTATGGTCAGCGCAAGACACGAATCCAATGGATTCGAAGATATTGGGCAGAGCAATGGTTCCACTACCGCTTCGTCACTCAGGAATATGCGGAGAAGTGCGCCATCAAGAGACCGTGGGGAGACGTACTATACAAAAATCTCGTACCCAAGTCCAGAGTCGAAGCCATTGCTCAAGGCTTCTATCCATGCATGGTGAGAGGACCACAGCCAGCTAAGGCACATCCGTCATCACTTCTCTGGTGCCGCGATGATAATCTCTTCAAGCGCAACTTTCAGTTTGCACAACAGTCAGCGAAGATAAACAAGAAGAAATTTGGGCTTGACTTCAACCCTGGTCCCTCCTCACCAAGGGCAGATGGCACACGCAACGCCGATCCCAATATCATCGGGCCGTATGCCAATCTTGCAGGCCTCATCACTCGCATCCTAGTCCAAGGGACTGCTGTGAATGACCCTCCAGCAGATACTGAGTCCGATGACGCCCCTGCTGCGCCGAAGCCGAAGCAGAAGAAGCCAAAAGCTTCAAAGCCAGCCGCTTCTCCCAAGATCGCAAGAGTGAAGCCTTTAGCAACTGCACCTCCTGAAGCCAGTGTGCAGTCAGAAGGCTTATCACGAGTGTCCAAGCCCCAAGAAGCCAAGAAGCCTCAGCCACACACAGGCAAAGAGCTCACAGCTGCTGACATTCTGCGCTGCGAAGCCATTGATCTCTCAAGCGATGAAGATCTTGGAGATGATGCTCTTGAGCAGCTCATCAAGAGCAAGGAGGAGGCTGAAATCTTCAACAATCTGCCTCTGTTTGATGTCGCCATCATCCACAACTTCATCGATGAATGGTTTGCCTCAATGGACATCAGCTTCAATGATCTGCAGCTGCCCATAGGCCTCAGCGTTGCTTTTCAAGGCGCAATTGCTTCAGAACTTGCAATAGCCCAGCGCATTGTAGAACTGAAGCAGAAAATTGATTATGAAAAGGATCAGTTCAAGAAGCACGTGGCCAAGCTCAGTGTGCAAGAAGTGAGAAACTTCAAGATCATGTTGCACGAGCTGAAAGAGAACTTCCTGAAGACGCGTTCCAAAGCTCAAGGCTCGCGAGAACGCATGAAGACTTTGGCTGATCGCTGCGTGTAGGCCTACAATGAGGCAGAGAAACGCAAGGCACTTGGGCATCCTGGCATTGACCCCAGGATGGCCGCGAAGAAGAAAAAGAAGGCTGCTGTGCCTGAACCTGAAGCGCCAAGGTCAGAAACTGCTCCGATTGTCTTCCCCGCTGCAACGACTGGCTCGAAGCCAAAGAGTCGATCAACCGCCTCACAGCACAAGAAGACACCGACTGCAGAGGCTGAAGCTAAGAAGAGAAAACATTCTGAAGCCTCTCCTTCTGAACCCATCATCAAGAAGCGCAAGACCAAGAAATCTCGGGCTACTCCCACAGAGCCCTTGACAGTTGAACCCCTCTCCGTCCGCTATCCTGACGCAGATCGTCAGTTGACTGTGCATGAACCCAACACTGAAGACATTCGAGCAGACGAACCCTACGCTTCTGAAGACATTGGTCTCCAAGACAATGTGCAAGGTGATGCAGCCCTTCCTCAGCTTGAGACAAGCGAACTGATCAGTATTGGTCGTCCATTGACTCCAATCACACAAGATGCATCATGGGCAGATCGCCCACAGGAGGAAGATGAGCCACAGCCCACTGCAACTCCACAAGCGTCGCCCAAATTCCGTAGGCTTCTCAAAGGGCCAAGGGCTCAGGCTGCTGACGACATTCCGGCTGCATCAGCCGAAGAGCATGCAGAGACACCACAAGCTCCAACTCCCCCACACCAACAAGAAGCAGTTCTCCAGGAGAACGTGCCTGAGTCTGCAAATGTTGAGGCTGCCACAAACAACGCCGAAGCAAATGTGGAGCCCAACCCAACAATAGCTTCAGAAGACAATGAAGCTACTGCTCCTGAACATTCTGTGCCTGAGTCTGCTGCAGGACCACAATTCAACTATCATATTGCGTACAGACCCCAGGTCCAGAAGCCGATCCCACGACTACCAAGGTTCCCAGGTCCTGCATCAGCTCCTGGTTCCTTCAACATCAACGGCTTCAGGGCAGATAACACGTTTTTTGACCGCTCCAAGAACCCTTATTCAAGGGAACGGATTGTATCAGATAGGTTCTGGAGCCATCAACAGCGCAGCTATTATTCATGCATCCTATACAACCAAGGCCGCATCTTTCCTCACAAGCGCCTTGAGGTTGAAGCTGTTGCTGGTCTGCCTGGTCTGGAAGAAGCACTGGATTGCTTCAAGCAAGTGGGTTTGCTGCCATTTATCACTGATGAAGAGCACTGGAACGAAGAGCTTCTGCTCCAGTTCTATGCCACTTTGCATATCAAAGGCTATAACAGAGATCCGAAGACATGGATTCTGGAGTGGATGACAGGAAATATCCATCATGAAGCCAATGCTTTCGACCTAATTGAGCTTACCGGCCTTCCCACTCCTGGCGAATTCTTTGAAGAAGGGTGCCAACTCCATGCTAAAGCAATTGAGAGCATATTTCAGCGTCCTGAGCCAGATATGAGTCAGATGCTCTCAATGATGAAGCCACTGCCTCCTAATGCACCCTATCCAACTAGGTTCTTCGTTGAAGACTTAGAGTACCTGCCCAGAACAATATATCATATCATAAGGCGGACTCTATGGCCTGTAAAGGGACACTCTCGATATGCAACAATTGATGGTGCAATGAAGACTCTCATCTTCTGCATTCTACATGGCAAATGCTTCAATGCACAGGATCTCTTCATCCGTCACTTTGCAGCGTCTGCCTCAGAACTGTTTGGATTAAAGTTCTATGCTCCTTGGGTTATGAGGCTAATCAAACTTCACTCTACAATCTCCTATCAACCCTCAGCCCGCAACCATAGGATATTTTTGCTAGATGTGGACACATCTGCTAAAGCAATATATCCAGAGCCTGGCAAGCAACCATTAAGTCTTCAAAATGCAGAACACCAGAGCTTCACTCAAAATATTGAAGGTGTTGAAGCTCTCTCCCGAGTGTATCCAATGGCTGGCACCACACGTGCCCCTGCATCAACTGAAGCCACTGACAGCACAGCTGCCAAGAGACCCAAGAAGCGCGCTCGAGCACTCAATGACCGAGAGCTTCTTGTGGCTCTTCACCAAAAGCAAGATAGGCATCATGACTGGCTCAAACGGCAGATGAGAAGCATCATGCAAGACGTCAATCGCATCAGAAATCTGGCAACCAAGAATGCGTTTGTCGCACACGAGACCTGTTGCCGCACTTGGAAAGGCCTCACCATGATGAGAAATGAAGCTGAACTTCAAGAGGATGGCTTCAGAGAGAGATTCCAATTTGACTCCACGCCTCCAAGAAGAGCTGTGATGCGAAGCACACCATCACTTGAAGAGTCAGAATTCTCTTCTTCTGCTGCCACCGTGTCTGCCCGGATTATTGAAGAAGACGACGACGCGACATCATCTCCACCTGCTTCAACACACGTCGAATCTGCACCAAGCTCATCTGCACCGCCACCAAACAACTCCACCGACCCTGCTGCGCCTGGGAACGCGTAGAAAACTCTATGTCTTCAAACCTTTTTGGTCATCACTGACAAAAGGGGGAGAAGCATGATGTTTATAGTCTTCAAGCGGGTCACTTTGGGCGGGTGCCTCTATATTTTGCTACATTTTGCTTCGTGCTTACAACTCCCGTTTTTGCTACATTTGCTTCTTTGAGTTGTAACACTTAGCCTTGATGGCCGTCTGCTACCTGCTTGTCACTCCGTTATGCGAAGATAAATTCCGCATGTGTGACGATAAATTCCGCACTCATCTCTTACTGCAGACGTCCATTTTCCATTATGCATGTCATTATCTTCATATACTTTCACATGCATAGTGGATTGTCATCATAAGTTGAAGTGGATCTCCACAAGTACAACCTGCCATGTGCATTTGCATTCAAAAGGCAAATTACTTATATGCACATCTTCAGGGGAGCCCTTGCAACTTATGAAGACAAATTCCTTTACTCTTTCACAAATTATGTTCCCCGTTGAAAACTTCAACTAGTTTGTCATCAATCACCAAAAAGGGGGAGATTGTAAGTGCATCTAGTGCCACCCCTAGTTGGTTTTGGAGTATTGACGACAAACCTAGTTGAGGGACTAACGTGTTTGTGAGAATTGCAGGAAAACACAGGTAGAAGTCCCTCATTGATTCGGTTTTATTACCAGAGATGACCCCTAAAAATGTACGAAGACATTGAAGACAATGGTGGTTTATGAAGATATTCATATTGAAGACAATGACATGAGAAGACTCCCTATGAAGCTTATGGAACTCGAAGACTTACATCCTTCGTAGTTTTATTTCATTTATGTTGTGTCATAGGAATCACCGTACTGTTAAGTGGGGTCCAAAAGAACCAGTCAGAATGACTGAAGTGATGCCTAATTCAAATCCTATGTCTTCAAGCGAAGACTTTGAGAGAAAATCTTGTCCAGAGTCAGACAAGTCAGCTTTACTTGTAGCCCAAGTAAAGTTGCCGTGTGAGCTCAAAATTCGACCGTTGGTACACGTGTCATTTCCTTAGTGACCCAGGGTCATTTCGGACAGATCAGGTCGGGTTGCCAAGTGGCTATAAATAGTCCACCCCCCACAACCATAAACGGTTGGCTGCTCAGATTTCAGTGCACGGCTTTTGTCGTTTGAGAGCAACCCACCTCGAAGCCTTTAAAAAAAAATTCCTAGTGAGGAGAAAAGCCCTAACCACCCAGAGCCAGAGTAAATTGGGCATCACTTAAGTCTTCGTGTCTGTGTGATTTGAAGACTTATTACACTTGAGGACTGTGCATCCTCCAGACGGTTAGGCGTCGCGTTCTGAGCATCCAAGAGAAATTGTGGATTGCCAGTGAACGAAGTCTGTGAAGGTTTGGGAGTCTACTTTGAAGACTTACCTGAGTGATTGAGCGAGGTCTGTGTGACCTTAGCTCAAGGAGAAAACGGTGAGGACTGGGTGTCTTGGACTAAGTGTCCTTGACTGGGTGTCCGGGACTGTGTGTCCTTTGGTTTAAATACCTAGCCGCTCCAACCAGACGTACAGTTGTCACAGCAACTGGAACTGGTCCAACAAATCATTGTCTTCAACGTGTCACTGGTTTCATCTTCACTTCCTTTCACTTACAGTTATTCATTGTGAAGCCATTGCATGCTTGCTTTATCTTTTGTCTTCACAACATGAATGTATGATCTGTTCGGCTTCATAACTTCTTCCTACCTGATCCTTATTACACTGAAGCTGTTTGTCATTGCGCTTTCACTCTATTGAATACATGACCATGGCTGGCCTAGTGTAATCTAACTTCCGCTGCATAGTAATAGGCATAATCTTCACTGTTTGTCTTCATAACTCTCACGTTTTGAAGACTTTCATAAAAATTGCCTATTCACCCCCCCTCTAGTCGTTATAACGCACTTTCACCTTCTCCTTCGAGCCTCCCATCGTGCTTGTTAATGGGCAAACCAACACTAACACCAGGCGGCTGGTCTGCGCCATATAGAAAATTCTCAGAGAAAGAGATGCACTCTTGTGTCAAGTAGCCCTGGACGATGCTTCCATCCGGACGGGACATGTTACGAATGAATCCTTTGATGATCCCATTCATCCTCTCAAACGGCATCATGTTGTGCAGGAATGACGGCCCCAGGTCTATTATGTCATCCACAATATGGACACACAGATGCACCATCACGTCAAAGAACGCGGGCGGGAAGTACATCTCAAGCTCATTCAGTATCACAACGATCTCTTCCTGTAGCCTTCGGAGCTGCTTCACACTGATCGACTTTCGAGAGATGACGTCAAAAAAGTTGCAGAGACCAATAAGCGTGTCACGGACGTGCTTGTCCATTATCCCTCTAAGGGCAACAGGTAATATCTGCGTCATCATCACATGACAGTCATGAGACTTCATCCCGCTGAACCTTTTCTTGTCTGTGTCTAGATATCTACTTATCTTGCCACAGTAACCAGAACTAACTTTGACTCCGGTAAGGCACTTAAAGAATTGATTGATCTCAGCCTGACTTAAGGTGAAGCAAGAAGGGGGGCAATAATCCTCATTCTTTATTTTCTTGCCCTTCTTCTCCCGTGCCTCTGTCTCCGTCTCTGTCTCGTCTGACATTTTACGTGGCGGCATGTGCAGATCTTCCCTGATTTCCAAATCTTGCAAGTCTTTTCTTGCCTTCGGCCCATCCTTGGTCTTATCCGGCATGTTCATCAGTGTTGCGAGCAAGCTCTCAAGGACATTCTTACAGATATGCATTTGATCAAGGTAATGAGGTGTATCGAATTTGTGCCAGTACTCCAAGTCCCAGAACACAGACCTCGTCTTCCATACCTTCAGCAGCGGCTCCGGCGCCTTTCTCATCGTCTTTCTCGGCACGGGGCACTCCTTCCAGTTTTTCAACAGCTCATCGATTTCAGCACCGCTACGCTTACGTGGAGGTCCTCGATGCTCAGCGTGACCATTGAATAGATCTCCACGGTTTCTCCATGGATCATCCTGTTCGAGCCATCTTCGATGCCTCATGTACACGATTTTCCCAGACCCGCCATCTTTCCTTGACGTTAGCTGCTGAGACATCGTATCATCCATGCACCGCGTGCATCCGCAATATCCATGGCACACCTGGCCTGCCACATATCCGTAACCAAGATAGTCGTGCACTGTCGTGATTAGCGCAGCTCTCATGTTGAAATACTCGCCTTTGCTGGCACCCCATGTATTGGCCGGTGTTTTCCATAACATGTCTAACTCCTCCTGAAGTAGCCCCAGATACAAATTAATATTATTTCCTGGTTGTTTCGGCCCTTGAATAAGCATGCTCATGTGAATGTACTTCGATTTCATGCACAACCAGGGGGAGGTTGTACATCCCTACAAACACGGGCCATGTGCTATGGTTGGTGCTCTGGTTGCCAAACGGATTCATGCCATCGGTACACGCGCCGAGCACGATGTTCCTTGCATCACATTCAAAATACCGACAGAAGATGTTCAACGCTCTCCACTGGCTTCCATCCTTGACGTGTCTCAGCTTCGGATCATCTCCATTGTCAGGCTTCTTCCTCTCCGCGTGCCAGCGCATTAGCTTTGCTTCCTTGGGATCTACAAAATACCTCTGGAGACAGGGAGTGATCGGTAAGTACCATACCACTTTCAGGGGACATTTCTTCCCGGCCTTCTTGTATCGAGAAGCATTGCACACCGGACAACTTGTTTTTTCCGCGTGCTCCTTCCGATAAATTATGCAATCGTTGATGCATGCATGGTATGTAACGTGTGGCAGATCAAGAGGGCACACGATCTTCTTGGCCTCATCAACACTACTAGGACATAGATTACCCTCTGGAAGAACATCCTTTAGGTACTTGAGATGCTCATTGAGGCTAGTGTCGGTCCATTTGTTTTTAGCCTTCGTCTTCAGCACTTGGAGCGTGAAACTCAAGCGGGTTACCTCAGGATTGCAACCATCATACAATGGAGTGGTTGAGTCTACCACCAGTTGCTCCAGCTTAGCCTCCTCTCTAGAAGCAGCTCTCTCAGTACTCGTGTCCTTGCGAAGCAATGCTTGAACATGAGGGTCCCGCAAGATTGAACTTAGTACCGACGAACTCTGCTGCATGGAGTCCATGTCATTCTCTCCACCACCATGTCCGGCCCCTTCTCCGCCGCCATGTCCGGCCTCTTCCCCACCGCCATTATCGATCATCTCTTCGTCTTGCCCCGTGTCATCATTGCCTGCCCCGTCGACATCCTCAACATCGTCATCCTCATCTTCAGTTATCCACCGAGTATAGCCATCCATGAAACCAGTCATGAGCAGGTGCGCTTCGACACGACCATCGACATGGGGGTCAAGCCAAACTATTCCTTTGCATTTTCGACACGGACATAAAACCTCTGTCAGGTTATTTTCCTTCATGTCCTGCACCGCCGACCGCAACCACCTGTCCACCATCGTTCCACTGACCATCGTGAACTCTGCATGGTAATAATAAACAAATTGATTATAAAAATGCGTGCATTCATCAAAATCATACAAAAATTCGGCATGACCTTCCTTAAAAGTAGGACATATATAGATCTAGAGTTGCCCGGAATTTGCCGAAACAGAAATAAATCGACATTTCGGCAAAACATAGGCAACTCAAATGCACAATTTGGCGTCAACTCATGCCACACACACAATTTCCATAAAAATATCACACACACATGCATAAACATATTTCCATTTTGCAAAAGCATGAAATATTAATCACACCTCTATCTCGAGATCGAGCACACGGTGGAGATGATGATGTAGGGAGGTCAAAAGTGCACAAAGCTCTTCTTGACAAAGGAAGATCTAGTTAGGGGGCAAATAGGTCACTTAACTAAATGCTACATCCACCTAGCTAGCTAATTTGGGAGGAGACAACTTCAACTAGTGGAGGGGGGAGGAAAAAGAGAAAGGAGATGAATTAAGGAGGTGGTGTAGTTATAGATAGGAGTAATGAAGAGAGAGAAAGGTAGGTAGAAGAGGGAGAGTAATGGGGGGAGAAGTATTGAGGAAGAAGAAGAGTGAGAGAGGGAGGATGTGGGAGGGTAGGGGAAAGGGAGGAGAGGAGATGGGGAGGGGGAGGTGGAAAAGGTGGTGGGTCCTGCGTCTTAGCAGTAGCGCGGGAGAGAAAACGCGCTGCTGCTAAGAGCATAGCAACAGCGCGCTTTCCTGTCACGCGCTACTGCTAAACGAGCCAAACCTGTGCACATTTTCAAAATTAGCAGCAGCGAGGTGACAAAAAAGCGCGCTGCTACTATGGCATTAGCAGCAGCATGCTCCCTGGCACCGCGCTACTGGTAAACTTATGTCGTTGTGTACTGCCGGTGGATTTTTGCAGCAGCGCGGTTTAAGCGTCACGCGCTACTGCTAAGTTTGCACCAATAGTGAACTTTCCGTAGCCGCGCTGCTGCTACTTAGCAGCAGCGCCTGGTTTTATGCCGCGCTGCTGCTAAGATTCTGTGTATAAGGTTTTCCCTAGTAGTGGATGGCGACGGCGTCTGTCGGTGTCAAAACCGGCGGATCTCGGGTAGGGGGTCCCGAACTGTGCGTCTAGGCCGGATGGTAATAGGAGGCAAGGGACACGAAGTTTTACCAAGGTTCGGGCCCTCTTGATGGAGGTAAAACCCTACGTCCTGCTTGATTAATATTGATGATATGGGTAGTACAAGAGTAGATCTACCACGAGATCGGAGAGGCTAAACCCTAGAAGCTAGCCTATGTTATGATTGTTGTTCTGTATGTTGTCCTACGGACTAAAACCCTCCGGTTTATATAGACACCGGAGAGGGTTAGGGTTACACAAAGTCGGTTTACAATGGTAGGAGATCTACATATCCGTATCGCCAAGCTTGCCCTCCACGCCAAGGAAAGTCCCTTCCGGACACGGGACGAAGTCTTCAATCTCGTATCTTCATAGTCCAGGAGTCCGGCCGAAGATATAGTCCGGCCATCCGGACACCCCCTAATCCAGGACTCCCTCAGTAGCCCCCGAACCAGGCTTCAATGGCGATGAGTCCGGCGCGCAGATTGTCTTCGGCATTGCAATGCGGGTTCTCCTCCAAATTCCGTGTACCTATTTAATAAAGTCTGGCTTCTTGTAAATATTTCGCTCCTCGGCTTCTACGCCCAATAATGGCCGTCTCCCACATCTCAAATGAATATGAAAAGTCTGAGTGTTTTTACATCCACACCCCTAGCCACGTAAATGAGCCGCCCATTTAAGGGGACGAGGATTTAGATCCAAACCACACCTTCTCCCCTTCGCGAGTGTTCATCAGAGCGCATCCGACAAAGGTCCATTCCACCATGGCCAGCCGTCGCAACTCCTCCCTTCGCCCTTCCAGCCCTCAGCCTGGATATTGGGAGAGATGCTCCATCCCGCATAGCGAGCTAGTGACGCTCCAGACCAAGGGATTCCTCCCCCCGGCCTATATGGTCCCGGTTCGAGCCGGTCTTGCCATCTATAATGGCGGAGAGCAAGCGGAGAGTGCCCCTAATCCCTCCCAAGGAGAGCGGGTATGCCTTGTCCCTTATTTAATAAGAGGGCTCAGATTTCCAATCCATCCGTTTCTCCGGGGGCTATTGGAGTTCTATGGCCTCCAGCTACAGAATCTTACGCCTGCCTCCGTATTGCATATCGCGGGCTTCGTAGCCCTCTGCGAGCTGTTCTTGGGTGTTGAGGCTCATTTCGGGCTATGGAAAGAGCTATTCTGCCTTGTGCCCCGTTCTCAGAAGGGGTCAATATATCAAGTGGGCGGAGCCGAAGTGTGGCGCATCGCCGGGACCGGATATCTATCCGGAACCCCGAAGAAGGCGTCTGAGGACTGGCCTTCGGAATGGTTTTACATAGAGGACGTCCCGCTGCCGGATCCTGTCCGGATCGGCCTACCTGAGTTCGACAGTGCTCCACTAAAGAAGCGCCTAAGTTGGCGTCCACGGAGCCCTCAGAGGGAAAGTGACAAGGACATTCATTACCTGATGGGCCAGATAAGATTGTTAGCTCATTCCGGACTGACCATGATCGGGGTCATGGCCACATGCATCATGCGAGGGGTGCAGCCGCTACAGTATAGAGGCCACCCCATGTGGGACTTCAAAAGGGGAGGACGACGCCACCCGCTACGGCCATAAGGGGCCGGATTCGGCTGCGGCTCTAACAAAGACCTTGTCCGCTTTGTACAAGGGAGAAGAGGAGGATTTTCTCCGCGTCGACCCAAAGGGTGGATTTTCTATGTACAATCCCCCAAGCTGGGTAAGTGGTCACATTTACCTGCCCATCCGTTTTATATTCCCATTGTTAAATATTCAGTCTAACGACTTCAATGCAGGAACTGTGCCAGGCTATTAAAGAAATAAACAGCCCTCCTCCACAACCCGAGGACCCAGGACGGTCCCTCGATCCGGCCTCTCAAGAGGATCCGGACTTATCTGTGGAGCTGATTGATGGAGTGTTCAATCAATTGAGCAAGGACAACGCCTTGGTGGCCATTACGACCGATTACCCAGGGCTAATCCCGGCCTCCCAGGTAACTGAGATCGAAGTCCCAGTACCCCGAATAGGGGTCCGCCCTCTCGCATTTTCAGTTTCCTGATTACAACCGAACTTTGCAGGGGAGGTTTTTGAGACGGGTGGCCGAACCTGCGGCGACAAGCCAACGAGGGGCCGCAGGGCCCCGTGGGCAGAAAAGAGGTGCAGTTCGGACCGAGGCGTCAGCGCAAAGGTATGGCGCGCCCCCTTATCCCAGGTGTTATACCCTCAAGGCATATTAACACTCGTGCTCTCTTCAGGACAAAGAGACCTCGCCGGACTATATCCGGAGAGGCTGCCAATCGCGCCTCCACTAGCCAGGCTCCAAAGCCTGGTCTGGAGGCGGAGGCGAACACAAGGCGTGCACCGGACGCTCCTCCGACGGAGGATGTGGACAGGTTGTCTGCCACCAACTCTGAGGTGGAGAGTGCCATGAACCATAGGCGTCGCCGGACAATTCTTCGCGATGCTTGTTTCTCCCGAGAGGCATTAGACGCCTTCAATTCGGGAGATGCGTACCTCTGTGCCGCTCAAAATGGTCTAGCAAGAGCCACGGAGCAATATGTAAAAGACATACGGGTAAGAAAATTTTGGTAATTATATATATATATATACCAGTAGCCCCCGAGACTTGAAACAGTTAGAATAACTGATTTAGGGATCATTTGTTATGCAGGTTCTTACAAAAAAGAATTCCCTACTGTCCAAGGAGCTGGAAGAGTGCAAAGCCCAACTTGAGGCCGCACTAGCCGCGGCAGGGGAGCCCAAGGAGACCCCCTCTGGTGATATACACTTCGAAAGATAAGTATTTTGCGAAGCACGGCATGGGTGCGAATCTGACAAATGAAATTGCAGATGGCGCCGGATTGAATCCGGAAAGGCAACACCTCCTACGCCAGCTGAAGGCTGGTGAGAAGGTGCTGACAAAGGTGAGGCGGGAGAAGAACGATCTCCAAGATGCCAACACCAAGCTGGGCGTCGAACTGAAAGATGTTCGTGCCCAGCTGTCAGACTCCGTTAAGGAGAATCAGCGGCTTCGGCGCATATTTAGTAAGTGCCTGAACGAACCTTTGAAAAAAGGTTCGGTGGGGAAGTCGACTAACAGAGTAATGTCTGTAGGTGTGCTAACAGGTCGTCCTGCAGAGGAGATGCCCGGTTCTACGGGTGACCTTCTTCCCGAGCTCTCGCAACTGCTCGAGCGAGTTCGGCAGGCGATGCAAGGCGTCACCCAGGCCCTGTGGCCATCCATCTCCATGCCCGAAGGTCTTGGAGAGCTTGCGGAGAAGCTAAAGGGAGCACGGTGGCGCTTCCGATTGTGGAAGATATCGGCCTGCCGTCAAGGCGCTAGGGAGGCTTCGGCCATGGTGAAGACGCGGTACACAAAGGCTGACCCCAACCACATGGCCGAGGTCAGCCCTGTGGGGCCCGATGGGAAGGAGATCCCTGTAAGCTTAGTATACGGCCAAGTAGAATTTGCCGCAAAGTATTCCCAGCAGGACTGGAAATTAGACAGCCTGTTAGATGGCATTGAAGAGGAATACAATCAGTCAGAATGACTATGTAATTTAATTGACATTTATAATGCCTTCTAGACGGATTGTAGATCGTTTGTCATGGCCGACCTTTTCGCTTCAGCCTCGGTACCTGACGGTCCGGAGTGTGTCCGAATTCCCATGCGGCTATATAAGAACCGGGGAATGCATGGAGACCAGGCGTAGGGGTCATTAGTGCGTGAACAGACAAGTGCCTGACTAGTTATGTTATATTACATGGTTAGTAAGAAACTCTTCCAGGGAGAATAGTTCCGTTATGGGTTCCTTTCCCTGGTAGGCATGCCCTAAAGTGCATGCCCATTCTGTGAGAAAGACGCGGGAAAAAGCATCTGGGGGCGCATAAATAAATAAGTGAAAAGATCATCTTTTAGGTCACCGGCCAAATATTCCCTTAAGAACGCTAGCTTTCGGCTTCACCCAGTCTGAGGTACACATCCGGCTGATCCGGCAGTAACAATCGCAAAGGTGCTCCCTTTACCGCCTAGCCGAATAATCGGGAACATAGGGGTAAGCACAGGAGCCAGGCAACCCAACTTGGCCAAAACTTAAGTCATATCGATGCATATAATGGTGAAATAAAAGGTACATGCGGAAGTGTAACACATGTGTTGGGCATGAAGCCCGTATAAATAAGCTTCTGGTAAAAGAAACCCCTAGGTTTAATGAGTGCGGATAGCACGTCATTTGATGAGCCTTTAGAGGCTATAAGAGAAAGGAAGGGGTGAAGGAGAGAAATGTAAGACAGACAATATGTATAAAAAATGGACAGAGGAAGGAGACGAACACAGAGTCCGGTGCTAGGCATAGAATCTTTGGAGACGGGCTGCGTTCCATGGGTTCGGCTCGAGTCGGTTATCTGATGCAGCTCGCAGGCGGTACGCTCCACCAGTCAGGACTTGGTCAATTATGAAGGGACCTTCCCACTTGGGCTTGAGTTTGTCCTTTTTCTTGTCCGGCAGGCGTAGAACTAATTCGCCAACATTGTAATTTTTGGCCCGTACTTCTCTGCTTTGGTATCTTCGAGCCTGCTGTTGATAGAATGTGGAACGGGCTTTTGCCACGTCGCGCTCCTCCTCCAATGCGTCCAAACTGTCCTGCCGATCGAGCTCGGCTTCTCTTTCTTTGTACATGCGCACTCGAGGTGAGTCATGAATGATGTCGCAAGGCAAAACTTCCTCTGTGCCGTACACCATAAAGAATGGTGTGTATCCGGTGGTGCGATTCGGCGTGGTCCGCAGCCCCTAGAGTACGGAGTCGAGCTCCTCTACCCAGTGCGTGTTAGATTCCTTGAGGGACCGCACTAATCTGGGTTTGATGCCGCTCATGATAAGACCATTTTCACGTTCGACCTGGCCGTTAGTTTGTGGGTGATAGACGGAAGCATAATCGAGCTTGATGCCCATGTTTTTGCACCAGAGTTTTACCTCATCGGCCGTAAAGTTCGTGCCATTATCAGTGATGATGCTGTGGGGGACGCCGTAACGGTGTACAACCCCGGGTACAAAGTCTATCACCGGTCCGGATTTGGCCGTCTTAACAGGCTTGGCTTCTATCCATTTGGTGAACTTATCCACCATGACCAGTAAGTATTTTTGCTTGTGGGTTCCGCCTTTAAGGGGTCCAACCATGTCGAGCCCCAGACCGCGAAGGGCCAAGTAATGGGGATAGTTTGGAGGGCGGTGGGTGGCATATGGCTTTGGTTTGCAAAGAGCTGGCAACCGGTGCATCGTTGGACTAAGTCCTGGGCGTCTGCCCGGGCCGTCGGCCAATAAAAGCCTGTACGGAAGGCCTTGCTTACAAGGGACCGAGCTGCAGCGTGATGACCGCCGAGTCCGGCATGAATTTTAGCCAGGAGGTTCCGCCCTTCCTCTTCGGAGATGCACCTTTGAAGGACTCCGGTAGTGCTTTTCTTATAAAGCTCTCCCTCGTGGACTCTGTAGGCTTTGGATCGCCGCACTATGCAGCGTGCCTCATTTTGGTCCTCGGGGAGTTCCTGCCTAGTAAGGTAGGCGAGGAATGGTTCTGTCCACGGGGCGATGACGACCATTATTACGTGGGTTGAAGGTGTTATTTCATTGGCAGAGCCTCCGATTGTGTCAGAATGTTCGGTTTCGGGCAGTGCGGTTGGGTCCGGGCTATTATTGTTCGGCTCCCCTTCCCATACTACGGATGGCTTGAACAGCCTTTCCAAGAAGATGTTGGGGGGGACTACATCGCGTTTTGCACCGATACGTGCCAGGACATCTGCCGCCTGATTATTTTCCCGGGCTATATGGTGAAATTCAAGCCCTTCGAACCGAGTTGACATTTTTAGGACGGCGTTGCGGTAAGCTGCCATTTTTGGATCCTTGGCATCGAAGTCTCCATTTATTTGGGATATTGCGAGGTTCGAGTCCCCGCGCACCTCTAGGCGTTGAATGCCCATGGATACTGCCATCCGGAGACCATGTAAAAGGGCCTCATATGCGGCTGCATTGTTGGAGTCTTTGTACATAATCTGGAGTACGTATTGAACTGTGTCTCCTGTGGGGGATGTCAAAACGACGCCAGCCCCTAGTCCGGCCAACATCTTGGAGCCGTCGAAATGCATGATCCAATTTGAATATGTGCTGTACTCTTTAGGGAGTTCGGCCTCCGTCCATTCTGCGACGAAGTCGACCAAAACTTGCGACTTGATGGCTCGCCGTGGCTTATAAGTTATGTCGAACAAGAGGAGCTCAATGGCCCATTTTGCAATCCGGCCTGTTGCGTCACGGTTGTTTATAATATCGTAAAGTGGTACTTCCGAGGCTACTGTTATTGAACACTCTTGAAAGTAGTGTCGTAGCTTCCGGGATGCCATGAATACCGCGTAAGCAATCTTTTGATACTGCGGGTACCGTGATTAGTACGGAGTGAGGACAGTGGACACATAATAGACCGGTTTTTGAAGGGGGAATTTGTGTCCGTCTGTTTCTCGTTCGACGACGAGCACTGCGCTTACCACCTGATGTGTTGCTGCAATTAACAATAGCATTGGTTCGCCAATGTTTGGCGCGGCCAGGACTGGGTTTGTTGCCAATATGGCTTTTATTTTGTCGAGTCCGGTCATGGCTGCATCCGTCCATTCGAAGTGTTCGGTGCGCCGAAGGAGGCGGTAAAGGGGTAGGGCCTTTTCTCCCAAGCGGGAGATAAAGCGGCTTAGGCCACACATCCGGTTAACTTTTGTATTTGTTTGAGGTCCTTTTGGATATCCAATTGTGACAGAGCTCGGATCTTGGCTGGATTTGCTTCAATTCCTCTACCGGATACAATGAAGCCCAAGAGCTTTCCGGCTGGGACGCCGAAAACGCATTTTTCCGGGTTGAGGTTGATGTCGTATGTTCGGAGGTTATCAAATGTGAGCCTCAAGTTGTCTACTAGAGATTCGACATGTCTTGTTTTGACGACCACATCATCTACATATGCCTCCACCGTTTTGCCGATCTGGTTTGCCAGACATGTCTGAATCATGCGCTGATATGTTGCGCCGGCGTTTTTGAGCCCGAAGGGCATTGTGTTGAAGCAGAATGGGCCGTATGGTGAGATAAATGCCGTTGCGGCTTGGTCTGATTCTGCCATCTTGATTTGATGGTAGCCGGAATATGCGTCGAGGAAACACAACGAATCGTGTCCTGCGGTAGCGTCGATAATTTGATCGATGCGGGGGAGGGGGAAGGGATACTTTGGGCAAGCCTTGTTAAGGTCTTTACAATCAACGCACAGGCGCCAGGATTTGTCCTTCTTTAGTACCATCACCAGGTTTGCTAGCCAGTCCAGATGTTTTATATCTCTGATGAATCCGGCCTCCAATAGCTTTGCTAGCTCCTCTCCCATGGCCTGTCTCTTAGGTTCGGAAAAACGCCGAAGAGCTTGCTTGACAGGTTTGAATTCTTTTAGGATATTTAAGCTGTGCTCGGCCAGCCTGCGTGGGATTCCTGGCATGTCTGAAGGGTTCCAGGCGAAAATGTCCTAGTTCTCTCGTAGGAACTCTCGCAGTGCGGCATCTACATCAGGGTTTAACTGTGCCCCGATGGAAGCTGTTTTATTGGGGTCCGTTGGATGGACCTGGAATTTGACTATTTCGTCCGCCGGTTTAAAGGAGGTGGACTTGGATCTTTTGTCGAGTACCACATCGTCTCTATTCACCGTGGAGCGCAGCGCAGTCAGTTCCTCAGCCGCTAGGGCTTCGGATAGTGCCTGAAGGGCCAGTGCGGCTGTCTTGTTTTCGGCGCGGAGTGCTATGTCCGGATCACTAGCGAGAGTGATGATCCCGTTGGGCCCGGGCATCTTGAGCTTCATGTACCCATAATGGGGTATTGCTTGGAAGATTGTAAATGCTTCCCGCCCTAGCAGAGCGTGATAACCGCTGCTGAACGGAGCCACATGGAACGTGACCTCTTCAGACCTGTAATTATCCGGCGTGCCGAACACCACATCTAGTGTGATTTTTCCTGTACAGCGCGCTTCCCGACTGGGGATTATTCCTCTAAAGGTTGTGCTGCTTCGCTCAATGCGGTTCCAGTCTATTTCCATTTTTTGAAGGGTTTCCTCATAAATGACGTTCAATCCGCTGCCGCCGTCCATGAGTACCTTGGTAAGACGAAAGTCGTCCAATATTGGACTGAGGACCGATGCGGCTGATACTCGGGTTGTTCGGAATTTAGGTTCATCACTGGCGTTAAAGGTAATAGCCGTGTCACTCCATGGGTTTATTGTTGCCACTTGGTAGATTTCGGCAAGGCTGCGGAGTGTCCTTTTTCGCATGTTATTTGATGCAAAAGTCTCGAAGACTGTTAATACCGTATTGGTGTCTCTGGGGTGGCTTTCTGTGGCCTCCGGAATAAGGAGATCTTCGCCAATTTTGGCCACCTGCTGGAGTATCCAACATGCTCTAAGGCTGTGAGTTGGTGTGGCGTCCTCTGTACTGTGAATTTTACAGGGTCCATTAAGCCATCCTTCCAATACGGTTCCATGCCTTGTAGAGGGTTTTTGCTTTTTGGTGTTTGACCCGGGTGTCTGGCGATGATGCACCCTTTTATTTTGGACTGGGTTTGTATTCAGGGCCGGATTGTCCCAATTCTTTTTGGTTTTCCAGGCGCTTTCCATCGCACAGTACTTTCGTACTATGGACGCCAAGTCAGCGAAGCGTGTAATATCACGGTGACTTATGGCGTTGAGGATTCCCTTGTCCATGCAATTATTGCAGAAGAATGAAATTGCGTCTTCCTCGCGGCAGTCCTTTATCCTGTTCATAACCAGGAGGAATCTGGACCAGTAATGATGTACTGTTTCTTTGGGCTCTTGCCTAATTTGGGATAGATCGCTTATGTTTGGGTGGGTGGGTGGAATTAAATCCGAAGCCTCACCCCATCTGAGGCTCAGAGGCCGAGGAATTTCCGAACTCGAAAATTTGGATTCCTAGATGTTGTCCAATGAATCCAGTCCATCGCCTGACTCTAAGTTCAGGTCTTGAGTGATATCCTCCCCTCCACGGGTATCCGGCTTGGAGGGATCGGGAATCCGGACGTAGCTAGTCCTTAAGATGTATGAGGGGTCGCCACACTGTCCCTCTACCACGGCAACATGATGGGTGACTTGGGGAGAGTTAATCTCTCTCAGATCGGGCTTAAGCCCAATCTGGTCGTAATCCGTAGCAACTCCCAGGGCGGCGATGCGATCCAAGAGCTCGTTTATGGAGGAGAGCTCCATTGGATCTAACTGCTTGGCGAGTTCCGAGCTGACATGAAGATTGTTTTCGATGGCTCGAGAGGTCATTGTCGACGCAGTAGCCGAACTGGCGGTCATAAGAAAACCACCTAGCCGGAGGGTTTGGCCGACAGCCAAAGCTCCCCTAGCAACGGTGCCGTCTTTAAAGACGGGGCGAGGCATCCTTCCTGATGGCGACGACACAGAGGAACTCTCAATGAAAGCACCAATGTCGGTGTCAAAACCGGCGGATCTCGGGTAGGGGGTCCCGAACTGTGCGTCTAGGCCGGATGGCAATAGGAGGCAAGGGACACGAAGTTTTACCCAGGTTCGGGCCCTCTTGATGGAGGTAAAACCCTACGTCCTGCTTGATTAATATTGATGATATGGGTAGTACAAGAGTAGATCTACCACGAGATCGGAGAGGCTAAACCCTAGAAGCTAGCCTATGGTATGATTGTTGTTCTGTTTGTTCTCCTATGGACTAAAACCCTCCGGTTTATATAGACACCGGAGAGGTTTAGGGTTACACAAAGTCGGTTTACAATGGTAGGAGATCTACATATCCGTATGGCCAAGCTTGCCCTCCACGCCAAGGAAAGTCCCTTCCGGACACGGGACGAAGTTTTCAATCTCGTATCTTCATAGTCCAGGAGTCCGGCCGAAAATATAGTCCGGCCATCCGGACACCCCCTAATCCAGGACTCCCTCAGCGTCCGTGGACGTCGTTCCCCTCCCTGCTGGCTCTGTCGTTGTGCTTCCACTTCCTACGTGTCATTTCAGATGAAAACTTGATCTTCGGGATTAGACGATAACAACTTTCTACGATCGTATGCTTCATGAAGGCATTGTCTTGGAGTCCCCGCTCTGGCCGTGTCCGTCTCACCGCTCCTCGGTTGATTGTTCATTTTCATGGTGGTCTTCACCTTATCATTAGGGTGCTTAGTCGTCGTTGCCGTGGTGTTCTCGGCGCTCATCACCTTTGTAGCTCGCCTTGGGTGTGTGCGTTGAGTGCAGTGTTGGAGTGCGTTTGTATCTTCTTACTCGAATGTGGTGGTGATGGTGCTTTATCTATAAAGCGGGGGAAACCCTTTTTCGTCTTATCTCCTGGCCATCGAGGCACATGCGATCAGACACCATCGCCCTCACTATTTGGCGCAGCCACGCTCCCGAAATGAAAGTTCTTTTTGTTGCCCATTTACATCACCGCCACATCATTCCCAGTGTGGCGTGTGTCTTCCGTGGGGCGGTAGAGATTCCGGAGCACCTCATTTTCAACTAAGCACATGCGCACGCTGTCGTGGCGCTCGCAGGTGTGGCCCCTCGGCTTCTCGTCTGCCCTGTCCTTGCCTTCCATCTATGGCCGGGATTGCCGTGCTATGGAACATTTGGAAACTCTGCATCTCCAAGGTGTACCGTGATCACCCTCTGTTGCCCATGGCCATCGTTCGCAACATTGCAGCCAACGTCCTGCTTTGGAGGCGGCATTGCTCTCACTCGATCTGCAAATAGATCCTGAGAGCGTGGGTTCGATGTTTTGTTGCTTTGCCTTAGCTTTTTCTCTAGCTAGCCCCTCCTTGTTGTTGTATCTTGGGTCCTTTCCCTGGTGTGACTCAACGATCCATCGAGTCTTGGCCCCATCATTTGCCTTTTAGAGCTATGTTCAATGCCCTCTAACCTACTGTTTTGCCTCTTTGCTCAATGAAATGTTCAGGTGGGAGGTTTGTTCCCCGGTGACCATTAAAAAATTTGATCTGCGTGTAGTATATTTTCCAGGGATAATTCGGGTTAGAGAGGGGAACTAAATCATGTACAACACAAAATTGACTAAAACACACTTCAAATGAACCATTTTTTTTCTTCCAAGGGGACTAGCTTGGCAATTACTGAAAATCGAAATGTACACCAACTGGATTTGCCATGTTGGGACGGTGGATATGTACCTAATTCAGATATAAATGTTTATTTAGATGCATAATGTTGCAGAGTTGCGGTAGTGTAATACTTTTACTTTTCTGAAATGCAGGTGCATATTTAATCGTTAAATGCCAGATCGATCACAGAGCGGACGGTTGAATATGAAGAGATCATGTTTCCTCTATTTCCTGTTAACTGAGTTGATAGCACTAGTAGAAAAAGGGTCAAACGTGAAGCACATTAGTGTCGGTTTGAATTTGAGCCGGCACTAATGTGTCCACTAGTGCCGGTTCCAACGGCTAGCCGGGCCGCTCTCATTGGTACCGGTTCGTGGCGAACCTTTAGCACCGGTTCGTGCAACGAACCGGTACTAATGAGAGTGGTGGCAGGATGTTGTCAGTCTGGGGCCCCTCCAGCACCTTTAGTACCGGGTCGTATCACGAACCGGTACTAAAGGTCGTCCTACATAGACCCTTCGTCCACCCGAGCTCGCTCTATTCTTCCCCTTTCCCCTCTCCTCTCTGTTCTTTTCCCTCTTCCTCTCAAGCTCATCACACATTTTGCCCAAATTTTTTCAAGATTTGAAGGCCCCCATCCATTCAAATGATCACAAAGGTTAGCAACTTTTTCCTTTCATCTCTCATTGCTAGATTAGCTCGTGCAATGCTTTATATAGTGATTGATTTTTGAGTTTAGTAATTTGGGACGAATTATATATATGTGCTAGTATTTGATTTATATGCAATTTGAGGTCAAAAATAACACTTAGTTTGCATATGTAGGTGTGGTTTACTTAGTACCTTCTAAATCTCTGTCGTAACCACCGTCGATCGCTCGCAACGTCCCGTCGCCGGCACCACCTTGTGGTGAGCCTCTTGTTCATGAAGTTTTATATAAATAATTGATGTTTGTGTGATTTGGATATATAGTTACTCGTATAATTATCTTACCCATACGTTGTTTGTTATACATAGTGCCATGGTTTTGATATCCGTCCCCGTCGGCCCTCGTCCGGGTTATGATTCGGATGTGGTATATTCTCTATTAAAACTATTCATTGCATTTCGTGTTTATGACAAATTATGCCCATCAAGTTGACATAGATATTTGTATGTAGGAGGTAGTTGAACTGAAAATTCCAACCGACCCTATTGTCGAGAGGTTAAATTTAGTTGAAAGAGAAAACGAGGATTTGAAGGAAAAATTGAAAAGAATTGAGGGGGAGAAGATGGAATTGGAGTTGCATGTTGCCGATGTCGTCGATGATCACAAGATTAAGATGGAGAAAATGCGCTTGAAGATTAGAAAGATTAGAAAATATGCCATTCATAGTGAGGCTTGGTATCATTATGCTGTTGGATCAATTGTTACCTTAGTTGCGATCTTGATCGCATTTGTTGTTGCATTTAAATTCTTTATCTAGAGAGTTATTTGTTTGTTGCATTTAAGTGTTGTATGATCTTTATGTATGAACTTTATGTATTGTATTAATTTGATGTTTTCGGTGCTGTGTATTGAAGATGTGCCGGCAATGGATGTACGATGACCGATGTTCTCCTGAGTTCATTAATGGCGTGCGTACTTTTCTGCTTGCGGCTGAGGAAAACAAGCGAGCGGATGGTTTTATGCCTTGTCCATGTGCTGGCTGTAAGAATGGTCACAATTACTCTACGTCAAGAACCATTCACGTCCACCTGTTTGAGTCCGGTTTCATGCCCCACTATAATGTTTGGACCAAGCATGAAGAAAGAGGTGTTATGATGGAAGACAATGAAGAATAAGAGGACGACGACAGCTATCCTGGGCATGGGTTCCCTAAATACGATGATACAACAATGAGGGAAGAAGCTGAGCCGGTAATGCGGGAAGAAGCTGAGCCGGCAATGCGGGAAGAAGCTGAAGAAGAGGCATCGGATGAGACTGTTGATGATCTAGGTCGGGCCATTGCCGATGCAAAGAGAAACTGCGCAAGTGATTTGGAGAAGAAGAAGTTGCAGCGCATGTTAGAGGATCACAAAAAATTGTTGTACCCGAATTGCGTAGGTGACAAGAAAAAGCTAGGCACCACACTAGAATTGCTGCAATGGAAGGCAGAGAATGGTGTATCTGACAAGGGATTTGGGAAGTTGCTAGTAATGATAAAGGATATGCTTCCAAAAGACAACGAATTTCCCGAGAGTACGTACGAAGCAAAGAAGGCTGTCTGCCCTCTAGGGTTAGAGGTGCAGAAGATACATGCATGCCCTAATGATTGCATCCTCTACCGCGGTGAGTACGAGGATTTGAACGCTTGCCCTGTATGCGGTGCATTGCACTATAAGATCAGTCGCGATGACCCTGGTGATGTCGAGGGCGAGCACCCCACGAAGAGGATTCCTGCCAAGGTGATGTGGTATGCTCCTATAATACCATGGTTGAAACGTTTGTTTCCAAACAAAGAGCATGCCAAGGCGATGCGATGGCACCGAGAAGACCGTAAGAAAGACAGAAAGTTGAGAGTACCCACTGACGGGTCACAGTGGAGAAAAATCGAAAGAAAGTATGGGAAGGAGTTTGCAGATGACGCAAGGAACGTATAGTTTGGTCTAAGTGCAGATTGCATTAATCCTTTTGGGAAGCAGAGCAGCAACCATAGCACCTAGCCTGTGACTCTATGTGTGTATAACCTTCCTCCTTGGTTGTGCATGAAGCGGAAGTTCATTATGATGCCAGTGCTCATCCAAGGCCCTAAGCAACCCGGCAACGACATTGATGTGTACCTAAGGCCATTAGTTGAAGAACTCTTACAACTGTGGAATGGAACAGGTGTACGTGCGTGGGATGAGCACATGGGGGAAGAATTTGACCTAAAGGCGTTGCTGTTCATGACCATCAATGATTGGCCTGCTCTCAGTAACCTTTCAGGACAGACAAACAAGGGATACCGCGCATGCACGCATTGTTTGGATGATACCAACAGTATATATTTGGCTAATTGTAAGAACATTGTGTACCTGGGACATCGTCGATTTCTTCCGAGCAGACATCCCGTAAGAAAGAAAGGCAAGCATTTCAAAGGTGAGGCGGATCACCGGACGAAGCCTCGCCACCGTACTGGTGCTGATGAACATGCTTTGGTCAAGGACTTGAAGGTGGTCTTTGGAAAGGGTCCTGGTGGACAACCTGTTCCGAATGACGCTGACGGACGCGCACCCGTGTGGAAGAAGAAATCTATATTTTGGGACCTGCCCTATTGGAAAGACCTAGAGGTCCGCTCCGCAATCGACGTGATGCACGTGACGAAGAATCTTTGTGTGACCCTGCTTGGCTTCTTGGGCGTGTATGGGAAGACAAAAGATACACCTGAGGCACGGGAGGACCAGCAACGTATGCACGGAAAAGACGGCATACATCAGGGTCATGCAAGCTACGCTCCTACCAAAGAAGAGAAGGAAATCTTCTTTGAATGCCTGCTCAGTATTAAGGTACCGTCTGGCTTCTCGTCGAATATAAAGGGAATAATAAACATGGCAGAGAAAAGTTCCAGAACCTAAAGTCTCATGACTGCCACGTGATTATGACGCAACTGCTTCCGGTTGCATTGAGGGGGCTTCTACCAGAAAACGTTCGATTACTCATTGTGAAGCTATGTGCATTTCTCAATGCAATCTCTCAGAAGGTAATCGATCCAGAAATCATACCAAGGTTAGAGAATGATTTGGTGCAATGTCTTGTCAGTTTCGAGTTGGTATTCCCACCATCCTTCTTCAACATCATGACGCACGTCCTAGTTCACCTATGCGAAGAGATTAACGTTTTGGGTCCTGTATTTCTACACAATATGTTCCCCTTTGAGAGGTTCATGGGAGTCTTAAAGAAATATGTTCATAACCGTGCTAGGCCAGAAGGAAGCATCTCCAAGGGCCATGAAAATGAGGAGGTTATTGAGTTTTGTATTGACTTTTTTCTTGACCTTAAGCCGATTGGTGTTCCTGAATCGCGGCATAAGGGCAGACTGGATGGAAAAGGCACGCTAGGAGGGGAACAAATAATATGTATGGACGGACATTCTCTCACTGAAGCACACTACACAGTTCTACAGAATTCCGCCTTGGTGGCTCCGTATATGGATGAACACAAGAATTTTCTACGCTCCAAACACCCGCAGCGATCTGATGACTGGATTACACGTGAACAAACCAGGAGTTTCGCCAGCTGGTTGCAGACACGTACCATGCATGACGCCTCTATTCAAGATGACATGTACTTGCTGTCCCAGTTACCATCTTCGAATATAATGACTTTCAAAGGGTACGAGATAAATGGTAATACATTTTACACGATCTTCCAAGATAAGAAGAGCACCAACCAAAACAGTGGTGTCCGCTTTGATGCAGAAACCAAGACGGGAAAGGAAAAATATTATGGTTATATACAGGACATATGGGAACTTGACTATCGACGTGGTTTGAAGGTCCCTTTGATTCGGTGCAAATGGGTCAATATGACACGAGGCGGGGTAACGGAAGACCCGCAGTATGGAATGACAACAGTGGATCTCAACAATCTTGCATATGCAGACGAACCATTCGTCCTAGCCAATGATGTGGCACAGGTTTTTTATGTGAAGGACATGTCTACCAAGCCAAGAAAAAGAAAAGATAAGGAAGCGAATGCATCGTACGATGAGCCAAAGCGGCACATAGTTCTTTCTGGGAAGAGAAACATCATGGGAGTGGATGACAAGACAGACATGTCAGAAGATTATTTTGATGAAATTGCTTCATTCACAGTGAATATTGACCCGAGCATCCCGTTAAATGATGAAGATTTTCCATGGTTACGGCGCAAAGGGACACACGCGAAGAAAAAGTTTCACACCCAAAGATCTGGGATGTGATCGGCTTCACTATCATCACTTTCTTCTGTGTTTCACGCCCAGGAGGGAATCTCTGTAATAGTTAGGGTAGTTATGTGTTTTGGCATTTGAAACGCGAAGAAATTTTATGTGCAAATAAATTCTTTCATGCCTTTACTGATTTTTAAAGTTAAGTTATTCACAAACTAGTGATTCACACTAATTTCAAATAATTCAAAATTTAAACTATTCAAATTTGAAAACTACGGGCACTAACAGAAAGTTTGTAATTTTTTGTACCTAAAGCAAAAATATTCACAAAGAAACTCTAAATACACAAAAAAACAACTCAAAAATAAATAAAGGAAAAAAAGCCCGCCTACTGGGCCAGAGCGGCCTGCATACGACTAGAAACCCAACCTGTTGTTGGGCCAGGATGCAGGCCCGCAAAGGCCCAGTAGGCCCACAGGGCAGCACAGAACATGTAGACCCAGTAGGCCTGCTTTGGAGAGGAGCTCGAGAGAGCTACCGCACGGGGGGTTATAAACCAGTGCGGACGCCCCTCGGCTAGCGAGGTGGGACTAAACTTGCCGCACCGCACCTGCCCCAGCGCACCCCCTTTAGTACCGGGTGGTGGCACCAACCGGTACTAAAGGGGGGGCCTTTAGTACCAGTTGGAGCCACCACCCGGTACTAAAGGGGGTGCGCTTCCTGCCGCTTGGCCTGGCCAAAACAGGCCTTTAGTACCGGTTGGTGGCTCCAACCGGTACTAAAGGTCCATCCTATATAACTAAACACTTCAAAAATTTCAGTTTCTCATCTGCTTCTTCTCCTCTGCCCCGTCGCCCGCCGCCCCCGTCTCCATATCCCTCGTCGCCGCCCCCATCGCCGCCCCGTCCCCGTCGTCGCCGCCCCGTCGTCCCCGTCGTCACCGCCGCCCCGTCCCGTCCCGTCCCGCGTCGTCCCCGTCCCCGTCATCGCCGCCCCGTCCCGTCCCGTCCCGCGTCGTCCCCGTCCCCGTCATCGCCGCCCCGTCCCCGTCGTCGCCGCCCCGGCCCGTACGTCCCCGTCCCCGTCGTCGCCGCCCCGGCCCGTACGTCCCCGTCCCCGTCGTCGCCGCCCCGGCCCTGTCCCCGTCGTCGCCGTCCCCGTCGCCGCCCCCCGTCGCCTCTCGCCTCGCCGGTGAGCACACACACACATACATTTTTTTAGTTTTTTAGTTATAGAAATGTTAGAAATTTTTCTTTTTTTAGTTATAGAAATAGTTAGTTATATAGCATTGTTAGAAATGTTATAGAAATGTTAGAATTGTTAGAAATTTTTCTGTTTTTTAGTTATAGAAATAGTTATAAAAAGTTAGGATTGTTAGAAATTTTTCTGTTTTTTAGTTATAAAAAAGTTAGAAATTTTTTTTTTTTTAGTTATAGAAACATTAGAAATGTTATACAAATGTTAGTTATATATATAGAAATATTATAATTTTTTTTCTGTTTTTTAGTTATAGAAATATTAGAAATGTTATAGAAATGTTAGTTATATGGCATTTTTAGAAATGTTATAAGAATGTTAGTTATATAGAAATGTTAGAAATTTTAGTTATCAAAATCCAATCATTAAAAAATGTTACTTTTTACGGTCATATAGCTAGTATTTGTTCTCGACGATGCCCGGCCCGCATCCTCGCCGTCGACCCGTCCGCGACGACGTCCGGCTGACCCATGTCTGGGACTGGGCTCCGCCGGGCTGGCACTGGGAGGTGCTGCCTGGAGGGGGGCGCCGCTTGATGAGGAACCCGGCCCCGGGTCCCGTCGTCGACCCTGATCTCGTTTGGTGGCGTTCGCGTGGGCCAGTTTCGGTGCGGAGGGAGCCGGCCCCGCCAGAGGTGGTACGTTGCCGTGTCATGGAGGAGGATGAGCACGTCCATCGCTACATGATTGCGTTAGAGGGCGGCAGGTTCTCCAATACCTGGCAGTTTCTTCAGGGATCTCACTTCAGCTATGATCCTGTGAGGGTTCCTTCTCTTTGGGTGTCCACCGCCCGCGCCGTAGGAACCACGAGTGTCCTAGATTCTTCTGTAGTATTAGATCTTTATTAGCTACCTAGCCAGTGATGTATTCGATATATAATATTCGAGACGATGTATTCGAGATTATATATTATTCGAGAGGATGTATTCGAGATTATATCTATTATTCGAGACGATGTATTCGAGATTATATCTATTATTCAAGACGATGTATTCGAGATTATATCTATTATTCGAGACGATTTATTCGAGATTATATCTATTATTCGATACGATGTATTCGAGATTATATCTATTATTCGAGACGACGTATTCGAGATTATATTCGATGATGCTTATTATGTACTATGATTGATTCAGTTTTTCCTTATTAATTGATTGCATCCATGCATTGTAATTTGAATATATTTCTTTTGGATTAGTTAAACAAAACCTATGGCGGACAATACCGGCAGAGAGGGAGAAGAGGCCCTGTTCAATATCATACGCAATCCTCGCGGGCCAGATGATGATCAGAATGAAGAAGATTATGACGGCTCCGAATATCTAAACAACACCGGGGAGGGTGATATGATACTCGATCGTGACGACCGAATTGATGAAGTCATGAACTATGAACATGACGAAGAAAATGTTGATCTTGAAACAACAAAGACCGGCGAGGTATATATATTTATATAAGCAGGCATCTGGTGATCATCACATGTTTTAAATGACTTGAAGATATATTAATGAATCAATCTTTCTTCTTTCAGTCATCCGGATCGAGCAAATCTTCAGGCAACAGGACAAAACGAGACCCGAACAAAAAGTTGAAGGAGGGCGTAAAGTACAATATCGAGGCAATCAAACCTAATGGTGAACCATTATCGCCTAAGAAGATTGCGGACAAGTTCATTCGTCAGTGCGGAGTTCTTGTGAAGGACCAACTCCCGATCTCCCTTCAAGAATGAAGAGAGCCAGCAAAGCCACGTCCAGGAGTTACTTTTGTCGATGACAGACAAAAACTTCTGCTTTGGGAAACGCTCATGGAACATTTCACCCTACCAGATCATTTCACAGATGCAGATGTGGAGAAAGTCAAGGACGCTGCTCTTAGGAAGATGGCGGTTGCATTCAAGAACCACAAGATTCGGGAATGGGCCAAGTACGTCAACGGAGGAAGGAAGACTCCAGTATTCGAGGGAACACTAGAGAACCAAAGTGCTCATTGGGACGATTTCGTGAAATTCAAGGATTCGGAATTATGTAAGGAACGGTCGAGAATAAACAAGGCCAACGTCACAAAAAAGGATAAGTTCCATAAGCTGGGGCCAGGTGGCTATGCGGTGGGAATGCCTAAGTGGGATAAGTCTGAGAAACAGATGCTGGATGCAGGTGTCCCTCCAGAAACATTGAGCTGTCCCCCCAGGTGCAGGACTTGGTTCTATGCGCATGGAGGGATTTGGACCCGAAGACAGGCAAAGTTTCGAAGAAGGCATGTCTGGACGGAGCCGAAGATAAGCTACTTGTTGCAATAGAAGAGGCTCGATCGGGGTTGTTCGAGCCCAACAGAGAGAACGACGAGCTTACGCGTGCCCTGGGAAATCCTGAACACCCGGGAAGAACACGAGGCATGGGCGCTATTCCGTGGTATGAGGGGTTTTTGGACTGGAACGCCGACTATAGAACCCGTGCGAGAAAGAAGATTGCGGAGGAGAAGAATAGGAAGATGGAGGAGGAGCAGAGGAAGCTAGACTATGAATGCCTTCAAGGCCTAGAATCAGCACACGCGGACTTGGCAGTCAAATTCCAGCGGCAGTAGGAGCAGATCGACTCACTTTGCCAGCAAAGGGGGTCTCAGCAGCTAGCGGATGATCCACCATTGGATAGCACCGTCCCATCCATGCCGAGAAGAAGCGTGGGTTCCGCCCCGGGCGACGCATTGCTGGATAGCTACCCAGTGGATGACATCATGGAGAACACTAACTGCGAGCTACACTTCAAAATGAAGAACATATCCATGAAGGTGGCGGATGCCCTTGCTTTTACAAATCCCCCCGAGGCAACCTTCCATTGCAACCCAATTACAGCAGGCTATGCTCGTGTCTTGGTTGATGAGGTGGTGGACCAATATTCGGGGCTAGAGCTTGACATTCCTGGAGGTGACGATGAGCACACACTAGGAGAGGCCAACCATCGTATCATCCTATGGAGAAAGGATTGCATCATCTTTCGAAGGCCACCGACACCGCGTCATCCGACTCCTCGTCGCAGTCTGCCACCGAGTCAGCAGACTCCCTCTCCTCCAAGTCCACCAATGCGTCAGGCCACTCCTCCTCCAAGCCCGGCACAGCTTCAGGCCACTCCTCCTCCTCCAAGTCCGGCAAAGCATCAGGCCACTCCTCCTCCAAGTCCGGCAGAGCTTCAGGCCACTCCTCCTCCAAGTCCGGCACAGCTTCAGGCCACTCCTCCTCCTCCAACTCAGCCACGTCAGCCGTCTTCGCTGCCTCAGCAATCACGGAAGAGAGCCGCCTCAGCTATGGTGCGTAGCGGTACAAGTCGAGGTAGTACTGGAGGTATAGGCGGAGGCAAGCGATTTCAATATGGTCCAAGCCTCGCGCCTCTTCGGCACAGGCCTTATGACAAGTCCGAGGAGGAAAACGTAGCCATATCGAAGGCCGAGGTAGAAGCCCATTTTGCACCGAAACCGCCACCGCCGCCAAGGGAGAAAGTGCCTGTGGAAAAGATTGACCACTTCATTCTTATGACTAGAGCACCAGCTCCCAAGCCTGTTGACACAGACTATGAGCGCCACATCAAGAAGTTAAATCGAGCACGTCTACAGAAAGAGGCGAGCTCGAGCTCGAGCAAATCAGATGGCAAAAGGAGCGGTAAAATCGTTCCCCAGCTGGGAGAACAGACGGCGCAATCAATCCCCCGCTTGTTGTGCCAACAACACATGAGAGTAGGCGCGTCCAATATTATTGTGGGCAAACCGTTAACGTTCCCGGGGTGGGCAATGTGGTAATAACCGAGGAGCATATTGCGCAGGCTGAATCGATCGGGATCACTGTTGGACAACTCCTCGATATCGAGCCCATGTCTCCGACTAGAGAGGAGGAAATAAAACGGAAATATGCCCCGGGCCAACCTTTGGTCGAGCCAGAGGAGGTCAATAAGCCCCCAACGAGAATGTATGAATTGCATCAATGGTACATGGACATTACCAAGATTTTCAATCGAGAGTCCCTCATGGCGAATGTCAACAAGGATCATTACTATCATGAGAAAGCTGTGACCGTTGAGTATTCAGAACTATTTCAGCTATACAATAAAGACGCACTCGACAAATCTATCGTCAGTTGCTATTGTCTGTAAGTGATTTCTTTCTGTAATTTAAGTCTCAAGCTAGCTGTAGTGATCATTTTGATCAATCATTACCTGTAATTATCCTCACTATATTCTTTTCTGTGGTATTATGCAGGATGAAGATTTATGAAATGAAAAAAGGTGGATGCTATGGTATTGGGTTCATTGACCCAAATACCATTAATGAATACATATGGAAAATAGATCCATATCACGAAAAAAGTGTAGAGGAAAGCTAGCTACATGTTTTTGCTTACATATGCCCGCTTAATTAAGAAATGCAAACGTGTGTGCATGCAGATTTCACTGGATCTTGTTAATCATTAAAGTTGATGAAGGAACAGTTGAAGTACTAGACTCACTACTTAAGAAAGCAAGTGACTACACCATCGTGAAGGGGATAGTCAACAGGTAATTTCAATCATTATTAACTATATCTCGGCCTATTTAATTAGTTCGTCATTTCCTGATAACAACTATTCAATAACCATTTATTCATTTTCTTTGTCGGCGGGCAGGGCTTGGGCAAAGTTCATCAGGGCCACTCCAGGCCCATGGAAACAAAATCTGAAATGGTATCGACCCAAGGTAAGTAATTAAGTAGTATTAGCTAGCTGCCATCTCTTTAATTATCATGCTTGATTAATTATTATCAGATCAAATTCCATTCTCGTAAAGGCCCTGAAGCAGGCGCCGGGGAATGATCTATGTGCATACTACGTTTGCGAGAACATTCGCATGATGGCGTCCGAAAGGAGCAAATCTCAAAGACAGGAGTGGGTACGATATCGATTGTCAGAACACTATTCACAATTTTTACACCATTATCGATATCTAGTCACACAACTAATACACATGCATATTGATCTCCTTCTTAACAGTTCAAAGAGGTGCGGGACAAGCTCCTAGCACAGGACCGCATAGAAGCAATTCAAAAGGAAATAGCGGAATTTTTGCTCGACCGGGTCATAGATCCCAAAGGAGAATACTATTACCCGCTACCGCCCCCATGAATCACTTCCAATTGTTATCGTGCTCCGAAGGCACCAATTGATATATAGGGTCGCGCTATTCGTCATCCTGGGTGACTAATAGTTATTCTTCACCCCCTCTATTTTACCATCAATGCACCGTAATTTTACATTCCGTAAGTTTTGTCTTATTTCTGACGCAAAAAGGGACCGTAAAAAATATATAATCTCCGTAAAAAATATTTTATGTTTCGTAAAATTACAAACATAAAAACATAGTTTAAAATACACATAAACTGCAAATTTTCTTGTCTTATGACCTATATTTTTATTTTCTTATGTCAAATTTTAAGTAGTGAATCAATAGGAATGTAACTATTTGAATTCGAAACGTAATTTAATTATGAAATAATCGTAAGATTACCTCGGGTGAAGAATAACTTATTCTACACCATGGGTGATGAATAGTAACACTATATATATATATATATATATACATGTGTGTATATATGTGTCAATTAATTAATGATGGTTGTGAGGATGATATATTAGAAATTATGATCGGTTCTATTAGAAATTCTATTTATATATGTGCATAACGTGTACAATATGTAGTATCATAAAATACCAGCAAACGAAAAATAATTAAATGGAAAACACAAAATTAAATGAAAAAGAAATCATAAACCCAAAACACCCCCAACCTTTTAATACCGGTTGGTGACACCAACCGGTACTAAAGGCTCCCTGCTCCCGAAGCTGGCTCGTGCCACGTGGTTGCCCTTTAGCACCGGTTCATGCTGAACCGGTACTAAGGGGGGATGGGGGGGGGGGGGGGGGGGCTTTAGTGCCTACACTTTAGCACCGGTTACCAAACCGGCACTAAAGGGCCTTACGAACCGGTGTTATTGCCCGGTTCTGCACTAGTGTAGGTCAAATAGAATAAAGAAAAGATCAATAAAACTATTGTCCTCTCCGAAGTCGAAGAGCAGGAAATATTACTTTTCCAATGAAATCTGTCCATGAGTTTTTACAAATTAACGTCACGCATTCATACTAAAGGATTCCCTTTTGATCTTTACATTCAGAAGAATTAGCTCCTAGCGCCCAAGGGATCCGAGGGGGAATTTTTGAGGCAGAAAGGAGCTCATGCATTCTTATTTTTGTTTCTCCCAACAAGAAAACATTTGAACTTGAAACTTTGAAGGTCAACATCATACAAGAACTACTCCGTGCGGAAAATGTTTCAGACTTTTGGTGCAACCTAAAATTCTCAAAGGACATAATTTACAACAAGCATCACCACTTTAGATATTCCTGTTGCACCAATAAAAATCAAAACAGTTTCTGGACATAGTAGTACTTGTCTGATATTGTCCTACAAAGCTTCAAGTCCAAATCTTTTATTGTTTGGGAGAAACGAAAAAATGATTTTATTACGCACGGACTTTGATGCAAAATTGGACGGTCATGATAATGGGCCACACCTACATGGGGTTCAACTACAAGTTTCTCTCTTATACCATTATAAAGTAGGGCTCCTTGCAATACATATTACTGAAGATGCAACTCGAGATCTCTAAGCTTTGAAGGTGTTGTGTTGTACTCCCTCCGTAAAGAAATATAAGAGCATTACGCACTTATATTTCAGTAATATGTATACTTTTGCATGCTTGGCAAACTTTGCAAAAGTATATTGCAGACATGGAGTTACCATTTACATTATTAGTGTCTCAATGTAGTCCATGACCTGTTTTCTGATGTGCCTTCATCAATATAAAATTGGTACTTTGGTAAACAAGATTGTTGTGATAGATTTCACAAGGATGGGGTGAAGAAGGTGTTGATGCCCTTATAAAAGGGCTTGGTTTTGAGACGATAGATCAACTGTGGCTATGAGGCCCGTCAGAACGATTAACTATTGTTGCACTATGTGGTTGAAAGGTTTATATAGTCGTAGTTATACATGTGAGAGATGAGATATTAGAAAAATACTGAATAGAGGATTTTTAAGGTACCGTGGTACTCTATGGGAAGGATCGGCACACTGGTCAAGTTCTAACAGTGCAATCTTCAGCATGCTACTTTGAAGTTTTTGACCATGTCAATCTCTTTGCCCTGAACCACACAACAAAGTCTTCCAGTGAAAGAGCAGTGCCCTTGTCCATCTTGCGGAGTTCGAGCACGTCACCCCTTGGCGAATTTAGAGGGAAAAAACTGTTGTACTTTTAAAGAGCTGGAGATATGGTGGCGTAGCCAATCTTGGTCCTTTTGACGAGGTTTAGCTATCATAGACATGTAGTTGGTTGGAGTTGTACTGAGCAGTATGAAATATTGCTTTGTACTAAAATCCATACTCGGTTTCTCCAATGATGATCATCTCACTTTCATGCCCAGGAATCCTTTTCGGTCATTAGCTTGTTCTCTTTTTTTACATGGGCCTTTGATTTCGTTGGAATAGTTAGATCACGACGCTTTGCAGACAGAAAGGAGCTACTAGGGCCTGCCTACAACTTCGAATGACAATGCCCGCAAGGGATATGAGTGAGGGTGGCATGTGCTGTGTGTTAGAAGGGAGAGAGGGATTTGCGGAATATGATGGATGTATTATTGAGCCTCGAGGACGAGTATATATTGAGTACAAGACTTGGAGGGCAAGATGCCTCTCCTAGAGATAAGGTAGGAATACTAGACTACCAAATACATGTAACCCAAATATATCTCTAACATCCCCCCGCAGTCGTAGCGGTAGCGTTGCGAACAACATGAGCGTCGCGGACGGTCGGACTGGAGAGAATAGCAGCCGACGGGCTGACAACCCCCCTCAGTCATAGCGGGAGCGTCGTGGATGGTGTCACGTCACGGACGCGTTGACTGTAAAGGAAGTCGACGAATTGTTCAAGTGGATGATAACCCTTTGTGCCGATGTCGATATAGCCGAGAGCGTAGGGTGGTGTAGCCGTGGTCGAGGTAGATGATGGCGACGCCGACGACGGGCTAGTGCTGGACGAAGACGAAGGAGGTGGGTGGGCGGCGGTGGCAGCTACGGAGGTAGCGGAAGCGACAGTAGCCTGACAGCGGCGGCGGCAGCTAGGTTAGTAGCGCGGCGGCGGTGCTCGAAGTAGGCGAGGAACCTGACAGCGTGACGAAGACCGGCGCGGACGATGGCGTTCCTGCGCCGAGGGAGGCGGCGCGGCGCATACCACGAGAGGTCGACGCGCGGGGACGCCGGTGGACTACGGGCCGCGGCGCTACGACCCGAAGGGGCGACGCAGCGGCGGCGGGCAGGTTGAGGCAATGGCGGAAGACCTCAGGGTGGCGGTGGGGACCGCCAGCCACGGCGCGACTGCCCAAAGGGGCGGTGCAATGGCGGAACCCGGGTCGATGCAACCGCATGGACGCCCTCGGGCGGCGCGGAGACCGCGTGCCATGCTCGCTATGGCCTGATGAGGTGGCACAACGGCAGTGCGAGGGTCGATGTAGCCATGGTGACGGCCTGGAACGGACATACTTGGGGCGTCGGTAGACCGCGGGCCAAGGCACTACGGCCCAAAAGGGCGACGCAGCGGCAGCATGCGGGTCGATGCAGCCACGGGAAAAACCACAGGGCGGCGGCGATGCGGTCCGACGGGGTCACGGAACGGCAACCCGGTGCTTAATCGGTGAAGGGGCATGCTGAACTCGAAGACGATCTTTACGGGACCTACGAAGGCCCGCACAACTGACAGGACAGATCGGTCGTATGGCGTAGATGGAGCGGATCGGAGGCGATCAATCCAATCACTCGCGAGGTTGGGTAGCTGCTCGGCTGGCGATGAAGGTACTGCATGGTGCGTTCTGCGGCCGAACGTAGCAGGAGCTGCAACTGCGTTGAGCCAATGCAAGTTGCGTGATGTAGGTGGCCTTGCTGCATGTACTAGTGCACTGCCATCTAACACCCGCACGAGCAAGGGCTAGTGCACTGCAGACATGCATCCAGCGCACGTGAGACTGACCTCGGGCCGCACAGTGTGGATAACCACATGGGGACGCGGGGCAGAGCGTTTGCACCAACGCACCACGGGCGTACCGTCCTGCAGGAAGGAGCGCGATGGAGCCAGCTGGATGAAGGCGGCGTTGAAGGAGGATCCCAATCCAATCAAGGCGACGACGGTCGGCGCAGAACGACGTGAGCCACGGATGCGCGGACGACGGCCGTTTTGGGCCGTCGCGTGTCGCGCGTGGCCATTGTGTCGGAGAAGAAGCCGCGTAGTTGTGCCGATGTCGGAGTAGAGGTGTGCGAGGGACGGCGGCGGCGGGCGACGCAAACCGATCTTAGATCGGGAAAATAAAAAAAAACGCCGGTCAAGACGATCGGCGACAAAAAGAAAAACCCAGATTAAAGGATCGGGAGAAAGACTCTCTAGGACAGCCGGTCAACACGACCGGCAGACGAACCCTAGATATGGGCAGCGTAGCCCCCGGCGGCGGTCATGGAGGCTAGGGTTTGAATTGGTTAGGCTGATACCGTGTTAGAAGGGAGAGAGGGGTTTGCGGAATATCATACAAGTATTATTGAGCCTCGAGGACGAGTATATATTGAATACAAGGCAAGATGCGTATCCTAAAGATAAGGTAAGAATCCTAGACTACAGCCCAAATATATCTCTAATACTATGCACCTCCACCTATGAGTCGAAGGCTGCAACACCAGGATATTTACAGGACAAAAACCTGCCTTTATGGAAACATGAAAGGCATAGGATGCTTCATTCTTGTTGCAGCCCCTTCTTTGCTCGTTGTCGGCTCGCCTCAGCTTGACTCCTCCCAGTTGAGCGCGCCGCTCCTCTGCCCCCTCCAATCTCGTGTTTGTTCATAGCAAAAGAGCTGATCTTCCAGTGAAACCCGCACTGGTTCCTAGTGAGTGGAAGTCATCTGGTCTGAGCGCCATGGCTCGTTACATGCGCTGTGGCTAGGAGTGCATCGCATGTGGGCGCCGTAGCGCCATCCGGGGCATTCGTGTGGCCGCCGTCTTGTGTAGCGCCATGACGGACGGCCTGGAGCCGCAGAAAAGCCAGGTCCGGCAGGTCTTTCACCGTGGTAGAGGTGCACCTGAGGTTTTTGCTAAAATTTCATAGAGAGAGAGAGAAAGAGATGAGGAAGAAGAAGAAGGTCATGCTGAAATGTGGGGACCATCTGTCAAAACGGTCAACTTAACCGTCAAAATAAACGGAGTTGACTTTCTCGTCACGTCAGCCCTAACAAACGGCCCCCGCCTTGTTAGAAGTATAATAGTGTTTAAATAGAGACAAGTGTTAGATACAAAATAGGTTTAAAAATGTATGACTTGCCCTCACATGTAATCCTATATATACTACACAAGGGTCAGATCAATACAACGAATATTGTGGTTCTACAATTTTTTATATGATATTAAAGCGGTTAGTCTAGCGACGCCAATCCTAGTCCTACCCATCACTTCTGCAGCGTGCTGTCCTCGGGGAGATTAATTTTCTCTTCCCGAGGATGCGGCATCCAATCATAAAGATTAGATCGGTCCTTACATTAGTTTAGAAAATTTTCGAATTTCCAATTCTCATCTGCTAGATTGATTTTTCCTTAGCCACAAATAAATTCCTAGATCTCCACAATCCTCTGTCCGGTGTATGTGCTTGTTAACGTGTGCAACTACGGCGACACAAGCAGCTGCTTCTCCATCACATGCGCCGGCCGGGTCATCCGATGCAAGCAACAACGTCAAGCACCACCAAACACCAGTCGGCTTCCATCCAGTCTCCTTTGTCGCCCGCTTCGATCCGATCTCCATCGACGGCATGCCTTGTCTGCCTCTGCACCGAGCACCGTACCGCCCGCCAGAGAAGTCTGGGATTGCGGGATGGCGTCTCCCGCACAGATTTTCATCATGAACGGGTACACGCATTTCCCGGCGACGTTCGCGAGCGACTTCAGTCGGCTTCCTCAAGTACGTGTATGTATAAGTCGTACAAGAGACACATCTTTGCATGTGCATGCGCGCTACACCCGTGACTCCGCCACGAGCTGTTCGGGCCGACGAGACCCACTGCATCGATCATCTACACCGAGCGATCTGCATCAAGCCACCAATTTCTGCGTCGACATCAAACGGCTACACCGAGCACACACGCACCTGCATCGACCCGATGCCTCTTCATCAAGTTGTACGACTATGCCAGGCTACAAGCCAAACATACTTTGGCACGACACGGCATCGACACTTCATTGAAGCAAAGGAACGCTTTCAAGTGATGCGTCCTCTACAACCTCATCAACAACCTCATCAACAATCTCATCAACACATCGCAGCCGCCTCTACAACCTCGTCAACAAGGATGGACACATGTCCTCTGACTGTACTACTGCTAGACATGCACGACACCGATGATGGCATTGACCGCGTCCGACGGCTAAGGCTGCATCGACACACACGGCATCACTTTTGTGAAAGCCACTACAACCGCGCACAGGGTCTTGGCAAAAACCGTTATGTGCTCGGTGGGCTTCCTCCAGTCTTGACAAAACTGATAGTGTCACCTACAACCATGTCTTCTGACATCCGCAAGACGCCCGCAACGGTACCTCTCAAGGTGCAACACGTCGCCCCCGACGGTACCTCTCCAGGTGCAAAACGTCGGCTACACGATTGCAGCTCCGTCATACACATCACACAATTTTTTTGCGCCTCCGGCTTTGTGCGGCTTCATCATCCATGACGACTACACAATCGACCACGACTACCTCTACCACGGCTACATCACCATGATCGGCTACCTTGGCATCAACATTAATGGCTACGTCTACGGCTACTCACCGGCAAGAACTCCAGTCATCAACGTCCGTGTCATCACGCATCCACACCATTCCAGTTGTGACTGTGGGAGGGAATACAGGAGAAGGCGGGAAGGCACCGAAAGGGGACGCAATCACCGCCTTAGGTGTCGACCCATCAGAGACACAGTTGATGATGGCACAACGGAGAGAACGACAGAAGCGCAAGACTTCAAATTCGGTCACAACCGTCCGCTTCATTTACGACTGAAGGGGAATGTTAGAAGTATAATAGTGTTTAAGAGATAGACAAGAGTTAGAGATAAAATAAGTTTAAACATGTATGACTTGCCCTCTACTCCAAGTCTCTCTCCCTCACATATACTCCTATATAGTGTTGGGCAATAAGCCGTGGCGATGCATCGAGCGCGTCGGGCGGGTGTATGGGCGCGCGCCAGACGAGTTGGACGCGTTGGGTCCACGGCGGCTCGAGTGTGTGCGTGCATGTGGAGTGCACGGGCATGTCCGTGGGCTATTACACCGTGTGTGTGTGTGTGTTATCTGTTGGCGAGCCGTGCGGCCGATCGGGCGCGATCCGTTGGCGCTCACCGCGAGTCGCGCGCGTCCGAGTGCGGCGCGGGCGCTGTCAGAGCGAGGAGAGCGCGGGCACGATCGGGGGGCGAGTGGAGGCGTGGGTACGTGCCCGGTCCGCTGGCTCGGGGTATAAGACCGTGGTGGCGTTGTAACAGATTGACAAGGTCGAGTTCGTGCTCGAGGGAAAGGAAAGGGGCTTTCGTGCGCCGGAAAACTCCTGTGTCCACTATCTCCTCCGATCTTCTTCTTCCTCCTTCTTCTGTCGCTCGAGCACGGAGAGTGAGTGAGGTGCAAAGAGAGAGAGAGAGAAAGAGGTAGAGCTAGGGTTTAGGGTTCGGTTCCAACATATATACCCTACACAAGGGTCAGACCAATACAACAAATATTGTAGGTTCTACAATTTTTTACACACCTATCATAAACATGTTTAAATCGTCTAAACTAGCCATTATCCAGAAGTGATAGTTTTCAGTCACAAAATTAGAAAATTTTGGTAGTTTTCGGTCAGTTTTTAAAAAGTGATAGTTCTGTGGGACGGTAAACCCTGAGATGGTATTTTTTGCCGATGACTCTAATAAATAGCTCAACTGAAATTTGGCATGTCCATGCAATGCGGCTACCTTCATCGATTTAGCATTGTTGCCATGTAAGACGTGAGTGAGCATTCCACAAGGATGAATCGTGTGGAACTTCGTTGCTGCTAGTATAAAAGAGTCCTTTACTTGAGACCTGTTGAAGGGAATAAACTATATCAGGACTCTGCGATGAGAAGAGTATACGATGGAGAAGAGTCACCCACATAATTTAGGTGAGGTATTAGAAGAACATTGAAGAGATGGGTCTAGAACAGGTAACCATATAAATGCTTTGTACAGATCTGTAAGGGTGCTTGCATCCAAGTGCCACCCGTCTGATACGTGCTGTTGGATATTGTTCCTTGCATGTCTATGACTACGAGGAAAATTCTAGCCCGCATATACAAGTCATGGTCACAGTCACTGTACTATGGTTGCATTCAGGTCCAGGAATACGATTCTATCCCGAAGTTCAACCGCGAGTCACTGCTGGCTGTAATCATATTCCTGATAATTAATCAATATATCTCCCGCCCGCACATACAAGTCATGGTCTTTCTCTTGTCAGCCTTTTTCACATGTTTACTTCTGTAGCAGATTTTTCTAACTACATATACAAATCTTCTTATAGAAAAGCATAATCATGGTATGGCTGCATGCAGGTCCAGGAATTCCATTCTATTCCGAAGCATGTCAGCTTGTCATTGTTGGCTGTAATAATATTCCTAATGATTAATCAATACGTTCCCCTTTAATTTCCCTGCAAAGTAAATAAGACATTTGTTCTAATTCCTGCTCTCTACAGTAACGTTTCTGAGTCAAAGTGTGCTCACAAATCCATACCGGCCACATAATAGTATAAAGTAACAGACAAAAGACAGGACAAATCCATCATTAAGCCCATCAATCAGATCAAGTCCCTAATTTTTCTGTCCACTTGTCACTGCATGAACAGATAGAGGCTGCCTGACATTATATCACTTAGATATGCTCATGGAATATGGATCATCCTGCCAGGTGATTCGCACTGACATATAGAAACAAAGAAGCTTCAGAGAACCACGGGGTAATACAACAATGATCCAACCACCGCTGTGCAAACCTTTTGACACATGGGAATCGGTGGGTTTTCTGAATCAGTTGACGGAACTTTGAACAACAAGAGCTGAAGGAAATGCAGTTTCCTCACGGTTCTGATCAAGTGAAGAAAGAAACAGTTTGCTTTCTCATTTTGGAGGCAGAAAGGAGTTCATGCATTCTCATTTTTATTTCTCCCAAACAAGAAAACATTTGAACTTGAAACTTTGAAGGTCAACATCATGCAAGAATTATTCCATGTAGAAAATGTTTCAGGATTTTTGGTGCAACATAAATTTCTCAAATGATATAATTTACAATAAGCATCACCATTTTAGATATTCGTATTGCACCAAAAAAAATTGAAACAGTTTATGGACATAGTAGTACATGTGTGATGTTGTCCTGAAGCTTCAAATCTAAATCTTTTATTGTTTGGGAGAAACGAAAAAGTGGTTTTCTTTACGCATGAACTTCGATGCAAAATTGGACAGTCAGATAAAGAGGTGCACCTACATGGTGGCTAAACTACAAGTCTGTCCTTCTTATACCATTATAAATTACATACTACTGAAGTTGCAACTCGAGATCTCTAAGCTTTGAAGGCAGAGGCGTTGTGTTGTACTAGTGATTTAGTACATCAAACATACTTTGGCATGCTTTGCAAAGTTTACAAAAGTAGATTTCAGGCATGCAGTTATCATTTACATTTCAAGTGTCTCAACGTAGTCCATGACCTGATTCCTAATGTGCCTTCATCAATATAACATTGGTACTTCGGAAAACAAGATGGTTCTGATAGATTTCACAGGGATGGGGTGAAGAGGGTGTTGATGCCCTTATAAAAGGGATTGATTTTGAAAGAATAGATCAATTGTGGCTATGAGGCCCGTCCAAATGATTAACTTGTATTGTACTTCCGAGCTGAGTGTACGGTTGAAACATTTATATAGCGTAGCTATACATGCAAGAGATGAGATATTAGAAGAATACTGAATAGAGGCTTTTTAAAGTACGGTGGCACTCTATGGGAAGGATGGGTGCACCAATCCAATTCTAACGAAGCATCTTCAGTCCGCTGCTTTGGAGTTTTGTTCCCTGCAATCTCTTTAAACTGAACTGCACAACCGGCTCTTCCGATGACTGAGATGTGCCTTCCTCCATCTTAGGGAGTTCGAGCACCTCGAGGCTCTAGCAATTTAGAGGGAATGGCCCGATGTACGCTTAGAGAGCTGGAAGAGTTCTTGCTCCTTTTGAGGAGTTCTCGCTCCTTTTGTACTGAGATGTGCCTTCCTCTCCATCTTGGAGACTTCTTGGTTTCGAGGCAATCATAAAACTGAAGAGTAGGAAATATTGCTTTCTAGTGAAATCTGTCCATGGTTTTTGTAATGATCATCTCGCTTTCATGACAAGGAATCCATTTCGGTCTTTAGTTTGTTCTTTATTTTGGACCCGAGCCTTGGACTTCGCTCCAATAGTTAGGTCACGGCGCAAAAGGAATTTTTTTTGACGAAAATGTTGATGTGCAGCTTTTCATTGAATATGTGAGAGGGAAGACAGCATTGTTAGTTACAGAATTTGCACGAACTGTGCATCACCACATTTCATTTCCTAATGTCTAGTCTGGTTCTAGTGGTCTATGCAGCAGGTTGTTGATCTTGGTATGGCCAGCCATTGTCTAGGTATCGATGTCTTCAATCAGGTGGTGGAAGACTTAAATCACCGTCGAGAACATGTTATTGAAGATCCGCGCATTTCGTTGTTTCCATGCCATCCACCATACTAGCTGCACCGGCGAGCTCCATCCACGTCTGTGATCCCTCGGCACACTGGATCAGCTTTGTTCCCACGATTCTACAAGGTTTGCCGTGGTCGCGGACGGAGCAAGTGTTGCCGGCAGACTGCACCGGCTTAGCACACTCCGCCAAAGTTCCGTGGTGAAAGGGCATGAGGCGAGCATGTGAGATGCGTTCTCCGGTGCCCTCTGGCACAGACTGCATGATGCATTGTGCGGCCATCCTCATTTGGCAAGGTTGTCGGCGGTGAGGCATTGATTTAGCACCGCAAGCCACGAGAATATTTTGCACTTCATGGTTGCGTCGGCCTTCCAGATGATCTACTTGAAGTCAGTATGCGTCAACCCCTCGAATTGAATCACATACGCTGATGCCAACATGAATCGTCTGTCTGCTATCCATTTCCATTCCACCCAGTCCGGCTCGTCACCCAGCACCACCTGTTGCAGTTGCACCCGGAGCGCGGTGAATTCCCGGATGGCTTGGGCAAAAGGAATTTCGAAGGGAGAAAGGAGCTGCTCTAGGTGCCGGCCTACTAGGGCCTCGCTGCAACCTGAATGACAACCCCCACGAGGGGCATTGGTGAGGGTGGCTAGTGATGTGCACCCATGAGGCGGAGACTGCAAGCCTGGAACACCGACAGATTTGCAGGAACAAAACCCTGCCTTTATGGCACCATGACAGACATACCGGGAGATTTGCAGGAACAAAACCCTGTACGTCGATCGCCACTTCCACCCTGTTTTTTGTCTTTTGCATAGTGTGTTTTATGTTTTCCAAGAAAAAAACAAGTGAACATGTTAGTATTCGACCATTTTTTTTTCATTTTTTAAAAAACGTGTTGGTGCTTTTTGCCACATGTTCTGTTAACATCCATTGAAAACATCCAAAGGCTCAAGGGCTTTTTGTCATCTTTTTTTCTTTTACTTTTACGAATTGAGTTGTCTGTGTTTAGTGCACAAGCATCCAGTAAGCTAAAGTTTTACCGTGTATAACCAGTAAAACTTGTACAGTGTACAACAGGGACAAGTGGTTCGGGCGGCAAAAGTGCAAAAAGGGAACCTAATTCCCTCTTTGTCACCGGAGTTAAAATAAGTGCCATTGAGGTGGATGTTGGTTTCAGTTTTATGAAACACTCCGGTGGTAAACCGAGCCAGAAAATAATTGTCTTGCTGCCCGATGGGCCAAGAGCCAGAAACATTGGTCATCTCTACAGGCACGCAGACACGACTGTGTTAAAAAACAACAGGCGCACACACACACGATGCATGCATGGACAGGGATACATGACGCTGACGAGCATGACGAACATGGGAGGAATTGAAGGAGAGTCCAATTGCATGCCCGTCGCCTCGCTGCTGAACGAATGAGGTGCTGGTATGCAGCGCTGCTGGTTGCTTAGCATACATGAACTCAGCCACAGTGTGCTGTGTGCGTACATGGTTACATTTTGCACGCAGTCAATTACTCCTGTTCCTCCAAGTTCATTCAGGTTCAGGACGAACTTAGCCCAGTCGCCAGTGGCGCTATCGTACGGCGGGCCGGCGACCGACATGGCCGGCCGATCCATTTTTTTGCCGGCGTTCGAGAAAGGCAAATTGCATCGTCAATCATCACGTATTGGTGCCATCCACTAGCAGCTCGCGGACCAAAAGGCCTGCCGTGATGGAAACGTGACTGACGCTACCATTGCTTGATTGGCGTCATACTCACGTTTAACACTAGTACTCTCTGCTCGCGGACCAAAAGGCCTCTCGTTTTTATTTACTCTGCATAGTAGATTTGACTTAAGTCAAATTTCATAAATTTTGACCAAATTTATAGAAAAATATATAAACATTTACAATAACAAATCTATATGATGTGAAAGTATATTCAATACCAATGTTTTAAATAGCGGGCTATGACATTTAGCGGCGACCCTTAAAAACAGCTATAGCTGGGCTATAGCGGAGCTTTAGCGACAAATTGTACATGAAATCATTTAGCGGCAACACCTTCAAACAGCTATAGCGGAGCTATAGCCGGCTATTTAAAACTATGTTCAATACTGAATCTAATTGTATTGAGATGTTATTGTATATGTTAATATTTTTATCTATAAACTTTATGAAAGTTTACAAAGTTTGATTTTGACCAAACCTAATATGCGGAGTAAATAAAAACGAAGGAAACATAACAGCGTTTAGATCACTAAAGTTGTTTTATATTTCTTTGCAGAGGGAGTATTCTTATTCCACTATAGTGGTATGCCGGTCGATTCAGGCACTCAGATCTGTTAGAAGGGAGAGAGAGGGAATGGTGAAATCGTTGGATATATTGCTTGAGCCTCGTGGGCATATATATAGGAGTACATGATCATCTTAGAGTACAAGGCAAGGTGGAATAAATATACGTTATCCAATGTTTTCTAAATAAACATTATACTCAATATCCCCCCGCAGTCACAACGGTAGCGACGCAGACGGTGAGAACGGAGAAGAATTCGAAGGTAGGCCGACGGACACCCCCCGCAGTCGTAACGGTCGATGTATCGTAGAAGTCGTGGATGGAGTGGAAACCAACGAGGTTGCTCAAGCAAGGCAGTAGCCCTTTGTGCCGTTTGTCGAGGTAGCCGAGAGAGTAGGGTGGTGTAGCCGTGGTCGAGGTAGCCGTGCGTAGAACGCTGTGGTCAATGTCGTGTTGGGGGTAGCCGGTGCCGAGGAAGTCGCCGTGGAGCCACGGGCGCAAGAAGGCACCGAGTTAGTCATGGGCGCAGTGGTGTCGAAGTAGTGGTGCGCCGGGGAGAAGATGATATTGATGAGGCGTCGCGCCGGGTTTGCCAAACCAGGGGACACGTCGTAGAAGAAGGCATGCATTGATGTCGCCAGCACCGAGCATGCATAGACGAACGGAGATGAAGTTGGCGAAGCGTCGCACCATGCTTGCCAAGCCCTGGGACATGTCGTGGACGAAGGCACGCATGGGTGTTGCCAGCACCGGACATGCGTAGAGAGGGACCTGCATGTGTTGTACGCCATGTCGAGGAGTCGGAGGGGCCTGCAGAGAAGAAGACTCAACGACGGTTGTGGCGTCAATCGGCATGGGGCCGATGTTACCAACGCTGGTCGGAGTAGATGAAGTGGTAAGGGAAGATGACAGCGACTCTGGCAACGGGCTGGTGCTGGATGAAGACGAAGGGGGTAGACGGGCGACACGACTCAAGTGAGCGACCGGCAGCGGCACCAAGGAAGAGTGGCGTCCGCGGTCTGACGGCGGCCGCTGGGTTAGGAGCACCGCGGTGATGCTCGAAGTAGGCGAGGATGAACCTGACAGCGTGACGAAGACCGGCGCACAAGGTGGCGTTCCTACGCCAAAGAGGTGGCGCGGCGGATACCATGTGGAATTCAACGCGCGGGGACGATAGAGTGGACCGCGTGCCGCGACCCTATGGCCTGAAGGGGCGACGCAACGGCAGCATGCGGGTCGGGGCGACGGCGTGGACCGCGTGCTGCGACGCTACAGCCCGAAGGGGCAATGCAGCGTCCGTGCGCGAGTCGGTGCAGCTGCGTGGACGGCCTCGGCGCGGCGACGAGGATCTCGTGCCGCGACGCTACAACCCGAATGGGCGACGTAGCGGTGGTGGGCGAGTCGGTGTAGCCGCGGAGAGAACCATGGGGTGACGATGCTGCGGCCCGACGGGGCGACGCGGCGGCAACCCGATGCTCAATCGGTGCAGGGGCGCGCTATACTCGGGACAATCTTCACGGGACCTGTTGAGGCGCGCAACCGACGGGCCCGATCAGTCGCACAACGCGGGCGGGGCGGATCGCGGCGTGGGCGGGTGATCAATCCGATCGCACGCGAGCTTGTGGACGTCGCTCGGTGGAGCAGGGTGGTGGTGGAGTCCGAGATGAAGCCGGCGACGACGACCGGCATGCGACGACGTGCGGACGAGCGCATCAGCATCGACACCTGGGCAGGCACAGGAGCGGCGCCCGAGTGGCGAACGCAGCGCCGTGTGGAGGCAGTCGTACATACGCGGCAGAGGCGGAGTGGTGATGTAGGGGTTCCGGTCGAAGCAGGGCGGCGACGGCTGGCGCAGGGCGATGGGCGGGCCGATGCGCAGACATCGACTGGCCGTGACGGGCCACCTGGGCGCGCGTGGCTGCCTGGTCGTAGGAGAGGCCGGCCGGTCGCGTCGGTGTCAGAGTAGAGGCGTGCGGGGGTCGATGGCGGCGGCGGGTGACGCAAACCAATCTTAGATCGAAAAACCAAAAAGAAAACGCCGATCAAAGCGACCGGTGAGAAATACAAAATTCCAAATCAAAGGATAGGGAAAACGACTCTCTAGGGCAGTCGGTCAATACGACCGATGGACAAACCCTAGGTACGGGCGGCACGGCCTCCGGTGGCGGTCATGGCGGCTAATCGCCCTGGGGGCAGCGCAGGGTGAAAGTGGTGGGTGACGACTAGGGTTTGAATCGGTTAGACTGATACCAAGGTCAACATCATACAAGAACTCCAACCAGAAAATGCTTCAGATTTTTTTGGTGCTACATAAATTTCTCAAATGATATAATCTATATAAGCATCACCATTCTAGATATTCCGGTTGCACCTAGAAAAATGAAATCAAAACAGTTTCTAGACATAGTAGTACTTGTGTGATGTTGTCCTGCAGCTTCAAAGTCCAAATCTTGTATTGTTTGGGAGAAATGAAAAGGTGGGATCTTTTATGCACGAAACTTCGATGCAAAATTGAATGGTCGAGATAAAGAGGTGCACCTACATTTGGGCTTAACTACAAGACTTTCTTTCTTATACCATTACCTTGTAATACATATTACTTCCTTCGTTTTTATTTAGTCTGCATATTAGATTTGACTGAAGTCAAACTTCGTAAAGTTTGACCAAGTTTATACAAAAAATATAAACATTTACCATAACAAATCTATATGATATGAAAGTACATTCAATAATGAATCTAATGGTATTGATTTGTTATTGTATACGTTAATATTTTTGTTTATAAACTTGGTCAAAATTTATAAAGCTTGACTTTGACCAAAGCTAATACCCGAACTAAATAAAAACGGAGGGAGTACTAAAGATGCAAATCGAGATCTCTAAGCAAGGCGTTGTGATTTAGTACATAAAACATACTTTGGCATGCCTGGCAAACTTTGCAAAGGTATATTTCAGACATGAGTCACCATTTACATTGTTAGTGTCTCAATGTAGTCCATGACTTGTTTCCAGATGTGCCTTCATCAATTTAACATTGGTACTTTGGCAAACAAAAATATTGTGATAGATTTCACAAAGATGGGGTGAAGAGGGAGTTGACGTCCCTATAAAAGGGGTTGGTTTCGAGAGGATATATCAATTGTGGCTACGAGGCTCATCCAAACAGTTAACTAGTATTGCACTTACGAGACTAGTAAGCATGCACGTGCAACCCACGTCTCGACTATTATTGTAAATAATACGTAAAATCATGTGTATAAGAAAGCTAAAGTAAATATATCATAATAATAGTGGAATTCACAATATTCTAGAAATGATATAATTTAGCATTACATATAAGGAGCATAGATGCAACTAATCTACTTATTTCTTAACATGTTTTAGAAAAATTGTACAATGTCAGAAACCTTGTGTGCATCTTCATCTCGTTGTACATGAGTCAGTACATTAAAAATTGCTTCTTTATCTCCCAACAATCACATGAGGATTATAAGGCTTTATCATGGAGTAAGTAGTACGGAAATATATTGCATTATTTGGGTCTAAAATTGTATCCATCATCTCTCAGGTGAACGCCTTTTCCCATTATTCTATAAGCGGGTCATGGTAATACTTGCGCAAGATAGTATTTCTTTACAGCGATAGTTTTGCCTTTAGTGATGTCTTTCAACGCGAGGTCTTCACTGACATAGTGGTGCAGCCAGCATCCGGCTTCATCCTATGAAACTATCAATTAGCTCATCACTGCTTTAAAATTAAACATATATTTGTACTGTGCTATTATCCACAAGCCCACCCCACTTGCATCCCTAAGTGACATGGTATGCGGCACATGACTTTTTCCATGCAGATCTTGCTATAAAATAAGATGCCACCATCTCAACATAAAACCTAGGCTATCTTCCCTTTCTTCCTCATTGTGGTGTTCATGAGCTGAGTTTGCCTGGATGGAATAACCTATCGTTAGGGTATTCCGAAAGGAGTGGTTGGCTTGAAAAATAAGGTTTCTTTAATAGTAGTCTCCCTGTAAACAACGAAATGGAAACTGATAAAGATACTTGACAAATGAATATCCGTCATAAGACAGAGTAATGCCATTTTTTATTTTTTAATCAAGAAAGATTGTTCAACATCGTACTCCTTACGTCCTAAAATAAGTGTCTTTGATTTAGTACAACTTTAGTACAAAGTTGTACTAAATCAAAGACACTTACAAAGTTGTACTAAATGAAAGACACTTATTTTGGGACGGCTGGAGTAGAATATTGTGTATTTTACACGCACCAATGTCTAGTAATGAAAATATTAGGACACATTACAAGGCCAAGCATTGGCCTACAATATTTGCTTGCCTCGCATGTAACTCCGAAGCCGAAACATGAAGGTAATATTTGCTGGTGATGAGAAGTTTAGAACAGAATAAAAAAGAGGAACCATTTCGTGCAACTTCTAAAAAGTTTTCCCATCAAATGAGCTCTACGGAAGAGGATCATGCATGATGTGTAAATCAATAAACAACCATCAGCAAGCAAACCTGAATGGAATGGAGATTGGCGCAATGTGAATCCTCTGAATCTCATTTGCTCAAGATTGAAGCCTAAAAGGAACAAAAAACAGATAATTAAGTTCAAATTGGATCTGAATAACCAAAATAAAGAAGAGACAATGAATAAATTATGCACTAAATACAAAATGCATCCCGGTGTACCCTGAATATTTAAGTAGGGAACATGACAGGTAAACAAGTAAGGTCATTTACGTAGACCTATGCCAAGGATCATCATCACAGTTGACAAGAAATCAAAATCAAGACAGATTGAAGTGTAGTCAGTTTGATTAGGTCATCTTAATTGAGTTTGAAAAACAAGACACACACTGAATTGTAACCAAAGCAGAAAGAAGACATATTAAGAAGTCACCTCAGGCTCCCACAAGAGGCACAAAAATAATGTCCACTTGTTTAAGTCTGGAGAAAAATTAACACCTGGATCTGGCATAGAATGTTCATTCCTTCCAACTATTAGTGTGCCAATCCTTACACAAGAGTGATCACCTGAACATATATTTGTTCATGTTAAAGGCATCAACACAGAACATGATTTTCAAAGATTAGAGAGCTATTTCATTGGTGATTTAATCATCAGAGATAGATGGACACATACACACGGGTGATAATAGGTTGTTCCATAAATAAAAAAGGGAGGATGTCCTCTGCTCGTCTGCACAGAAATCGTCTCTCCTTTTCTGATTGCCCCGTCCATGCCTGCAACACAAATGTCAACCTCCGCTGTCATAGGCAGGTTTAACACAATAACAATGAAGGGCTCGAGCGTAGGTGTTCAACATAAACAATATTTTGAAAGAAATGTCAACCTCGTTGAACACTTACATGGCTTTGAGACATAGGATACCACTTTCAAATTGATGGAGGAGGAAATGAGCCCAGCAAACACGGCGTCAATGCCTTTCGCATCATCACCGTGGAGGATCACTTCATCAGTTCTCGTTGAACGACTGAAGGGCTCGAGCGGCAAGCCAGCAACGTCTACTGCATGGGGAGGCAGATGGCGAGCGCCTAGCCCCTTGCCTTGGCCTTACGGCTGCCTGCACTTAAGGAAGGTCGCATCCCAGACCATTGCTCGAATCCTTGCCGCCTGCATCACGCCGCCACGGGGCGACGACCTCCGGCCACCTGCCCGCGTCATCGCTAAGCCATGCAGCAACTCGCGCCGGCGACACGCATGCGCCCCATCTCACGCCGTGGGAACTCCAGACCTGCGCATCGCATCCCTTGCCTCCACGCCGCCCAAGGAGGCCAAGACGGAGAGAAGGAGCGGCGGCTAGGGTTCCCCCGAGCCCTGGGGTCGCGAGTTGGAGAGCCCTTTTTTCGCCAAGGAGTGGAGCAGTTGTGCGGGGGATGGCGATAGAGGCGTGAGAAGAGGCAGGGAGGAGGTTCACGATGCGAGAGGTAGGGAACGTGCGATGCAAAAGGTTTATTTGGTAACCGGTAGTAATTAGTGGGGCATGTTGTGCGGGGGTGCTAAATGCGTTTAGCATCAACCATGTTTTAGTGTTAAACATTGGAGTGATTTGGGCCATTGGATCAAGTTGTTTGAAGCGATGAGATTGTTTGGTTCTCCGCCCTTTCGTCCTTTTATAGGGGTAGTAGATGAGTATGCGGTGGAAATGTTTATATAGTGTAGTTATACATGTGAGAGATGAGACATTAGAAGAATATTGAATATAGGATTTTTAAGGTACCTTGGCACTCTATGGGATGGAGTGGTGCACTCGTCAAATTCTAACGGTGCAATCTCCAGGACGGTGCTTTGAAGTTTTTGCCCGTTTCAATATCTTGGAACTGAATCGCACAACAGACTCTTCCGTTTACTGAACAGTGCCCTTATCCATCTTGCGGAGTTCAAGCACCTCACCCTTCGCGAATTTAGAAGGAATAACCTATTGTGCTGTTAGAGAGCTGGAGATATGGTGGCGTAGCTGATCTTGCTCCTTTTGACGAGGTTTAGCTATCATAGACATGTTCTTGTTTGGTGTTGTACTGAACAATATGAAATATTGCTTTGCATTAAGATCAATACTTGGTTTCTCCAATGAACTGCCAGTCTTTAGTTTGTTCTTTTTTTTACCTGAGCCTTTGATTTCACTGGAATAGTTTTTTTAAACTTGATAACAGTGTGAGAGGCTCCCACTGACATTTTTAAAAAATTAGCAAGGGAATACTGTTACATAGTTACATGGTGGATGGGGGAGAGGGGGAGTTAGGGGTGGGTTATAGAGAGAGGGTAATTACAAACTAGGAAAGAAGCACACACGCGAAAAACAAAAAGAGAAGAGTGAAAGAGAGTAACCAAACTAGAAAAACAAGATCGATTACACCAAACCCATGATAAAAGGGTACAATTCCTCCTTTGTTCTGTGCACCATCATTGCCATGTCATTTTTGAATCTGTTCCTCCAATAATCCAGCCACGGCACTATCCGTCTGTAATGCTTCTTATTCCTCTCTTCCCATATACCCCAGGACACAATGGTAAATACCTCCATAATGGTTGCTTTATTTATAAAGCAGGGCGAAAGCCTTTTTCGGTAAATACCTCCATAATGGTCTATTCCAGGAACGCCGCCCCTCATGCACAAGGGCTAATCTGCAATCAGTGTTCTGCCAGGAGATTCCCACAGCGTTCCAACAAGCAACCACAAAAGGGCATTTGAAGAATGAGTGTGTTACGGTTTCTTCAGGGGGGGCTGAACATAGCAAGCAGGTGTGAACATTGTTGTTGATTATATAATGCCTCCTTCTCAACATGTTCCTGGTATTCAAGCGATCAACAAAGAGAAGCCACACAAAGACCTTCCACTTACTAGTACATTTGGATTTCCACAACCAGGAGAAGGCCTCATCCACCTACATATCTTTGAAGCAGTGTTGATAGTACTCACTCGCCATAATGCCTTTGTTCCCAGTGTTGTCCCAAACAGCGACCTAGTGCTGCGTGGCGTGCTGAGGGACATATGTTCCTGAGTATATTCAGCTCTGGGGCAGAAGTTGTCGAAGAAGAAGCATCCCTCACTAATATCCAGTGCATTCGCAGAATGTTCCCTATTCCCTGTATCTGTTGCTTGTTCGCATCCAGGTGCCAGCCTCTAGCGAACCTATGAATATTTAGGAATCGGTGAGCTCTCTGAATCTGTTGAAGAAACTTTGAATAGTAGGAGGTGAAGGAAATGCAGTTTCCCCACGCCGTTGATCAAGTGAAAAAGGAGACAACTCGCTTTTGCACAATAAAAGACGAACGCACAGTACATTTGTTTCGTGTTCAGCTCGAGAGTGCATGTTTCATGTCACCTCATCATCCAGACTTGGCGATAGCAGAACTCTTGATGAATGCAAGTGCAGGAGCAACTATGTTTTTTCTTCTGATATATGCATGAGTCATTACCCGCCCAAGGTCAAATTTTTCGCGTGGTTGGCCATGCAAAATAGGGTATAGACTGATGACCTTTTGGCCAACCGGAGGTGACCCAATTGCGGGCTTGTCCTCTTTGCAAGCGCGTGCAAAAATCCATCGACCACCTCCTCTTTAGATGCTGGTACGCTCCTAGACTTTGGGAAATGATAAAAGATTGGCTCCAACTCGAAAGCATCAAAACTTACTCTTGGCACTTGGCATGGTCAATCAAAGAGTGGTGGGCCGGGCTCTCCGACTCTACCATACCGAATAGGAAGGCCATGGCTACCCTCTCCATGCTCACCTCTTGGACAATCTGGAATGAAAGGAATGCTCACATCTTCCAACTCAAGAGTGCCCCGCCGATGGTTCTACTAGCTAACATTAAGATTGAGGCTCAAACTTGGGTCATTCCAGGTGCAAAGAAATTGGGATCCATCATGCCACGAGAGTAGGCCTTTTGTAGTGGTGTTGTAACACGATGGGTGTTATAACACAAACATTAAACTCTTTTTTCCTTCTAAATTAATGAATGAGGCAAGTCATTTGCCTCATTTCAAAAAAATATATACTTTTTTACATGGTGCAGTATGTTGCCATCAAGGATCACTCGGGTTACACAGTATAATCGCATGCCCAGGACATGTACACCACAAAACATGGACTAGCTAAGCAATTATTGGCCTCGTTGAGATGGCAAATGTGTAGCTAATTCAGATAGGAATGTTTGTTTAGATGCATACTATTGCAGAGTTGCGGCAGTGTAATACTTTGTATTAACCATATAATTCACACCAAGACAACTTCGCCTCATCATTTAAAAAACCTTAGAATATCCTTAAGCATGCAACAGTTATGATAAAGGGAAAGTAGTGGAGCTCAACTGAAATTTAACATTTTCATATGATGCGGCTACCTTCATCGATTTAACATTGTTGTCATGTATGACGTGAGATGGGCATTCCACAATGATGAATGGTGTGAAACTTCGTTGCCGCTAGTATAAAAGGTCCTTTACTTGGGACCGGTTGAAGGGAATAAATTATATTCAGACTTTGATGAGATGGCTATACATGGAAATGAGTCACCCACGTAGTTTAGATGAGGTATTAGAGCATCTCCAGCCGCGCCCCCAACAGCCCCCCCCCAGGCTACTTTTTCAGTGCCGGCGTAAAAAAAACGTCCCAGTCGCGCCCCAGGATGACGAAAAGTGCCGGTCCAGCCCTTTTTTCCGCCCGGCGCGCGCAGGCCGAACCCAGCGCACTGGGGGCGATCGGGGGCTCCGGCGTAAGGGAAAAGCGCGGCTGGCCCACACCCTTAGGTGAAAAGTCAAGATTTTCTTTCTCGACTCGCCTTCCACCCCCCGCGCCCTCGGCCGCCACTAGCTATATCCCGGCGCCGCCCGCCGCCCTTCACCGCTAGATAGCCATTCCCTACCGGAAAATTAGCAGAGGTTCGCCGCGGCAGCCCCTCCAACAGCAGCTGGCCGTTTTCGGCCGCCGTTTCCGGCCGCGGAGGGGCAGTTTAGCGGTAGGTGCACGCCCACCGGGCGCAAGGTGTTCGGCGATTTGCCTGCCTCGGCGATGGACTCGGATGACGAGGAAGCGCTCGCCGCGCTGCTGGAGGAGGAATCCGAGGCCTACGTCCAGGAAGAAGAGCATCTGATGGTGCTCGCCACCCTCGCCCCGCTGCTGGCGAGCAATGAAAAGCCGCGGCGAGGTGGCTCGGTGCCGGGGCGGGTGAAAGCAAAAAACCAGTATCGTCTCGAAGGCTACTGCATGCTCTACTCCGACTACTTCGCCGATGCTCCACTTCACGGTGACAAAACATTTCGGCGCCGTTAGCGAATGAGCCGAAAGCTCTTCCTCAGAATTGTGAATTCCATCCAGGAGTTCGACAACTACTTCAAGTGCAAGATGGATTGCACCGGCAAACTTGGATTCACCTCGATTCAGAAGTGCACGACGGCGATGAGGATGCTTGCATACGGAGCTCCCGATGATTCACTCGACAACTATGGGCGCATGGCCGAGTCCACCAGCATAGAGTGCTTCTACAAGTTCTGTCGGGCAGTGGTGGCAGTGTTTGGACCGCAATACTTGAGAACACCAAATACGGAAGACATTGCTCGGATCGTAGCACAAAATGCAGCAAGAGGATTTCCTGGTATGCTTGGAAGTATCGACTGCATGCATTGGAAATTGAAGAATTGCCCATTTGCTTGGCAGGGGATGTACAAAGGCGCCAAAGGCGGTTGCAGTGTGGTACTTGAGGCGGTGGCCACACAGGACCTCTGGATTTGACACTCCTTCTTTGGTATGCCAGGAACTCACAATGACATCAACGTGCTGCAGTGCTCTCTTGTCTTTGCCAAGCTTGTTGAAGGTCATCTCCTTCGGTGAACTTCGGGATCAATGGGCGGCACTACAATAAGGGGTACTATCTAGCTGATGGCATCTATCCGAGATGGCCGACATTTGTGAAGATGATCTCAAACCCTGTGCCAGGAGGCAAGAATGTCTGGTTTGCGAAGATTCAGGAGGCTTGCAGGAAGGATGTCGAGCGGGCATTTGGTGTGCTCCAATCTCGATTTGCTGTTGTCCGGTACCCTGCTCAGACCTGGTCGAAAGATCAAATGTGGGAGATTATGACTTGTTGTGTCATCTTGCACAACATGATCATCGAGAGCGAGCAAGAAGATCCAGTGTTTGACACTGAACCATACTACAGGCAAGGTCCTCTAGCCGAAGTTGATCACCAGCTACTGGCAACCTGGACTGCCTATCTCAGTATGCGTCAGGAGATCTGAGACCCACATGTGCATCATCAACTACAGCAAGATCTGATTGAGCACCTATGGAGGCTCAAGGGGAACGCTGGGCGCGACGTGTGATGAAATATGAGTTTTTATTTGTTGAACTATATAATTTGTATTGAACTATTTGTTGTTGTACTATTTTGTTAAAGTATTTGATTTTTCTGTGATGAAATATGTTATAAGAAAAATTTTACATGGATAATTGAATGCCGAGCTACGGCGAACCATGCCGAATATGGGCATATTCTCGCTCATATGGGTCCTTTATTCGTCGAAATTGGGCTGAAAAGTGGGTCAATTTCGACGTTTGGGGGCGAGCTGTGGGCGACGACTGGGCGCAAAACCGCCCCAGCGCCGATTGTGTCGCTGGCTCGCCCCCAGAGGGCGATTTTTATGCGTCCTGGGGGGGTGCAACGGCTGGAGATGCTCTTAGAAGAACACTGAAAAGATGGGTCTAGAACATGTAAGCATAGAAATGCTTTGTACAGATCTGTAAGGGTACTTGCATCCAAGTGCTACCCGTCTGATACGTGCTGTTGGATATTGTTCCTTGCATGTCTATGACTACGGAAAATTCTAGCCCGCATATACAAGTTATGGTCACAGTCACTGTACTATGGTTGCATTCAGGTCCAGGAATACGATTCTATTCTGAAGTTCGCCCGCGAGTCACTGCTGGCTGTAATCATATTCCTGATAATTAATCAATATATCTCCCTTTTCGCCGAAAAACAAAAGAGACAGATGGATGTTCTTCCTTGCATGACTATGACTAGAAGGAAATATTCCAGCCCACACATACAAGTCATGGTCTTTCTCTTGTCAGCCTTTTTCACATGTTTACTTCTGTAGCAGATTTTTCAAACTACATATAAAAATCTTCTTATAGAAAAGCACAATCATGGTATGACTGCATTCAGGTCCAGGAATTCCATTCTATTCCGAAGCATGTCAGCTTGTCGTTGTTGGCTGTAATCATATTCCTAATGATTAATCAAAACGTTCGCCTTTAATTTCCCTGCAAAGAAAGTAAGACATGTGTTCTAATTCCTGCTCTCTAGAGTTAAGTTTCTGAGCCAATTGTGCTAACAAATCCATCTTTAAGACAAAAAAGACAGGACGAATCCATCTTTAAGCCCATCAATCGGTCCTCATGCTCAACTTCGCACACGCGCACGCTTTCTTGGCGCTCGCAGATCCTTCCAGGTCTGGCGCATCCTCGGTGGAGGTTGTATGTGGCCCCTCAGCGTCTAGTCTGCCCTCTCCTTGCCTTCCATGTATGGCCGCGATCGCCGTCCTATGCAACATTTGGGCCTCCTTTAGTTCATAGGATTGGAAAATTATAGGATTAGGAAAATCATAGAAAATGAGATGACATGCATCTTAAATCCTATGCATAGGAATAGAAAAAGAGATGCCCTTTGATTCACACCATAGGATTTTTTCCATTGAGTCTAGGCTAATGTTTGTTTTCCTATGAAATGTGGAGGATAGGAAGAATTCCTCCATAGGAATAGAATTTCATTCCTACAAACCAAAGAGCTCTGAAGGAATTTTTCCTATAGAAATCCTATCGTATGAAAATCTTACAAAATTCCTCCAAACCAAAGGAGGCCTTGAAAAAGCTGCAACTCAAAGGTGAACCGCGATCACCCTCTGTTGCCCATGGCCATCGCTCGCAATTGCTGCAGACTGCAACTTTGCTCGATCTGCAAGTTGTTTTTAGAAAACGAGGATGTCCCCCTGCCTCTGCATTTGGGCGATGCATACGGTCATTTTATTAATTATTCTTACGAAAACTTACAAAGTAATACAACTGAAAGCCTAAAGCCGCCGTCTAAGCAACTCTATCCAGTTGATGAAGGGGCGTAGATAGCCTGGATCTAATGCCAAACAGACATCGCAGCCAAACCTAATATCTAAGACCTGAGGTCCCATCCAGAACGCCTGCCGGGAATGGGTCTCACTGGTCCGGCGTGCACTCAGAGGCCGCCGCCGCCTACTACCACAGCTCCATCTTCAGAACTGTACTGATGCATCAACATTGCTCAGTCCAACTATCGTCGACGCCACTACGGCACCCAACGGCACCTCCTCCCTGCGCGCAAACAACTGAGCACGTCGCGGTCGCCACTGATACACCTCAGCACCATGCTGCCAAGTACCACCAACCGACACAGCTTGAAACCTTTGGAAGATCTGTCGCGCGTAGCACCTGCCGACCAGGCTTGACTGAGCGTAGCACCTGTCGGTCAGGTATGACTTAACATCTCCACCGAAGCTCCGTGCAAGATGCATCCGCTCCACCTCCAGCCTCTCTGAACGGGACGGGAGCACCCCAGGAAGACACAACGAAGAGTTGAGCACCACAATCACCACGAGAGCCGGACCAGCCGACCGCCATGGCGAAGCGACACCGCTAAAGAGAACCGCCGCCATCAGGAACGCCAAGAACGCGCTGCGGTTGTCCCACCTCCCCGTGGACCCATAGCGGCACCTTCAAGAAGGTGACAGAGCCGGGCACCACCACCGCTGTAACGCCCTCGATGCGGCTATATCTCCCACGTGTCGAAGCACGGCTTAGAGGCATAACCGCATTGAAAACAATGTCGCAAGTGAGGTAATCTTCACAACAACCCATGTAATAAATAAGGGAAAAGAGTAACATAGTTGGCTTACACTCGCCACGTCACACAATAGTATAAATAACATTACATTCATCCAGTTACACTCAAGGTCCGACTATGGAACCAAAATAAAGATAAACCCCAAATGCAACAATGTCCCCGATCGCCCCAACTGGGCACCACTACTGATCGTCTGAAAAGGAAACATAGTATCGTCCTGAGTACTCATCGAACTCTCAATTGAGCTCAGTCGAATCACCTGGAGCGGTATCATCGGTCCCTGCATCTAGTTTTGAAGTAATCTGTGAGTCACGGGAACTCAGCAATCTCACACCCTCGCGATCAAGACTATTTAAGCTTATAGGAAGGGTAAAAGGTATGATGTAGAGCTGCAGCAAGCGACTAGCATATATGGTGGCTAACATACGCAAAAGAGAGCGAGAAGAGGAGGCAAAGGCACGATCGATGAACTATGATCAAGAAGTGATCCTAGAACAACCTACGTCAAGCATAACTCGAGACCGTGTTCTCTTCCCGGACTCCGCCGAAAAGAGACCATCACGGCCACACACTCAATTGATTCATTTTAATTAAGTTAAGGTTAATGTTTTCTACAACCGGACATTAACAAATTCCCATCTGCCCATAACCACGGGCACGACTTTCGAAAGATCAAATCCCTACAGGGGTGTCCCAACTTAGCCCATCGCAAGCTCTCACGGTCAATGAAGGATATTCCTTCTCCCAAGACGATCCGATCAGACTCGGAATCACGGTTACAAGACATCTCGACAATGGTAAAACTAAACCAGCAAAGCCACCCGAATGTGCCGACAAATCCCGATAGGAGCTGCACATATCTCGTTCTCAGGGCACACCGGATTGTCCAAGGTTCCGATAGGCCAGCCCAGAGTTGCCCCTGGTGGTCACCGCCAGCTGACAGGTTGAACCAATACTCAGAGGAGCACTGACCCGGGGGGTTAAATAAAGATGACCCTTGAGTCCGCGGAACCCAAGGGAAAAAAGGCTAGGTGGCGAATGGTAAAACCAATGTTGGGATTGCTGGAGGAGTTTTATTCAAGGCGAACTGTCAAGGGGTTCCCATAATAACCCAACCGTGTAAAGAACGCAAAATCAAGGAATATAACACCGGTATGACGAAAACTAGGGCGGCAAGAGTGGAACAAAACACCAGGCATAAGGCCGAGCCTTCCACCCTTTACCAAGTATATAGGTGCATTAAGATAAACAAGATATAATAATGATATCCCAACAATAAACATGTTCCAACAAGGAACAAACTCCAATCTTCACCTGCAACTAGCAACGCTATAAGAGGGGCTGAGCAAAGCGGTAACATAGCCAAACAAGGGTTTGTTAGGACAAGGTGGGTTAGAGGTTTGACAAGGCAATATGGGAGGCGTGATAAGAAAGTGGTAGGTATCGTAGCATAGGCATAGCAATAGAGCGAGCAGAACTTAAAAATTGGAAAATTGGAAAACCACTCCAAAACTTAAAAACCACAGTAATCTAATTCGCAAATAAACGTGAACCGCGGTAAAAATTTGAGATATCATAGAAATACAATTCTTAAACAGATGTGAACTACTCCAAAAAATAGAAAAACACAATAATACTAATTCAATTGGATGGCAATAATTAGATGGAATAGATGCATGAAGGGATGAGCGAGTTGCCTTTGCCGTAATGTCTTCTCCAGCGATCTAGCAACGCCGGCATGCCGCAAGGTGAGTGGCAGGTTGGCGAACAGGAAGAAGGCAAGGCTATGATGGCCTGGGAGGAATCGGATCCGGCTTGCCTGCTCCCTTCCCATGCTTCCATCCGTGCTTCCACTTCATCCTACGGCTATCTTTTTTCATTTTTTTTTCTAATCTAATCATCTCCCCCTGATTTTAAGAGGATGGGGCCAGGTCTTATTTTGTTCCAATCAAATAAAGCCATGTACGCGAAAGCACGGATGGACACACACGCGGGGAGTAGGTAAGTCTCGTCCAGAGGAATCAGGCAGAGGAGGGAAGAAACCAGTAGGCAATAGGCGCACTATACGCGTAGATTGAATCAGATTTTTTTAGGACCATTCAATCAATCAGATTGATCAACCACATGGGCCATTAGACGGGCTTGCACTTGCGTTCCGTCTTGTTCGTGGTTTAGCGGTTTAGCCGGTGTCCATCGATACTTTTTACCGGTATCACATGAATACTTGCGCTACTTATATAGACTTAACCACAAAAATTACCCGATGTCCTGTGACACCGGTTGGGTATACGTAGGTTCGCCCCTGACAGTAATTGAGTTTGATGGTACCAAACTCCCTTTCTGTAGCTCACCGGCACAAAATTAAGTGACACAACAGAAAAACTTCGTGAAGATGCCATCGAGCTGGCCCGTCCGTGGCACATGTGCAGGATGTGCAACTGCGCAGCCCCCCCCCCCCCCCCCCCCCCCAATAATGATATCCCAACAAGGAACAAACTCCAATCTTCACCTGCAACTAGCAACGCTATAAGAGTATATAGGTGCATTAAGATAAATAAGATATAATAATAATATCCCAACAATAAACATGTTCCAATAAGGAACAAACTCCAATCTTCACCTGCAACTAGCAACGCTATAAGAGGGGCTGAGCAAAGCGGTAACATAGCCAAACAAGGGTTTGTTAGGATAAGGTGGGTTAGAGGTTTGACAAGGCAATATGGGAGGCGTGATAAGCAAGTGGTAGGTATCGTAGCATAGGCATAGCAATAGAGCAAGCAGAACTTAAAAATTGGAAAATTGGAAAACCACTCCAAAACTTAAAAATCACAGTAATCTAATTCGCAAATAAACGTGAACCGCGGTAAAAATTTGAGATATAATAGAGATACAATTCTTAAACAGATGTGAACTACTCCAAAAAATAGAAAAACACAATAATATTAATTCAATTGGATGGCAATAATTAGATGGAATAAATGCATGAAGGGATGAGCGAGTTGCCTTTGCCGTAATGTCTTCTCCAGCGATCTAGCAACGCCGGCATGCCGCAAGGTGAGTGGCAGGTTGGCGAACAGGAAGAAGGCAAGGCTATGATGGCCTGGGAGGAATCGGATCCGGCTTGCCTGCTCCCTTCCCATGCTTCCATCCGTGCTTCCACTTCATCCTACGGCTATCTTTTTTCATTTTTTTTCTAATCTAATCATCTCCCCCCTGATTTTAAGAGGATGGGGCCAGGTCTTATTTTGTTCCAATCAAATAAAGCCACGTACGCGAAAGTACGGATGGACACACACGCAGGGAGTAGGTAAGTCTCGTCCAGAGGAATCAAGCAGAGGAGGGGAGAAACCAGTAGGCAATAGGCGCACGATATGTGTAGATTGAATCAGATTTTTTTAGGACCATTCAATCAATCAGATTGATCGACCACATGGGCCGTTAGACGGGCTTGCACTTGCGTTCCGTCTTGTTCGTGGTTTAGCGGTTTAGCCGGTGTCCATCGATACTTTTTACCGGTGTCACATGAATACTTGCGCTACTTATATAGACTTAACCACAAAAATTACCCGGTGTCCTGTGACACCGGTTGGGTATACGTAGGTTCGCCCCTGACAGTAATTGAGTTTGATGGTACCAAACTCCCTCTCTATAGCTCACTGGCACAAAATTAAGTGACACAACAGAAAAACTTCGGGAAGATGCCATCGAGCAGGCCCGTCCGTGGCACATGTGCAGGATGTGCAACTGCGCAGCCCCCCCCTCCCCCCTCTAAATAAAATGGGGCCTCCAAATTAGTTGTTTACTTCATTCATGAAGAAACTAGTCAAATTCATTCTTTACACATAGCACTAGCTACAGAGAGTATTTACTCCTGGAGAATTGGGCCAGCTCATATTGGTCTCAAAATGAGTGAATGTACACTGTAAAATATGTCTATATACATATGTATGTAGTTTATATTGAATTATCTAAAAGCACTTATATTTAGAAACGGAGGGAGTATATTGCAGAGCTGCAGCTGTATGATACTGCTTACCAAATACTAGTTCGCACTCCGGCTTTAGAGTATCTTGAAGTCTGCAGCCGTTGTGATAATGAGCTCAACTGAAATTTGGCATGTTCATGGGATGCGGCTAGCTTCATGGCCTATCTTTCGTATAAAAATTTACGATTTGATAGTTACTACCAAGATGAACATCCTTGTTTCTAAAATATTTTATGGTGGATCTTATGCGGCGGCTAGCTTCATGAAGAGACTAGTTTTCAAATTCATTCCCAACCATAGGGCTTCATGGCGTAACTCCGTGCGTAACTTCCAATGAACTACCCCCAACGAGGCAATCGGCCCTATGGTTGGGAATGAATTTGAAAACTAGTCTGTTGAAGTAAGGATGGTGCGGCGGCGGCATCCTTATGGTGGATCTATATCCTCGGGCTCCACCATTGCGACGATGTTTCCTGCAGCGCCGGTGTATAGCTTGGGAGTTAGTCCAGGAGCGGATGCAGATTCAGGTCTACATTGGTGACATCTAAAAAATGATGGATCATGTGCTGGGTTGGTGGTTCATGGATAGTAGGTATGGTTTCGTCCTTCAACGTTTTAGTCATGTGGGGTGCCAGATCTGGAGTTCGATGGTGTGTCCAGAGTGTTGCCCTGGTCTGATTCGGTCAACGATAATGGTTTCGTCTTTGGCGAGCCACCCTAAAGGTCCACAAAGCTACATATCAGAGATGGAGCCGTGTTGAGCTCAGGTGTGGACGTGATTTGTCTTTTTTTTGTGGCTGTTGTGGTGGTGCCAGAGGTAGGTAGGTAGGTGACAGATATAGGTGTCGAGCTCAGAGGATTGTTCGGTCTTATTTGTAATTTTACTTCTTAGTTGGTGTTCCTTTGTGCAAAGGCTAGCGTTTTGTTGTCTTTTCAATTTTGCCAAGGTGGTATGTACGCAACTTGTAATATGATCCTTATTATGATATAAATAAGACATGTATTATCATGAAAAAAGACCTTTATACCAGTCCATCAAACCAGGCCAAATGTTGTGTTGGCTAGTAACTTAGTCTTTGGCAGCCCTCGTGAAGAAAACTTGGCCATTGGGCCTTTTGGAGACGACAAGAGAAACCACATGCCATATACATGGACTAGCTAAGCAATTACTATCTGAGAAAATTTAGGCCCCCTCGCCTACAACTGTCATCTTGGCGCTGAGAGGTGAGGGAACCTCGGATCTTCAAGGCGTTTATGTTCTTCGCCAGTGTCCAGTGATCACCATAGTTGTGTGAGAATAAGTTTCCTCTCGTTTTTTGGTGGTGCCATGAGGTTAGAGAGTTTTCTATCCTCGGAAATCTGGTTATTCGGATCTCATGAGTCACTACTAGGGAAAAGCCTAGTAGTAGCACGGGTTAAACAACTAGTAATAGCGCGGGTGCCCGCGCTACTACTAGGGCGCTACAGCTAACTTGTAGTAGTAGCACGGGTGCCACCCCGCTACTACTACGTCTGTTAGTAGTAGCGTGAGCGCCACCCGTGCTACTACTATTAATTTCAAAAACAAAAAAAAATTCTCAATCCCGTGCGTGCTGCCAATGGCAGCAATGGTTTGATCCAGCAACTGCAGGGGTCATCGGGGGTGCGAAAGGGCAGCGGCAGACCAGATCCAGCGGCGGATGCTGCAAAGGGCCCGGATCCATGGCCAATCAAGGTGGCGGCGTGGGGCTCCTCTTCGCAGCCAAGGCAGCGAGCTCTTGCCCGTCCATGGCGATGACCTGCACAGGCATGGACATGGGAGGGTGAGTCAAACCAGAGGAAGAGAGAGAAAAACAAAAAACAAGGAAGATAGAGGAAGGAGATGAAGGTAGCAGTGGGGTTGGTCGCTGGTGGTGAGGTGCTCGGGCGTGGTGGCACAGAGATGCGAGGAAGACCGGTGAGCTACAGGATGCCGGCGGCGGGAGGCGGCGGCCTATTTTGGCGCCATGGAGGAGGAGGCACGCATGGGCAGGAGGTCCATGTGAGATCCTATGGAGAGAGAAAGAGAGAGAGAGAGAGAGAGAGAGAGAGAGAGAGAGAGAGAGAGAGAGAGATGGGGGGAAGAGTGATGGGGGAGAGGAAGGATTTGAGGGACGAGATAGGGATTTCAGGGCTCTGAAAAAACCATGTACTTTGTAGTAGCGTGGTTTATACCCCTCGCTACTACTATCAACTTAGTAGTAGCGCGGGTTTATACCCCTCGCTGCTACTATGGCTTGTTTTGAGGGCATGGTGGTGACCACTTAGTAGTAGGGCGGGTTTATACCCCTCGCTACTACTATCAACTTAGTAGTAGCACGAGTTTTATACCCTCGCTACTACTATGGCTTGTCCCGAGAGGCACGATGAAGACCACTTAGTAGCAGCCTGGGTTTATAGCCCGCGCTACTACTATCAACTTAGTAGTAGCGCGTGGTTTATGCCCCTCGCTACTACTAATTAGCAGCAGCGCGGCCCATATACCCCTCGCTACTGCTAAATATCTATCTATAAAGGTATTTCCTAGTAGTGAGTTTATGTTGTTGTGTCAAGCTTTTTTTGTTGGTTTCGTTCTTTGTTGATGTGAAATCATTCATGAATACCATGGAGAATATATAGTGATTCGATGGCCTAAACTTCTAGGGGATCATCCCCGGCCCAAATACATTCATCGATCAAGACTTTCCATCTTTTTAGATGGGCGACTTAAGGCACTTTCAAAAACCATTATTGGTAATATTTGCGCGGGTGAAAGAGTGACAACATCATTGCTCTAGTCTAATTGTAGACTCTTTACCGAAGTCTTTGGAGAATTTCTTCGAGCAGAGGTTGATACCGTGAAGAAGGTGTTTACAAGAGATTTCATTGTAATTCTTAGTCATAGGAATTACTTTGTATTTTCTTGGATCTTAGGTTCAAATCCGTGAACTTGTAATTGTTATGACTATGAATAAAGTTACTAGTGTTTCTTAGAAAAAGCTAAGCAATTACTAAAAATTGAAATGTAGGCCCAATCGGATTGGCCACATTGAGATGGCAAATGTGTACCTAATTCATATTGGAATGTTCGTTTAGATGCATACTATTGCATACACTCAAAAAAGAAAAGATGCGTACTATTGCAGAGTTGCGACAGTGTCATACTTCATTTACTAACCATATAATTCACACTAATATAACTTCGTCTCATTATCTAAAAGAAAAACTTAAAATATCTTCAGGCATGCAACTGTTATGATAAATAGCTCAACTAAAATTTGGCATGCTCATGTGATGCGGCTACCTTCATTGATTTAACATTGTTGTCATGCAGGACATGAGATGAGAATTCCATAAGGGTGAACAGTGTGGAACATCATTGCTGCTAGTATAAAAGGGTCCTTTACTTGACACCTGTTGAAGGGACTAAATTATATCCGGCCTATTGCGATGAGATGACTATACGACTGAAAGGAGTCACCCATATAATTTAGATGAGGTATTAGAAGAATACTGAAGGGATGGGTCTGGAGGAATGCCAACAGCAGAGGATCGGCGAGTAGAGGAGCTGAGCTGGCCGGCAAGAGGAATGCCAACGAGACAAACGAGTCTCCACTAGTCGTCGTCCTCAGGCACTAGCCCACCTTGTCTTATCTTGCGACAACGAAAAAGCCAATGAGGTCTAGCCTGGCCAGGATGTGTGCTCGAGTCCAGTATGTTAAACATGCAACATGTTACGTTCATCATGGTGCCCTTGTGCGCCACGACTTGTAACAGGAGTATTTGGATAGATAGGAGATCTTCTTGTTAGAGTTATCTTTATCTTTGTATCTCTGTTGTAAATCTCCTATGGTTAGCCTATGCTGTCGCACCATGTAACCTACGAGAGATGGGTCTCTCGCCAATCAATATAAACCAACGCGGCCCTCTGTGGGAGGGTAGATATGCTTACACATTTGACATGGTAATCAGAGCCTACCTCTTCCACCACATCTACCAATCATCTCCTCCACCATACCATCGAGATTTTTTCCATTCACATCCACTATCCTCCCATCCTACCACCTCCTTCGCCATGTCTACTTCTAGCCAAACAATCTCCACCAGCCTGAACAATACCATCTTTTGAGCCTCTCACAAGAACCAATCATATCCTCTGGCGAGCCCAAGCTCATTCTCAGATCATGGGAGCCGAGCCACCGAAAATTATCACTACCAAAACATCTAGCAGGAAGGATGAAACCGCCCCTAATCCTGCCTATACACCCTGGTGAAGGAAATATGCCCTAGAGGCAATAATAAAGTTATCATTTTATTTCCTTATATCATGATAAATGTTTATTATTCATGCTAGAATTATATTAACCGGAAACATAATACATGTTTGAATACATAGACAAACAGAGTGTCACTAGTATGCCTCTACTTGACTAGCTCGTTAATCGAAGATGGTTATGTTTTCTAACCATGAACAAAAGAGTTGTTATTTGATTAACGGGATCACATCATTAGAAGAATGATGTGATTGACATGACCCATTCCATTAGCTTAGCGCCCGATCGTTTAGTATGTTGCTATTGCTTTCTTCATGACTTATACATGTTCCTGTGACTATGAGATTATGCAACTCCCGTTTGCCGGAGGAACACTTTGTGTGCTACCAAACGTCACAACGTAACTGGGTGATTATAAAGGAGCTCTACAGGTGTCTCCAAAGGTACATGTTGGGTTGGCGTATTTCGAGATTAGGATTTGTCACTCCGATTGTCGGAGAGGTATCTCTGGGCCCTCTCGGTAATGCACATCACATAAGCCTTGCAAGCATTGCAACTAATGAGTTAGTTGTGAGATGATGTATTACGGAATGAGTAAAGAGACTTGCCGCTAACGAGATTGAACTAGGTATTAAGATACCGACTATCGAATCTCAGGCAAGTAACATAGCAATGACAAAGGGAACAACGTATGTTGTTATGCGGTCTGACCGATAAAGATCTTCGTAGAATATGTGGGAGCCAATATGAGCATCCAGGTTCCGCTATAGGTTATTGACCAGAGACGTGTCTCGGTCATGTCTACATTGTTCTCGAACCCGTAGGGTCCGCACGCTTAAGGTTTCGATGACAGTTATATTATGAGTTTATGAGTTTTGATGTACCGAAGGAGTTCGGAGTCCCAGATGAGATCGGTGACATGACGAGGAGTCTCGAAATGGTCGAGATGTAAAGATCGATATATTGGACGACTATATTCGGACATTGGAAAGGTTCCGAGTGATTCGGGTATTTTCAGAGCTACCGGGGAGTTACGGGAATACGAGGAAGAAGCAATGGGCCTTAGTGGGAAGGACCAGGAGGTGGCGCGCGCCCCTCCCATGCCCAGTCCGAATTGGACAAGGGGTTTGGGGCGCGGCCCCTCTCTCCCTTCCTTCCCCTCTTCCCCCCTTTCCCCCCTTCTCCTAGTTGGACTAGGAAAAGAGGAAACCTACTCCAACTAGGAGTAGGAATCCTACTCCCCTGGCGCGCCCCTCCTAGGGCCGGCCTCCTCCCCCCTTGCTCCTTTATATACGGGGGCAGGGGGCACCTCTAGACACACAAGTTGATCTTCAAGATCGTTCTCTTAGCCGTGTGCGGTGCCCCCCTCCACCATACTCCTCGATAATATTGTAGCGGTGCTTAGGCGAAGCCCTGCGACGGTAGAACATCAAGATCGTCACCACGCCGTCGTGCTGACGGAACTCTTCCCCGACACTTTGCTGGATCGGAGTCCGGGGATCGTCATCGAGCTGAACGTGTGCTAAAACTCGGAGGTGCCGTAGTTTTTGTGCTTGATGGTCGGGCCGTGAAGACGTATGACTACATCAACCGCATTGTCATAATGCTTCCGCTGTCGGTCTACGAGGGTACGTAGACTACACTCTCCCCTCTTGTTGCTATGCATCACCATGATCTTGCGTGTGCGTAGGAAAATTTTGAAATTACTACGTTCCCCAACAGTGGCATCCGAGCCCAGGTTTTATGTGTTGATGTTATATGCACGAGTAGAACACAAGTGAGTTGTGGGCGATATAAGTCATACTGCTTACCAGCATGTCATACTTTGGTTCAGCGGTATTGTTGGATGAAGCGGCCCAGACCTACATTACGCGTACGCTTACGCGAGACTGGTTCTACCGACGTGCTTTGCACACAGGTGGCTGGCGGGTGTCAGTTTCTCCAACTTTAGTTGAACCGAGTGTGGCTACGCCCGGTCCTTGCGAAGGTTAAAACAGCACCCACTTGACAAACTATCGTTGTGGTTTTTTGATGCGTAGGTAAGAACGGTTCTTGCTAAGCCCGTAGCAGCCACATAAAACTTGCAACAACAAAGTAGAGGACGCCTAACTTGTTTTTGCAGGGCATGTTGTGATGTGATATGGTCAAGACGTGATGAGATATAAGTGGTTGTATGAGATGATCATGTTTTGTTGAAGTTATCGGCAACTGGCAAAAGCCTTATGGTTGTATCTTTATTGCATAAGATGCAAGCGCCAAATAATTGCTTTACTTTATCACTATGCGATAGCAATAGTTGCAATAGCTATAGTTGGCGAGACGACCATGTGACGACACATTGATATAGATCAAGATGATGGAGATCATGGTGTCATGCCGGTGACGATAGAGATCATGACAGTACTTTGGAGATGGAGATCAAAGGCGCAAGATGATGATGGCCATATCATGTCACATATTTTGATTGCATATGGTGTTTATCTTTTATACATCTTATTTTCCTTAGTTTGACGGTAGCATTTTAAGATGATCTCTCACTAATTATGAAGAAGTGTTCTCCCTGAGTATGCACCGTTGCGAAAGTTCTTCGTGCTGAGACACCACGTGATGACCGGGTGTGATAGGCTCTACGTTCAAATACAACGGGTGCAAAACAGTTGCACACGCGGAATACTCAGGTTATACTTGACGAGCCAAGCATATACAGATATGGCCTCGGAACACGGAGACCGAAAGGTCGAGCGTGAATCATATAGTAGATATGATCAACATAGTGATGTTCACCAATGAAACCACTCCATCTCACGTGATGATCGGACATGGTTTAGTTGATTTGGATCACGTGATCACTTAGAGGATTAGAGGGATGTCTATCTAAGTGGGAGTTCTTATGTAATATGATTAAATTGAACTTAAATTTATCATGAACTTAGTCCTAATAGTATTTTGCAAATTATGTTGTAGATCAATAGCTCGCATTGTTGCTTCCCTGTGTTTATTTTGATATGTTCCTAGAGAAAACTAAGTTGAAAGATGTTAGTAGCAATGATGCGGATTGGATCCGTGATCTGAGGTTTATCCTCATTGCTGCACAGAGGAATTATGTCCTTGATGCACCGCTAGGTGACAGACCTATTGCAGGAGCAGATGCAGATGTTATGAACATTTGACTAGCTCAATATGATGACTACTTGATAGTTTAGTGCACCATGCTTAACGGCTTAGAATCGAGACTTCAAAGACGTTTTGAACGTCATGGACCATATGAGATGTTCCAAGAGGTTGAAGTTAATATTTCAAGCGAATACCCGAGTTGAGAGATATGAAGTCTCCAACAAGTTCTATAGCTAAAAGATGGAGGAGAATCGCTTAAGCAGTGAGCATGTGCTCAGATTGTCTGGGTACTACAATCGCTTGAATCAAGTGGGAGTTAATCTTCCAGATAAAATAGTGATTGACAGAATTCTCTAGTCACCATCACCAAGTTAGTAGACCTTCGTGATGAACTATAATATGCAAGGGATGACGAAAGTAATTCCTAAGCTCTTCGTGATGCTGAAATCTATGAAGGTAGAAATCAAGAAAAACATCAAGTATTGATGGTTAACAAGACCACTAGTTTCAAGGAAAGGGCAAAGGGAAGAAGGGGAACTTCAAGAAGAACGGCAAGCAAGTTGCTGCTCAAGTGAAGAAGCCCAAGACTGGACCTAAGCCTGAGACTGAGTGCTTCTACTGTAAAGGGACTGGTCACTAGAAGCGGAACTACCTGAATAATTGGTGGATAAGAAGGATGGCAAAGTGAACAAAGGTATATTGGATATACATGTTATTGATGTGTACTTTACTAGTGTTTATAGCAACCCCTCGGCATTTGATACTGGTTCAGTTACTAAGAGTAGTAACTCGAAACGGGAGTTGCAGAATAAACAGAAACTAGTAAAAGTCGAGGTGACGATGTGTGTTGGAAGTAGTTCTAAGATTGATATGATCATCATTGCACTCTCCCTATACTTTCGGGATTAGTGTTGAAACTAAATAAGTGTTATTTGGTGTTTGCGTTGAGCATGAATATGATTTGATCATGTTTATTGCAATACGGTTATTCATTTAAGTTAGAGAACAATTGTTGTTCTGTTTACATGAATAAAACCTTATATGGTTACACACCCAATGAAAATAGTTCATTGGATCTCGATCGTAGTGATACACATAATCATAATATTGAAACCAAAAGATGCAAAGTTAATAATGATAGTGCAACTTATTTGTGGCACTGCCGTCTAGGTCATATTGGTGTAAAGCGCATGAAGAAACTCCATGCTGATGGGCTTTTGGAATCACTTGATTATGAATCAGTTGATGCTTGCGAACCATGCATCATGGGCAAGATGACTAAGACTCCGTTCTTCGGAACAATGGAGTGAGCAACAGATTTGTTGGAAATCATACATACTGATGTATGTGGTCCGATGAATATTGAGGCTCGCGACATGTATCATTATTTTCCGATCTTCACAGATGATCTGAGCAGATATGAGTATATCTACTTGATGAAACACAAGCCTGAAATATTTGAAAAGTTCAAAGAATTTCAGAGTGAAGTGGAGAATCATCGTAACAAAAATAAAAGTTTTGACGATATGATCGCGGAAGTAAAATATTTGAGTTACGAGTTTGGCCTTCAATTAAAACAATGTGAAATAGTTTCACTACTCACGCCACCTAGAACACCACAGCATAATGGTGTGTCCGAACGTCATAACCGTACTTTATTGGATATAGTGCAATCTATGATGTTTCTTACAGATTTACCAACATCGTTTTGGGGTTATGCATTAAAGATAGCTGCATTCACGTTTAAAAGGGCACCATCTAAGTCACCATCTAAGTCCGTTGAGACGACACAATCTGAACTGTGGTTTGGCAAGAAACCAAAGTTGTCATTTCTTAAAGTTTGGGGTTGTGATGCTTATATGAAAAAGTTTCATCCTGATAAGCTCAAACCCAAATCGGAGAAATATGTCTTCATAGGATACCCACAGGAGACTGTTGGGTACACCTTCTATCACAGATCCGAAGGAAAGTTATTCATTGCTGAGAATGGATCCTTTCTAGAGAAGGAGTTTCTCTCGAAAGAAGTGAGTGGGAGGAAAGTAGAACTTGATGAGGTAACTGTACCTGCTCCCTTATTGGAAAGTAGTTCATCACAGAAATCTGTTCCTGTGACCACTAGACCGATTAGTAAGGAAGCTAATGATGATGATCATGTAACTTCAGATCAAGTTACTACCGAACCTCGTAGGTAAACCAGAGTGAGATCCGCACCAGAGTGGTACGGTAATCCAGTTCTGGAGATCATGTTACTTGACCATGACGAGCCTATGAACTATGAGGAAGCGATGATGAGCCCAGATTCCGCGAAATGGCTTGAGGCCATGAAATCTGAGATGAGATCCATGTATGAGAACAAAGTATGGACTTTGATTGACTTGCCCAATGATCGGCGAGCCATTGAGATTAAATGGATCTTCAAGAGGAAGACGGACGCTGATAGTAGTGTTACTATCTACAAAGCTAGAATTGTCGCAAAAATGTTTTCGACAAGTTCAAGGTGTTGACTACGATGAGAGTTTCTCACTCGTATCTATGCTTAAGTCTGTCCGAATCATGTTAGCAATTGCCACATTTTATGAAATCCGGCAAACGGATAAACAAAACTGCATTCCTTAATGGATTTAGAGTTATATATGATACAACCAGAAGGTTTTGTCAATCCTAAAGGTGCTAACAAAATGTGCAAGCTCCAGCGATCCATCTATGGACTAGTGCAAGCATCTCAGAGTTGGAATATGCGCTCTGATGAGATGATCAAAGCATATAGTTTTATACAGACTTGCGGTGAAGCCTGTATTTACAAGAGAGTGAGTGGAAGCACTACAACACTTCTGATAAGTATATGTGAATGACATATTGTTGATCGGAAATATTGTAGAATTATTCTGCAAAGCATAAAGGAGTTTTTTGAAAGAAGTTTTTCAAAGAAAGACCTCGGTGAAGCTGCTTACATATTAAGCATCAAGATCTATAGAGATAGATCAAGACGCTTGATAAGTTTTGTCAATGAGTACATACCTTGACAATATTTTGAAGTAGTTCAAAAATGGAACAGTCAAAGAAAGAGTTCTTGACTGTGTTACAAGGTGTGAAATTGAGTAAGACTCAAAGCCCGACCACGGCAGAAGATAGAAAGAGAATGAAAGTCATTCCCTATGCCTCAGCCATAGGTTCTATAAAGTATGCAATGCTGTGTACCAGATCTATTGTATACCCTACACCGTGTTAAGCAAGGGAGTACAATAGTGATCTAAGAGTAGATCACTGGACAGCGGTCAAAATTATCCTTAGTGGAATAAGGAAATATTTCTCAATTATGGAGGTGGAAAAAGGTTCGTCATAAAAAGTTACGTCGATGCAAGTTTTGACACAGATCTGGATGACTCTAAGTCTCGATCTAGATACATATTGAAAGTGGGAGCAATTAGCTAGAGTAGCTCCGTGCAGAGCATTGTAGACATAGAATTCGCAAAATACTTACGGATCTGTATGTGACAGACCCATTGACTAAAATTATCTCACAAGCAAAACATGATCACACCTTAGTACTCTTTGGGTGTTAATCACATAAACAATGTGAACTAGATTACTGACTCTAGTAAACCCTTTGGGTATAGGTCACATGACGATGTGAACTATGGGTGTTAATCACATGATGATGTGAACTATTAGTGTTGAATCACATGGCGATGTGAACTAGATTATTGACTCTAGTGCAAGTGGGATAATGAAGGAAATATGCCGTAGAGGCAATAATAAAGTTATTATTTTATTTCCTTATATCATGATAAATGTTTATTATTCATGCTAGAATTGTATTAACCGGAAACATAATACATGTGTGAATACATAGACAAACGGAGTGTCACTAGTATGCCTCTACTTGACTAGCTCGTTAATCGAAGATGGTTATGTTTCCTAACCATGAACAAAAGAGTTGTTATTTGATTAACGGGATCACATCATTAGAAGAATGATGTGATTGACATGACCCATTCCATTAGCTTAGCGCCCGATCGTTTAGTATGTTGCTATTGCTTTCTTCATGACTTATACATGTTCCTGTGACTATGAGATTATGCAACTCCCGTTTGCCGGAGGAACACTTTGTGTGCTACCAAACGTCACAACGTAACTGGGTGATTATAAAGGAGCTCTACAGGTGTCTCCAAAGGTACATGTTGGGTTGGCGTATTTCGAGATTAGGATTTGTCACTCCGATTGTCGGAGAGGTATCTCTGGGCCCTCTCGGTAATGCACATCACATAAGCCTTGCAAGCATTGCAACTAATGAGTTAGTTGTGAGATGATGTATTACGGAATGAGTAAAGAGACTTGCCGGTAACGAGATTGAACTAGGTAATAAGATACCGACGATCGAATCTCAGGCAAGTAACATAGCAATGACAAAGGGAACAACGTATGTTGTTATGCGGTCTGACCGATAAAGATCTTCGTAGAATATGTGGGAGCCAATATTAGCATCCAGGTTCCGCTATTGGTTATTGACCAGAGACGTGTCTCGGCCATGTCTACATTGTTCTCGAACCCGTAGGGTCCGCATGCTTAAGGTTTCGATGACAGTTATATTATGAGTTTATGAGTTTTGATGTACCGAAGGAGTTCGGAGTCCCGGATGAGATCGGGGACATGACGAGGAGTCTCGAAATGGTCGAGACGTAAAGATCGATATATTGGACGACTATATTCGGACATCGGAAAGGTTCCGAGTGATTCGGATATTTTCGGAGCTACCAGGGAGTTACGGGAATACGAGGAAGAAGCAATGGGCCTTAATGGGCCTTAGTGGGAAGGACCAGGAGGTGGCGCGCGCCCCTCCCAAGCCCAGTCCGAATTGGACAAGGGGTTTGGGGCGCGGCCCCTCTCTCCCTTCCTTCCCCTCTTCCCCCCTTTCCCCCCTTCTCCTAGTTGGACTAGGAAAAGAGGAAACCTACTCCAACTAGGAGTAGGAATCCTACTCCCCTGGCGCGCCCCTCCTAGGGCCGGCCTCCTCCCCCCTTGCTCCTTTATATACGGGGGCAGGGGGGCACCTCTAGACACACAAGTTGATCTTCAAGATCGTTCTCTTAGCCGTGTGCGGTGCCCCCCTCCACCATACTCCTCGATAATATTGTAGCGGTGCTTAGGCGAAGCCCTGCGACGGTAGAACATCAAGATCGCCACCACGCCGTCGTGCTGACGGAACTCTTCCCCGACACTTTGTTGGATCGGAGTCCGGGGATCGTCATCGAGCTGAACGTGTGCTAAAACTCGGAGGTGCCGTAGTTTCGGTGCTTGATCGGTCGGGCCATGAAGACGTACGACTACATCAACCGCGTTGTCATAACGCTTCTACTGTCGGTCTACGAGGATACGTAGACTACACTCTCCCCTCTCATTGCTATGCATCACCATGATCTTGCATGTGCGTAGGAAAATTTTGAAATTACTATGTTCCCCAACACCTGGCTCATACAATATCAACATATCATTACATAATTGCTCCGCAACCTTTCCAAACAAGTCCTTGTGCAAGTAGCTTCCCTAGAGACATCCCACGCCATCTGTTTCGCCCTAGCAAACATATTTTCAGCCCAATCCAAATCCCGAGCCGACAACTGTCGTATTTCTCCCAGGTCAAAAAAACATGTCGTATTTCTTTCTCCAACACCCAAAAAGGCTCCCAAAGCGCCACTGCTATTTTGGGCAGATGCGCGCTCTCTGATTAACTAGTGGCGGCAGGGAAACCAATCACTAAGGAGGAACTAGTTTCCTTCATCATTGCGGGTTTAGATATGGAGTACCAACCTCTTATATCCGCTTTAGATGTGCGCACTAACCCTCTATCCATAGATGAACTCTTCGAAATGATCTCCACTTTTGACCAGAGAGTGGAGATGTTCCAAGGAACAGGTCCATGCGCCTTTAAATCCTCCTCGAGCTTGATACGTCTCCAACATATCTATTATTTTTTATTGTTCCATGCTATTATATTATCTATTTTGGATGCTTAATGGGCTTTAATATGCTCTTTTATATTACTTTTGGGACTAACCTATTAACCGGAGGCCCAGTGTTAGTTTCTGTTTTTTTTGCCTATTTTAGAGTTTCGCAGAAAAGGAATACTAAACAGAATGAAACTTCGTGATGATCTTTCTTGGACCGAAAGCAAACAAGACGACTTGGAGTTGAAGTATGGAACTCCGTGAGGCGGCCACGAGGCAGCAGGGCGCGCCCAGGGGGGTAGGCATGCCCCCACCCTCGTGGGCCTCACGTAGCTCCACCGACATACTTCTTCTGCCTATATATACTCTTATATCCTAGATTGATTACAGAGAGCCACAAAACCACTTTTCCACCGCTGCAACCTTCTGTACCCATGAGATCCCATCTTGGGGCCTTTTCTGGCGATCTACCTGATGGGGAATCTGAAGGAAATATGCCCTAGAGGCAATAATAAAGTTATTATTTATTTCCTTATAATCATGATAAATGTTTATTATTCATGCTAGAATTGTATTAACAGGAAACATAATACATGTGTGAATACATAGACAAACAAAGTGTCACTAGTATGCCTCTACTTGACTAGCTCGTTAATCAAAGATGGTTATGTTTCTGACCATGAACAATGAGTTGTTATTTGATTAACGAGGTCACATCATTAGTTGAATGATCTGATTGACATGACCCATTCCATTAGCTTAGCACCCGATCGTTTAGTATGTTGCTATTGCTTTCTTCATGACTTATACATGTTCCTATGACTATGAGATTATGCAATTCCCGTTTGCCGGAGGAACACTTTGGGTGCTACCAAACGTCACAACGTAACTGGGTGATTATAAAGGAGCATTATAGGTGTCTCCAAAGGTAGATGTTGGGTTGGCGTATTTCGAGATTAGGATTTGTCACTCCGATTGTCGGATAGGTATCTCTGGGCCCTCTCGGTAATACACATCACATAAGCCTTGCAAGCATTACAACTAATATGTTAGTTGTCAGATGATGTATTACGGAACGAGTAAAGAGACTTGCCGGTAACGAGATTGAACTAGGTATTGGATACCGACGATCGAATCTCGGGCAAGTAACATACCGATGACAAAGGGAACAACGTATGTTGTTATGCGGTCTGACCGATAAAGATCTTCGTAGAATATGTAGGAGCCAATATGGGCATCCAGGTCCCGCTATTGGTTATTGACCGGAGATGTGTCTCGGTCATGTCTACATTGTTCTCGAACCCGTAGGGTCCGCACGCTTAAGGTTACGATGACAGTTATATTATGAGTTTATGCATTTTGATGTACCGAAGGTTGTTCGGAGTCCCGGATGTGATCACGGACATGACGAGGAGTCTCGAAATAGTCGAGACATGAAGATTGATATATTGGAAGCCTATGTTTGGACATCGGAAGTGTTCCGGGTGAAATCGGGATTTTACCGGGTTACCGGGAGGTTACCGGAACCCCCAGGAGCCATATGGGCCTTCATGGGCCTTAGTGGAAAGGAGAAAGGGGCAGCCCAAGGTGGCTGCGCACCTCCCCCCTCCCCTAGTCCTATTAGGACTAGGAGAGGTGGCCGGCCCCCCTCTCCCTCTTTTCCCCCATGGGAATCCTGGATTGGGGGGGGGGGAGTCCTACTCCCGGAAGGAGTAGGACTCCTCCTGCGCCCTCCTCCTTGGCCGGCGCCCCCCTCCCCCTTGGCTCCTTTATATACTGAGGTAGAGGCACCCCAGAAACACACAAGTTGATCCACGTGATCTATTCCTTAGCCGTGTGCGGTGCCCCCTGCCACCATATTCCTCGATAATACTGTAGCGGAGTTTAGGCGAAGCCCTGCTGCTGTAGTTCATCAAGATCGTCACCACGCCGTCGTGCTGACGGAACTCTTCCCCGACACTTTGCTGGATCGGAGTCCGGGGATCGTCATCGAGCTGAACGTGTGCTCGAACTCGGAGGTGCCGTAGTTTCGGTGCTTGATCGGTTGGATCGTGAAGACATACGACTACTTCCTCTACGTCGTGTCAGCGCTTCCGCAGTCGGTCTGCATTGGGTACGTAGACAACACTCTCCCCTCTCGTTGCTATGCATCACATGATCTTGCGTGTGCGTAGGAAATTTTTTGAAATTACTACGAAACCCAACAGTGGTATCAGAGCCTAGGTTATTTATGTTGATGTTATATGCACGAGTAGAACACAAGTGAGTTGTGGACGATACAAGTCATACTGCCTACCAGCATGTCATACTTTGGTTCGGCGGTATTGTTGGACGAGACGACCCGGACCAACCTTACGCGTACGCTTACGCGAGAGCGGTTCCCTCGACGTGCTTTGCACATAGATGGCTTGCGGGCGACTGTCTCTCCAACTTTAGTTGAACCGAGTGTGGCTACGCCCGGTCCTTGCGAAGGTTAAAACGGAGTCTATTTGACAAACTATCGTTGTGGTTTTGATGCGTAGGTGAGATTGGTTCTTACTTAAGCCCGTAGCAGCCACGTAAAACTTGCAACAACAAAGTAGAGGAGGTCTAACTTGTTTTTGCAGGGCATGTTGTGATGTGATATGGTCAAGGCATGATGCTGAATTTTATTGTATGAGATGATCATGTTTTGTAACCGAGTTATCGGCAACTGGCAGGAGCCATATTTTATTGTATGCAATGCAATCGCGATGGAATGCTTTACTTTATTACTAAACGGTAGTGATAGTCGTGGAAGCATAAGATTGGCGAGACGACAACGATGCTACGATGGAGATCAAGGTGTCGCGCCGGTGACGATGGTGATCATGACGGTGCTTCGGAGATGGAGATCACAAGCACAAGATGATGATGGCCATATCATATCACTTAAATTGATTGCATGTGATGTTTATCTTTTTATGCATCTTATCTTGCTTTGATTGACGGTAGCATTATAAGATGATCTCTCACTAAATTATCAAGAAGTGTTCTCCCTGAGTATGCACCGTTGCCAAAGTTCGTCGTGCCCAGACACCACGTGATGATCGGGTGTGATAAGCTCTACGTCCATCTACAACGGGTGCAAGCCAGTTTTTGCACAAGCAGAATACTCAGGTTAAACTTGACGAGCCTAGCATATGCAGATATGGCCTCGGAACACGGAGACCGAAAGGTCGAGCGTGAATCATATAGTAGATATGATCAACATAAACGATGTTCACCATTGAAAACTACTCCATCTCACGTGATGATCGGTTATGGTTTAGTTGATTTGGATCACGTAATCACTTAGAAGATTAGAGGGATGTCTATCTAAGTGGGAGTTCTTTAGTAATATGATTAATTGAACTTAAATTTATCATGAACTTAGTCCCTGATAGTATCTTTCTTGTTTATGTTGGTCGTAGATAGATGGCTCGTGCTGTTGTTCCGTTGAATTTTAATGCGTTCCTTGAGAAAGCAAAGTTGAAAGATGATGGTAGCAATTACACGGACTGGGTCCGTAACTTGAGGATTATCCTCATTGCTGCACAGAAGAATTACGTCCTGGAAGCATCGCTGGGTGCCAGGCCTGCTACTGGAGCAACACCAGATGTTATGAACGTCTGGCAGAGCAAAGCTGATGACTACTCGATAGTTCAGTGTGCCATGCTTTACGGCTTAGAATCGGGACTTCAACGACGTTTTGAACGTCATGGAGCATATGAGATGTTCCAGGAGTTGAAGTTAATATTTCAAGCAAATGCCCGGATTGAGAGATATGAAGTCTCCAATAAGTTCTATAGCTGCAAGATGGAGGAGAACAGTTCTGTCAGTGAGCATATACTCAAAATGTCTGGGTATAATAATCACTTAATTCAATTGGGAGTTAATCTTCTAGATGATTGCGTCATTGACAGAATTCTCCAATCACTGCCACCAAGCTACAAGAGCTTCGTGATGAACTATAATATGCAAGGGATGAACAAGACTATTCCCGAGCTCTTCGCAATGCTGAAAGCTGCGGAGGTAGAAATCAAGAAGGAGCATCAAGTGTTGATGGTTAACATGACCACTAGTTTCAAGAAAAAGGGCAAAGGGAAGAAGAAGGGGAACTTCAAGAAGAACGGCAAGCAAGTTGCTGCTCAGGAGAAGAAACCCAAGTCTGGACCTAAGCCTGAAACTGAGTGCTTCTACTGCAAGCAGACTGGTCACTGGAAGCGGAACTGCCCCAAGTATTTGGCGGATAAGAAGGATGGCAAGGTGAACAAAGGTATATGTGATATACATGTTATTGATGTGTACCTTACTAGAGCTCGCAGTAGCACCTGGGTATTTGATACTGGTTCTGTTGCTAATATTTGCAACTCGAAACAGGGACTACGGAATAAGCGGGCACTGGCAAAGGACGAGGTGACGACGCGCGTGGGAAACGGTTCCAAAGTCGATGTGATCGCGGTCGGCACGCTACCTCTACATCTACCTTCGGGATTAATATTAGACCTAAATAATTGTTATTTGGTGCCAGCGTTGAGCATGAACATTATATCTGGATCTTGTTTAATGCGAGACGGTTATTCATTTAAATCAGAGAATAATGGTTGTTCTATTTATATGAGTAATATCTTTTATGGTCATGCACCCTTGAAGAGTGGTCTATTTTTATTGAATCTCGATAGTAGTAATACACATATTCATAATGTTGAAGCCAAAAGATGCAGAGTTGATAATGAAAGTGCAACTTATTTGTGGCACTGTCGTTTAGGTCATATCGGTATAAAGCGCATGAAGAAACTCCATACTGATGGACTTTTGGAATCACTTGATTATGAATCACTTGGTACTTGCGAACCGTGCCTCATGGGCAAGATGACTAAAACACCATTCTTTGGTACTATGGAGAGAGCAACAGATTTGTTGGAAATCATACATACCGATGTATGTGGTCCGATGAATATTGAGGCTCGTGGCGGATATCCTTATTTTCTCACCTTCACAGATGATTTAAGCAGATATGGATATATCTACTTAATGAAACATAAGTCTGAAACATTTGAAAAGTTCAAAGAATTTCAGAGTGAAGTTGAAAATCATCGTAACAAGAAAATAAAGTTTCTACGATCTGATCGTGGAGGAGAATATTTGAGTTACGAGTTTGGTGTACATTTGAAAAACTGTGGAATAATTTCGCAACTCACGCCACCCGAAACACCACAGCGTAATGGTCTGTCCGAACGTCGTAATCGTACTTTACTAGATATGGTGCGATCTATGATGTCTCTTACTGATTTACCGCTATCGTTTTGGGGTTATGCTCTAGAGACGGCTGCATTCACGTTAAATAGGGCACCATCAAAATCCGTTGGGACGACGCCTTATGAACTGTGGTTTGGCAAGAAACCAAAGTTGTCGTTTCTTAAAGTTTGGGGCTGCGATGCTTATGTGAAAAAGCTTCAACCTGATAAGCTCGAACCCAAATCGGAGAAATGTGTCTTCATAGGATACCCAAAGGAAACTGTTGGGTACACCTTCTATCACAGATCCGAAGGCAAGACATTCGTTGCCAAGAATGGATCCTTTCTAGAGAAGGAGTTTCTCTCGAAAGAAGTGAGTGGGAGGAAAGTAGAACTTGACGAGGTAACTGTACCTGCTCCCTTACTGGAAAGTAGTTCATCACAGAAACTGTTTCAGTGACACCTACACCAGTTAGTGAGGAAGCCAATGATAATGATCATGAAACTTCAGATCAAGATACTACTGAACCTCGTAGATCAACCAGAGTAAGATCCGCACCAGAGTGGTATGGTAATCCTATTCTGGAAGTCATGCTACTAGATCATGATGAACCTACGAACTATGAAGAAGCGATGGTGAGCCCAGATTCCGCAAATTGGCTTGAAGCCATGAAATCTGAGATGGGATCCATGTATGAGAACAAAGTATGGACTTTGGTTGACTTGCCCGATGATCAGCAAGCAATTGAGAATAAATGGATCTTTAAGAAGAAGACTGACGCTGATGGTAATGTTACTATCTACAAAGCTCGACTTGTCACAAAAGGTTTTTGGCAAGTTCAAGGGATTGACTTCGACGAGACCTTCTCACCCGTAGCGATGCTTAAGTCCGTCCGAATCATGTTAGCGATTGCCGCATTTTATGATTATGAAATTTGGCAGATGGATGTCAAAATTGCATTCCTGAATGGATTTCTGGAAGAAGAGTTGTATATGATGCAACCGGAAGGTTTTGTCTATCCAAAGGGAGATAACAAAGTGTGCAAGCTCCAGCGATCCATTTATGGACTGGTGCAAGCCTCTCAGAGTTGGAATAAACGTTTTGATAGTGTGATCAAAGCATTTGGTTTTATACAGACTTTCAGAGAAGCCTGTATTTACAAGAAAGTGAGTGGGAGCTCTGTAGCATTTCTGATATTATATGTGGATGACATATTGCTGATTGGAAATGATATAGAATTTCAGGATAGCATAAAGGGATACTTGAATAAAAGTTTTTCAATGAAAGACCTCGGTGAAGCTGCTTACATATTAGGCATTAAGATCTATAGAGATAGATCAAGACGCTTAATTGGACTTTCACAAAGCACATACCTTGACAAAATTTTGAAGAAGTTCAAAATGGATCAAGCAAAGAAAGGGTTCTTGCCTGTGCTACAAGGTGTGAAGTTGAGTAAGACTCAATGCCCGACCACTGCAGAAGATAGAGAGAATATGAAAGATGTTCCCTATGCATCAGCCATAGGATCTATCATGTATGCAATGTTGTGTACCAGACCTAATGTGTGCCTTGCTATAAGTTTAGCAGGGAGGTACCAAAGTAATCCAGGAGTGGATCACTGGACAGCGGTCAAGAACATCCTAAAATACCTGAAAAGGACTAAGGATATGTTTCTCGTATATGGAGGTGACAAAGAGCTCACCGTAAAAGGTTACGTTGATGCAAGCTTTGACACTGATCCGGACGATTCTAAATCGCAAACCGGATACGTGTTTACATTAAACGGTGGAGTTGTCAGTTGGTGCAGTTCTAAACAAAGCGTCGTAGCGGGATCTACATGTGAAGCGGAGTACATAGCTGCTTCGGAAGCAGCGAACAAAGGAGTCTGGATGAAGGTGTTCATATCCGATCTAGGTGTCATACCTAATGCATCGGGTCCAATGAAAATCTTTTGTGACAATACTGGTGCAATTGCCTTGGCAAAGGAATCCAGATTTCACAAAAGGACCAAACACATCAAGAGATGCTTCAACTCCATCCGGGATCTAGTCCAGGTGGGAGACATAGAGATTTGCAAGATACATACAGATCTGAATATTGCAGACCCGTTGACTAAGCCTCTTCCACGAGCAAAACATGATCAGCACCAAGGCTCCATGGGTGTTAGAATCATTACAGTGTAATCTAGATTATTGACTCTAGTGCAAGTGGGAGACTGAAGGAAATATGCCCTAGAGGCAATAATAAATTTATTATTTATTTCCTTATAATCATGATAAATGTTTATTATTCATGCTAGAATTGTATTAACTGGAAACATAATACATGTGTGAATACATAGACAAACAAAGTGTCACTAGTATGCCTCTACTTGACTAGCTCGTTAATCAAAGATGGTTATGTTTCCTGACCATGAACAATGAGTTGTTATTTGATTAACGAGGTCACATCATTAGTTGAATGATCTAATTGACATGACCCATTCCATTAGCTTAGCACCCGATCGTTTAGTATGTTGCTATTGCTTTCTTCATGACTTATACATGTTCCTATGACTATGAGATTATGCAACTCCCGTTTGCCGGAGGAACACTTTGGGTGCTACCAAACGTCACAACGTAACTGGGTAATTATAAAGGAGCATTACAGGTGTCTCCAAAGGTAGATGTTGGGTTGGCGTATTTCGAGATTAGGATTTGTCACTCCGATTGTCGGAGAGGTATCTCTGGGCCCTCTCGGTAATACACATCACATAAGCCTTGCAAGCATTACAACTAATATGTTAGTTGTGAGATGATGTATTACGGAACGAGTAAAGAGACTTGCCGATAACGAGATTGAACTAGGTATTGGATACCGACGATCGAATCTCGGGCAAGTAACATACCGATGACAAAGGGAACAACGTATGTTGTTATGCGGTCTGACCGATAAAGATCTTTGTAGAATATGTAGGAGCCAATATGGGCATCCAGGTCCCGCTATTGGTTATTGACCGGAGACGTGTCTCGGTCATGTCTACATTGTTCTCGAACCCGTAGGGTCCGCACGCTTAAGGTTACGATGACAGTTATATTATGAGTTTATGCATTTTGATGAACCAAAGGTTGTTCGGAGTCCCGGATGTGATCACGGACATGACGAGGGGTCTCGAAATGGTCGAGACATAAAGGTTGATATATTGGAAGCCTATGTTTGGACATCGGAAGTGTTCCGGCTGAAATCGGGATTTTACCGAGTTACCGGGAGGTTACCGGAACCCCTCGGGAGCCATATGGGCCTTCATGGGCCTTAGTGGAAAGGAGAAAGGGGCAGCCCAAGGTGGCTGCGCACCTCCCCCCTCCCCTAGTCCTATTAGGACTAGGAGAGGTGGCCGGCCCCCCTCTCCCTCTTTTCCCCCTTGGGAATCCTAGTTGGAATAGGATTGGGGGGGAGTCCTACTCCCGGAAGGAGTAGGACTCCTCCTGCGCCCTCCTCCTTGGCCGGCGCCCCCCTCCCCCTTGGCTCCTTTATATACTGAGGCAGAGGCACCCCAGAAACACACAAGTTGATCCACGTGATCTATTCCTTAGCCGTGTGCGGTGCCCCCTGCCACCATATTCCTCGATAATACTGTAGCGGAGTTTAGGCGAAGCCCTGCTGCTATAGTTCATCAAGATCGTCACCACGCCGTCGTGCTGACGGAACTCTTCCCCGACACTTTGCTGGATCGGAGTCCGGGGATCGTCATCGAGCTGAACGTGTGCTCGAACTCGGACGTGCCGTAGTTTCGGTGCTTGATCGGTTGGATCGTGAAGACGTACGACTACTTCCTCTACGTCGTGTCAGCGCTTCCGCAGTCGGTCTGCGTTGGGTACGTAGACAACACTCTCCCCTCTCGTTGCTATGCATCACATGATCTTGCGTGTGCGTAGGAAATTTTTTGAAATTACTACGAAACCCAACAGAATCGATCACGGAGGGCTTCTACATCAACACCATAGCCTCTCCGATGAAGCATGAGCAGTTTACCACAGACCTTCGGGGTCCATAGTTATTATCTAGATGGCTTCTTCTCTCTCTTTGATTATCAATACAAAGTTCTCCTCGATGTTCTTGGAGATCTATTCGATGTAATACTCTTTTGTGGTGTGTTTGCCGAGATCTGATGAATTGTGGGTTTATGAACAAGATTATCTATGAATATTATTTGGTTCTTCTCTGAATTCTTATATGCATGGTTTGATATCTTTGCAAGTCTCTTCGAATTATCGTTTTAGTTTGGCCTACTAGATTGATCTTTGTTGCAATGGGAGAAGTGCTTAGCTTTGGGTTCAATCTTGCGGTGTCCTTTCCCAGTGACAGTAGGGGCGGCAAGGCAAGTATTGTATTGTTGCCATCGAGGATAAAAAGATGGGGTTTATATCATATTGCTTGAGTTTATCCCTCTACATCATGTCATCTTGCTTAAAGCGTTACTCTGTTCTTATGAACTTAATACTCTAGATGCATGCTAGATAGCGGTCGATGTGTGTAGTAATAGTAGTAGATGCAGAATAGTTTCGATCTACTTGACTCAGATGTGATGCCTATATTCACGATCATTGCCTAGATATTCTCATAACTATGCACTTTCCTATCAATTGCTCGGCAGTAATTTGTTCACCCACCGTAATACATGCTATCTTGAGAGAAGCCACTAGTGAAACCTATGGCCCCGGGTCTCTTTCTTATTATATTTCATCCCTTTTATTTACATCGCATCTCGTTTACTATTTTGCAACCTTTACTTTCCAATCTATACAACAAAAATACCAAAAATATTTACTTTACTATCTCTCTCAGATCTCACTTTTTTGAGTGACCGTGAAGGGATTGACAACCCCTTTATCGTGTTGGTTGCAGGGTTCTTGATTGTTTGTGCAGGTACTAGGTGACTTGTGCGTTGTCTCCTACTGGATTGATACCTTGGTTCTCAAAAACTGAGGGAAATACTTACTCTACTTTGCTGCATCACCCTTTCCTCTTCAAGGGAAAACCAACGCATGCTCAAGAGGTAGCAAGAAGGACTTCTGGCGCCGTTGCCGGGTAGATCTACGCCAAGTCAAGACATACCAAGTACCCATCATAAACTCTTCTCCCACACATTACATCATTTGCCATTCGCCTCTCGTTTTCCTATCCCCCACTTCTAAAACGATTTTCGAAAACCTTTGCCTTTTCTTCGCTCCTTTTCCGTTCATCTCTTTTTGCTTGCTTCTTGTGTGCTTGTTTGTTGGATTGATTATTTGTCACGATGGCTCAAGGTAATAGCAAATTTTGTGACTTTTCCAATACCAACAACAATGATTTTATTAGCACTCCGATTGCTCCTACTACCGATGCGGAATCTTGTGAAATTAATACCGCTTTATTGAATCTTGTCATGAAAGATCAATTTTCTGGCCTTCCTAGTGAAGATGCCGCTACCCATCTAAACAACTTCGTTGATTTGTGTGATATGCAAAAGAAGAAAGATGTGGAAAATAATATTGTTAAACTGAAGCTATTTCCGTTTTCACTTAGAGACTGTGCTAAAACTTGGTTCTCTTCTTTGCCTAAAAATAGTATTGATTCATGGAATAAGTGCAAAGATGCTTTTATCTCAAAGTATTTTCCTCCTGCTAAGATCATCTCTCTTAGGAACGATATTATGAATTTTAAGCAACTTTATCATGAGCATGTTGCACAAGCTTGGGAGAGGATGAAATTAATGATTCGTAATTTCCCTACGCATGGTTTGAATTTGTGGATGATTATACAAAAAAATTATGTCGTATTGAATTTTTCTTCTAGAAATCTTTTAGATTCCCCTGCGGGAGTTACTTTTATGGAAATCACTTTAGGAGAAGCTACTAAACTCCTATACAATATTATGGTTAATTATTCTCAATGGCACGCAAAAAGGTGTACTAGTAAAAAAGTTCATGTGATTGAAGAGATTAATGTTTTGAGTGGAAAGATGGATGAACTTATGAAATTGTTTGCTAATAAAAGTGTTTCTTCCGATCCTAATGATATGCCTTTATCCACTTCGATTGAGAATAATAATGAATCTATGGATGTGAATTTTTTTGGTAGGAACAATTTTGGTAACAACACGTATAGAGGAAATTTTAATTCTAGGACGTTTCCTAGTAATTCCTCTAATAATTATGGTAATTCCTACAACAACTATTTTGGAAGTTTTAATAAGATGCCCCCTGATTTTGAGATTAGTGTTAAAGAATTTATGAGTTCGCAAAAGAATTTCAATGCTTTGGTTGAAGAAAAATTGCTTAGGATTGATGAGTTTATAGGAACATGGATAGAATTTCTTTTGATGTTGATTCTTTGAAACTTAGATCTATTCCACCTAAGCATGACATCAATGAGTCTCTCAAAGCCATGAGAATTTCCATTGATGATTGCAAAGAAAGAACCGCTAGGATGCATGCTAAAAAAGATTACTTTGTGAAAGCGTGTTCTTCTAGTCATGATAATAATGATGAAGATCTAAATTGATGTGACTCCTATTAAATCTCTGTTTTCCAATATGAATCCTTATAAATATGGGACTGGAGATGAGTCAACTTTAGTTAAAAGGTGTCCCAATGATTCGGAGGTTTTAGATCTTGATGCAAAAATTAATAAAAGTGGGATTGAAGAGGTCAAAACTTTACATAGCAATGAACCCACTATTTTGGATTTCAAGGAATTTAATTATGATAATTGCTCTTTGATATATTGTATTTCCTTGTTGCAATACGTGTTAAATTCTCCTCATGCTTATAATCAAAATAAAGCTTTTACTAAACATATCGTTGATGCTTTAACGCAATCCTATGAAGAAAGCTTGAACTAGAAGTTTCTATCCCTAGAAAACTTTATGATGAGTGGGAACCTACTATTAAAATTAAGATTAAAGATTATGAATGCTATGCTTTGTGTGATTTGGGTGCTAGTGTTTCCACAATTCCAAAAACTTTGTGTGATGTGCTAGGTTTCCGTGAATTTGTTGATTGTTCTTTAAATTTGCATCTTGCGGATTCCACCATTAAGAAACCTATAGGAAGGATTAATGATGTTCTTATTATTGTAAATAGGAATTATGTGCCCATAGATTTCATTGTTCTTGATATAGATTGCAATCCTACATGTCCTATTATTCTTGGTAGACCTTTCCTTAGAACGATTGGTGCAATTATTGAAATGAAAGAAGGAAATATTAGATTCCAATTTCTGTCAAGGAAAGGCATGGAACACTTTCCTAGGAAGAAAATTAAATTGCCTTATGAATATATTATGAGGGCCACTTATGGCGTTAAACGATAGCGTTTGCTGGGAGGCAACCCAATTTCTATTTTTGTTATTTACTTTTTCTTCATATTTAGTGATAAATAATTCATCTAGCCTCTGTTATGATTGTGTTTTTTATGTTTAATTAGTGTTCGTGCCAAGTAAAGCATTTAGGATCTTCTTAGGTGATTGTTGATTGATCGTGCTGATAAAAACAGAAAGTTTGCGCTCACGATTTTTTTTAATTTTTACCAGAGAGCGATAAAATATCAATTCCAACTGCCGTAGATCAATACACAAATTTTCCTGGTCGTCCTAAGTTTTGAGAATTTTTGGAGTTACATAAGTATTCAAATCCTTCAGATTGCTACAGACTGTTCTGTTTTTGACAGATTCTGTTTTTCGCGTGTTGTTTGCTTATTTTGATGCATCTATGGATAGTATCAGGGGGTATGAACCATAGAGAAGTTGGAATACAGTAGGTTTAACACAAATATAAATAAAGAATGAGTTCATTACAGTACCTTAAAGTGGTGGTTTATTTTCTTATACTAACGGAGCTCATGAGATTTTCTGTTGTGAAGTTTTCAAGTTTTTGGGTAAAGATTTGATGGATTGTGGAACAAGGAGTGGCAAGAGCCTAAGCTTGGGGATTCCCAAGGCACCCCAAGGTAAAATTCAAGGATAACCAAAAGCCTAAGCTTGGGGATGCCCCGGAAGGCATCCCCTCTTTCGTCTTCGTCTATCGGTAACTTTACTTGAGGCTATATTTTTATTCACCATGTGATATGTGTTTTGCTTGGAGCGTCTTGTATGATATGAGTCTTTGATTTTTAGTTTACCACAATCATCCTTGTTGTACACACCTTTTGGGAGAGACACACATGAATCGGAATTTATAAGAATACTCTATGTGCTTCACTTATATGTTTTGAGCTAGATAATTTTGCTCTACTACTTCACTTATTTCTTTTTAGAGCACGGTGGTGGTTTTATTTTATAGAAAGTATTGATTTCTCATGCTTCACTTATATTATTTTGAGAGTCTTTTAGAACAGCATGGTAATTTGCTTTGGCTATAAAATTAGTCCTAATATGATAGGCATCCAAGATGGGTATACTAAAAACTTTCATATAAAGTGCATTGAATACTATGAGAAGTTTGATTCTTTATGATTGTTTTGAGATATGAAGATGGTGATATTAGAGTCACGCTAGTTGAGTAGTTGTGAATTTGAGAGATACTTGTGTTAAAGTTATTGATTCCCGTAGCAAGCACGTATGGTGAACCGTTATGTGATGAAGTCGAAGCATGATTTATTTTTTGATTGTCTTCCTTATGAGTGGCGGTCGGGGACGAGCGATGCTCTTTTCCTACCAATTTATCCCCCTAGGATCATGCGTGTAATACTTCGTTTCGATAACTAATAGATTTTTGCAATAAGTATGTGAGTTCTTTATGACTAATGTTGAGTCCATGGATTATACACACTCTCACCCTTCCACCATTGCTAGCCTCTATAGTACCGCACAAGTTTAGCCGGTACCATAAACCCAAAATTTACCTTCCTCAAAACAGCCACCATACCTACCTATTATGGCATTTCCATAGACATTCCGAGATATATTGCCATGCAACTTTCCACCGTTTCATTTATTATGACGCGCTCCATCATTGTCATATTGTTTTGCATGATCATGTAGTTGACATCGTATTTGTGGCAAAGCCAGCGTTCATAATTTTTCATACATGTCACTCTTGATTCATTGGACATCCCGGTACATCGCCGGAGGCATTCACACAGAGTCGTATTTTGTTCTAAGTATTGAGTTGTAATTCTTGAGTTGTAAGTAAATAAAAGTGTGATGATCATCATTATTAGAGCATTGTCCCATGTGAGGAAAGGATGATGGAGACTATGATTCAACCATAAGTCGAGATGAGATTGCGGACAAAAAAGAAAAAAAAGAAAAAAGAGAGGCCATAAATAAGGAGAAAGGCCTAAATAAAAAAATGAGAGAAAAAGAGAGAAGGGACAATGCTACTATCCTTTTCTACACTTGTGCTTCAAAGTAGCACCATGATCTTCATGATAGAGAGTCTCCTATGTTGTCACTTTCATATACTAGTGGAAATTTTACATTATAGAATTTGGCCTGTATATTCCAATGATGTGCTTCCTCAAAATGCCTTAGGTCTTCGTGAGCAAGCAAGTTGGATGCACACCCACTTAGTTTCTTTTTGAGCTTTCATACACTTATAGCTCTAGTGCATCCGTTGCATGGAAATCTCCACTCACTCACATTGATATCTATTGATGGGCATGTCCATAGCCCGTTGATATGCCTAGTTGATGTGAGGCTATCTTCTCCTTTTTGTATTCTCCACAACCACCATTCTATTCCACCTATAGTGCTATATCCATGACTCACGCTCATGTATTGCGTGAAGATTGAAAAAGTTTGAGAAGATCAATAGTATGAAACAATTGCTTGGCTTGTCATCGGGGTTGTGCATGATTTAAATACTTTGTGCGATGAAGATAGAACATAGCTAGGCTATATGATTTTGTAGGGATAGCTTCCTTTGGCCATGTTATTTTGAGAAGACATGATTGCTTTATTAGTATGATTGAAGTATTATTATTTTTATGTCAATATTAAACTTTTGTATTAAATCTTTCGGATCTGAACATTCATGCCACAATAAAGAAAATTACATTGATAATTTTGTTAGGTAGCATTCCACATAAAAAATTCTGTTTTTATCATTTACCTACTTGAGGATGAGCAGAAATTAAGCTTGGGGATGCTTGATACGTCTCCAATGTATTTATAATTTTTGATTGTTCCTGATACGTCTCCAATGTATCTATAATTTATGAAGTATTCATGATATTATATTATCTGTTTTGGATGTTTATGGGCTTTACAAAACACTTTTATATTATTTTTGGGACTAACCTATTAACCGGAGGCCCAACCCAAATTGCTGTTTTCTTGCCTATTTCAGTGTTCCGAAGAAAATGAATATCAAACGGAGTCCAAACGGAATGAAACCTTCGGGAGAGTTATTTTTTGGAATGGAAGCAATCCAGGAGACTTGGAGTAGACGTCAGGGAAGCTTCGAGGAAGCCACGAGGCAGGGAGGCGCGCCCTACCCCCTGGGTGTGCACCCACCCTCGTGGGCCCCTCGTGGCTCCCCTGACCGACTTCTTTCGCCTATATATGTCCATATACCCTAAAAACATCGGGGAACATAATAGATCGGGAGTTCCACCGCCAGAAGCCTCCGTAGCCACCGAAAACCAATCTAGACCCGTTCCAGCACCCTGCCGGAGGGGGGAATCCCTCTCCGATGGCCATCTTCATCATCCCGGCGCTCTCCATGATGAGGAGGGAGTAGTTCACCCTAGGGGCTGAGGGTATGTACCAGTAGCTATGTGTTTGATCTCTCTCTCTCTCTCATGTTCTTGAGTCGGCACGATCTTGATGTATCGTGAGCTTTGCTATTATATTTGGATCTTATGGTGTTTCTCCCCCTCTACTCTCTTGTGATGAATTGAGTTTTCCCTTTGAAGTTATCTTATAGGATTGAGTCTTTAAGGATTTGAGAACACTTGATGTATGTCTTGCATGTGCTTATCTGTGGTGACAATGGGATATCACGTGATCCACTTGATGTATGGTTTGGTGATCAACTTGCGAGTTCCGTGAACTTATGCATAGGGGTTGGCACACGTTTTCGTCTTGACTCTAAGGTACAAACTTTGGGGCACTCTTTTTAGTTCTTTATGTTGGTTGAATAGATGAATCTGAGATTGTGTGATGCATATCGTATAATCATACCCATGGATACTTGAGGTGACATTGGAGTATCTAGGTGACATTAGGGTTTTGGTTGATTTGTGTCTTAAGGTATTATTCTAGTATGAACTCTATGATAGATTGAACGGAAAGAATAGCTTGATGTTATTTTACTACGGACTCTTGAATAGATCGATCAGAAAGAATAACTTTGAGGTGGTTTCGTACCCTACAATAATCTCTTCGTTTGTTCTCCCCTATTAGTGACTTTGGAGTGACTCTTAGTTGCATGTTGAGGGATAGTTATATGATCCAATTATGTTATTATTGTTGAGAAAACTTGCACTAGTGAAAGTATGAACCCTAGGCCTTGTTTCAACGCATTACAATACCGTTTGTGCTCACTTTTATCATTAGTTACCTTGCTGTTTTTATATTTTCAGATTACAAAACCTATATCTACCATCCATATTGCACTTGTATCACCATCTCTTCACCGAACTAGTGCACCTATACAATTTACCACTGTATTGGGTGTGTTGGGGACACAAGAGAATCTTTGTTATTTGATTGCAGGGTTGTTTGAGAGAGACCATCTTCATCCTACGCCTCCCACGGATTGATAAACCTTAGGTCATCCACTTGAGGGAAATTTGCTACTGTCCTACAAACCTCTGCACTTGGAGGCCCAACAACGTCTACAAGAAGAAGGTTGTGTAGTAGACATCAGTTCCATGCTATTATATTATCTGTTTTGGATGTTTAATGGGCTTAAATATGCTCTTTTATATTATTTTTGGGACTAACATATTAACCGGAGGCCCAGTGCCAGTTTCTGTTTTTTTGGCTATTTTAGAGTTTCGCAGAAAAGAAATACCAAACAGAATCCAAACGGAATGAAAACTTCGCGATGATCTTTCTTGTACCGAAAGCAAACCAGAAGACCTGGAGTTGAAGTTTGGAACTCCGTGAGGCGGCCATGAGGCAGGAGGACGCGCTCAGGGGGGTGATACGTCTCCAACATATCTATAATTTTTGATTGCTCCATGCTATATTATCTATTGTTTTCGACTATATTGGGCTTTATTTTCCACTTTTATATTATTTTTAGGACTAACCTATTAACCGGAGGCCTAGCCCAGAATTGCTGTTTTTGCCTATTTCAGTGTTTCGGAGAAACAAAATATCAAACGAAGTCCAAACGGAATAAAATCTTCGGGAACGTGATTTTCTCACCGAACGTGATCCAGGAGACTTGGACCCTACTGCAAGGGATCAAAGAGGAGGTTACGAGGGTGGGGGCGCCCCCCTAGGGCGCGCCCCCTGCCTCATGGGCCCCTCGGTGCTCCACCGACGTACTCCTTCCTCCTATATATACACACGTACCCCCAAACGATCAGAACAGGAGCCAAAAACCTAATTCCACCGCCGCAACTTTCTGTATCCACGAGATCCCATATTGGGGCCTGTTCCGGAGCTCCACCGGAAGAGGGCCGTCATCACGGAGGGCTTCTACATCATCCTAGCCCCTCCGATGAAGTGTGAGTAGTTTACCTCAGACCTTCGGGTCCAGTTAGTAGCTAGATGGCTTCTTCTCTCTCTTTGATTCTCAATACGAAGTTCTCCCCCTCTCTCGTGGAGATCTATTCGATGTAATCTTGCGGTGTGTTTGTTGAGATCGATGAATTATAGGTTTATGATCAAGTCTATCTATGAATAATATTTGAATCTTCTCTGAATTCTTTTATGTATGATTGGTTATCTTTGCAAGTCTCTTCGAATTATCCGTTTGGTTTGGCCAACTAGATTGGTAGTTCTTGCCATTGGAGAAGTGCTTAGCTTTGGGTTCAATCTTGCAATGTCCTTTCCCAGTGACAGAAGGGGCAACAAGGCACATATTGCATCATTTTCATCGAGGATAACAATATGGGGTTTATTTCATATTGCATGAATTTATCTCTCTACATCATGTCATCTTGCTTAAAGTGTTACTCTGTTTTTAACTTAATACTCTAGATGCATGCTAGATAGCGGTCGATGAGTGGAGTAATAGTAGTAGATGCAGAATCGTTTTGGTCTACTTGTCACGCACGTGATGCCTATATACATGATCATGCCTAGATATTCTCATAATTATGCTCAATTCTGTCAATTTCTCGACAGTAATTTGTTCACCCACCGTAGAATACTTATGCTCTTGAGAGAAGACACTAGTGAAACCTATGGCCCCCGGGTCTATTCTCATCATATCAATCTCCATCACTATAATATTGTTTTGCTATTTACTTTGACTTTACTTTTTTTACTTTGCATCTTTATACCAAAAATACCAAAAATATTCTATCTATCAGATCGCACTCTCGTAAGTGACCGTGAAGGGCTTGACAACCCCTAATCGCGTTGGTTGCGAGTAGCTATCATTTTGTGCAGGTACGAGGGACTTGACCGTGGCCTCCTACTGGATTGATACCTTGGTTCTCAAAAACTGGGGGAAATACTTACGCTACTCTGCTGCATCATCCCTTCCTCTTCGGGGAAAACCAACGCAAGCTCAAGACGTAGCAAGAAGGATTTCTGGCGCCGTTGTCGGGGAGTCTGCACAAAAGTCAATATACCAAGTACCCATCAAAATCCCTATCTCTCGCATTACATTATTTGCCATTTGCCTCTCGTTTTCCTCTCCCCCACTTCACCCTTGCCGTTTTATTCGCCCTCTCTCTCTATCCTCCCTCTCTGTTTGCCTCTTTTGCCCGTTTGCTTTTGTTTGCTCGTGTGCTAGTTTGCTTGCTTGTCGTTATGTCTGAAACTGGGGAAGTTATCGCCAATATGGGCGATAACAATATCATGGAAAATTCTGATGCTCCTGCTAAAGAACCTACCATCTTTCATACAAAAAAAATTCCGTGTTGGTAGTGGTAATATTATTGGAAAAGGAGTTATTCAAGATTTCTTTACTTGTGCCGGTCCTTTACCTTCTATGGGTAGTTCTATCCTTCATAAACTAGTAGTCTTGCGGACGCTATTGCCATGCTTGTAGTTGAACTTGAAAGACAATTCATGCACATGCATCCTTCCATACAAAGGATTTTTCTGGAATTTTCTAATATTGAGCATTCTTCTGTTAAGCTTGGCACTACTATCTTTTTGGCTCATGAGTTTAGATTCATAATAAGAGAAGCCAAAGAAATCTTTGCGCATTATAGGGTGGACGCTTGCCGTCCTCCCATAGAGGCTATCCTCTTTGATCAAGAAGAAATAATGCGCTTTCAATCTCTAGATTATGTTGCTTTTAATGAAAATCTTAGAAGAAGGGTTCCTACCAATGTTTTAGTTGATAGAATTTCTGAACTTAATGATGATTTGGCAATTCGAAATAATGAACTAGGATATTCTCTTGAATATAGGCTCACAATGTTCTGTCAAAAGAATCTTATAATGATGAATTGGTTGTGCATTATGAAGGAAGAAAGGAGGAACCTATACCTCCCAAGGTTGATCTTGGGGACTTTTGTCCCGTTAAGTTTAGTCCTTTTGATTACTTTTGCTTGCCTCAAATAAAACTCGTAGAGAATATGAAATGAGTTTCACCAATCTATCTTATTACTGTGGCAATACCTAGATCTATCCTCGCTTGTTATGCCTAGCTAGGGGCGTTAAACGATAGCACTTGTTGGGAGGCAACCAAATTTTATTTTTATTCATTGGTATTTGCTCCTGTTTAGAAATAAATAAATTATCTAGCCTCTGTTTTGGTTGTGTTTTTTGTGTTTAATTAGTGTTTGTGCCAAGTAGAACCGTTGGGAAGACTTGGGGAAAGTCTTGTTGAACTTGCTGTAAAAAACAGAAAGTTTAGCGCTCACGAGAACTGCTGTCATTTTTATTTGAAGAGTGTTATTTATTTAATTCTTTTTGAAGATGATTAATAGATAAATTCCTGACGTCCAGCAATTTATTTTAGAATTTTTGGGGTTCCAGATCTTGTGCTAGCTACAGATTACTACAGACTGTTCTGTTTTTGACAGATTCTGTTTTTCGTGTGTTGTTTGCTTATTTTGATGAATCTATGGCTAGTAAAATAGTTTATAATCCATAGAGAAGTTGTAATGCAGTAGGTTTAACACCAATATAAATAAAGAATGAGTTCATTACAGTACCTTGAAGTGGTCTTTTGTTTTCTTTCGCTAACGGATCTCACGAGTTTTCTATTTTGAGTTTTGTGTTGTGAAGTTTTCAAGTTTTGGGTAAGAATTTGATGGATTATGGAACAAGGAGTGGCAAGAGCCTAAGCTTGGGGATTCCCATGGCACCCCCAAGATAATCCAAGGACACCAAAAAGTCAAAGCTTGGGGATGCCCCGGAAGGTATCCCCTCTTTCATCCACTTCCATCGGTAACTTTACTTGGAGCTATATTTTTATTCACCAACATGATATGTGTTTTGCTTGGAGCGTCTTGTATTATTTGTGTCTTTGTTTGTTAGTATGCCACAATCATCCTTGATGTCCACACCTTTTGAGAGAGCCATACATGAATTAAAATTTGATAGAATACTCTATGTGCTTCACTTATATCTTTTGAGCTAAGTAGTTTTGCTCTATGTGCTTCACTTATATCTTTTGAGCGTTATAATTTTGCTCTATATGCTTCACTTATATCTTTTGAGCTATGTAATTATGCTCTATGTGCTTCACTTAGATCTTTTAGAGCACGGTGGTGGATTTGTTTTAAAGAAACTATTGATCTCTCATGCTTCACTTAAATTATTTTTAGAGTCTCTTAATAGCATGGTAATTTGCTTAATAATAATATGCTTGGTATTCAAGATTTGTGAAACTTTCTTTTGAGTGTGTTGAATACTAAGAAAAGATTGAAGCATGATAATTGTTTTGAGATATGGAGGTGATAATATTAAAGTCATGCTAGTGGAGTAGTTGTGAATTTAAAGAATGCTTGTGTTGAAGTTTGTGATTCCCGTAGCATGCACGTATGGTGAACCGTTATGTGATGAAGTCGGAGCATGATTTATTTATTGATTGTCTTCCTTATGAGTGGCGGTCGGGGATGAGCGATGGTTTTTTCCTACCAATCTATCCCCCTAGGAGCATGCGCGTAGTACTTTGCTTTGATAACTTCTAGATTTTTGCAATAGGTATATGAGTTCTTTATGACTAATGTTGAGTCCATGGATCATACGCACTCTCACCCTTCCATCTTTGCTAGCCTCTCTAATACCGCACAACTTTCGCCGGTATCATACACCTACCATATACCTCCCTCAAAACAGCCACCGTACCTACCTATTATGGCATTTCCATAGCCATTCTGAGATATATTACCATGCAACTTTCCATCATCTAGTTCATCATGACACATCCATCATTGTGATATTGCTTAGCATGATCATGTAGTTGACATAGTATTTGTGGAAAAGCCACCGTTCATAATTTTCATACTTGTCACTCTTGATTCATTGCATATCTCGGTACACCGCCGGAGGCATTCATATAGAGTCATACTTTGTTTTAGTATTGAGTTGTAATCATTGAGTTGTAAATAAATAGACGTGTGATGATCAGCATTCAATAGAGCATTGTCCCAATAAAAAAAAGAAAGGCCAAAGAAAAAAAGGCCCAAAAAATAAAAATAAAATAGAAGGGGCAATGCTACTATCTCTTTTTCCACACTTGTGCTTCAAAGTAGCACCTTGATATAGCGAGTCTCATATATTGTGCTTAAAAGTAGCACCATGTTCTTCATATAGAGAGTCTCATATGTGATCACTTTCATTTACTAGTGGGAATTTTACATTATAGAACTTGGCTTGTATATTCCAATGATGGGTGTCGGTGTCAAAACCGGCGGATCTCAGGTAGGGGGTCCCGAACTGTGCGTCTAGGACGGATGGTAACAGGAGGCAAGGGACACGAAGTTTTACCCAGGTTCGGGCCCTCTTGATGGAGGTAAAACCCTACGTCCTGCTTGATTATTATTGATGATATTGGTAGTACAAGAGTAGATCTACCACGAGATCGGAGAGGCTAAACCCTAGAAGTTAGCCTATGGTATGATTGTTTTTCTGTATGTTGTCCTACAGACTAAAACCCTCCGGTTTATATAGACAAGGGTTAGGGTTACACAAAGTCGGTTACAATGGTAGGAGATCTATATATCCGTATCGCCAAGCTTGCCTTCCACGCCAAGGAAAGTCCCCTCCGGACACGGGACGAAGTCTTCAATCTTGTATCTTCATAGTCCAGGAGTCCAGCTGAAGGTATAGTCCGGCCATCCGGACACCCCCTAATCCAGGACTCCCTTAGTAGCCCCTGAACCAGGCTTCAATGACGACGAGTCCGGCGCGCAGATTGTCTTCGGCATTGCAAGGCGGGTTCCTCCTCCAAGTACTTCATAGAAGATTTTGAACACAAAGATAGTGTCCGGCTCTGCAAAATAAGTTTCCACATATTGCCATAGAGAGAATAATATTTACACAAATCTAATCTGCTGACGTATTCCGTAGTGTGACATCGCACCACGACCAAGCCTTTATTCGAATCGTTTTATTGTCCCACCTCAGCATGTCATGCGAGGCGGTTTCCTTGGCACGTCTCGTCGAAACAGAGATCGTGTCCCCTTATTCCGGGATTCTCATCAATACAGGCGTGGGTAACCCAACCGTGCCATTGATTACGGTGCTTGGAGATAAGCGAATTTTACCAGGCTGGTGGGGACACGCAGTTGCATCCACCCATATAAGGGGATAAGGATCCACCTTTTCACCTACGCCTTCTTCCTCCTTTGCCTATCCATTTTCGCGCACTCGAGCTCCAGCGCCCAAGTCTGCACACCCCACCTCAAACTTTTCCAACCATGTCCGGAGCGGGTGGCAAGTGGATGTTCTCCTCCGTCACGGAGGGACACAACAAAAAACTGAGGAAGGCCGGATACTTGTCTAATGACATCGCGTACCGGCTTCCTGAAGAGGGGAAGCTCCTCCCCACCCCAAGGCCCCATGAGAGGGTAGTGTTCCTTCCCCACTTCCTTCGTGGACTAGGCTTTCCTATCCACCCATTCGTTCGAGGACTCATGTTCTACTACGGCCTGGATTTGCATGATCTGGCCCCGAACTTCATCCTCAACATCCTGGCGTTTATCGTTGTGTGCGAGGCTTTCCTCCGCATCCGCCCCCATTTCGGCCTATGGCTCAAGACTTTCAATGTTAAGCCGAAGGTGGTGTGCGGCAACCAGGCGGAGTGCGGAGGCGCCATGGTGGGCAAGATGCCCAATGTCTTATGGCTCGAGGGCTCCTTTGTGGAGACCCTAAAGGGGTGGCAATTGGGGTGGTTTTACATCACCGAGCCGCGCGACCCTGAGTGGGTCGCAGCCCCCGAGTTCCGGTCCGGACCCCCAACGCGGCTCACGTCTTGGAAAGAGACGGGCCTGTCGTGGGGCAGCAAAGAAGAGGTGATTGGACTGCAAACATGCATCCAAACCCTGGTGAAAGAGCAGCTCAAGCTTGTCAACGTAGTCCAGGTTATGCTCATCCGCCGGATCCTCCCGTGTCAACAACGGGCCTTCAATCTGTGGGAGTTCAACCCGGCGCAGCACCGAACTCTGAGCAGGCTCTTCGACACGACGTACGAAGATGCCTGGAAGGTGCTTTTCGAGGGCGCCGAGGCTCCCGCATCCGCTACCGAGGAACGCGGATTAAGCGCGCAGCGTCACGCTAGCGCGGTATGTTGTTTGTACCTTTTACAGGGTATTAGTTTTTCATAGTTTAACTCTATGCGGGATCTAAGCTCCCTTACCTTTGACAGGATTGGTAGGCGAAGTCCGGACAGATCGACTGTCCGAATCCTTTGCCCGAAGACCCAGCCGATGCCCGCTTGGCGAAGCTGCTGGTTCCGGCACCCTACGTGGTGCCGGAGAAGAAGGCCACGAAGAAGGCCACGGGGACGCAAAAAAGTGCCCGGCGCCAGGAGGTGTCGGGTTCATCATCCGATGGCTCCAAGGCGCATTCCTCCCGTGAAGACGAGGAGGAGGAAGAAGAGACCTCTCCCCCTCCAGCGGGAGGAGAGAAGAAAAGGAAGGCCGCCCTGACTGGGGAGGCCGAAGGGTCCAAGAAGGGGAAAACCCTTCCTCCGGACTACTCCACCGAAGCCGACGACGGCGGAGAAGAGTGGCCGCTCATGGCCAAGCCCCTGGCGAAATCGTAAGTATCCGGCTACCAGAGTAATTCATAGTATTCCTTTATTGCACAGCTTTCCCTTATGTCAAATATGATTATCCAGCCCACCCAAAGACCGGCTCGACGCGTCGTCGAGCGGTTCACTGGACTCATAGGATGTGAATTCGCTTCCGACGGCTACCTCCCCCCGCCCTACGGACGACGCCGAAGTGTCTTCCCAATAGGTTCCAAGCCAGGAGGAGGTGGTCCTGGAGGCGCCGCAAGGCGACCTCCCGGACTCCAGGAGTAAAGGGGATAAAACCCCCCAGGGCTCCAAGTCCGGATCTAGGCCGGACACCGCTCCGGAACCTTCAAAGGTTCCAGAGTCCGGCGGGGGACCTCCTTCCAAGAGGATCAAGCCCACCGTGCCGGTGACCCCCGTCCAACCGGAGGCACCGGACAATCTGTTGGAGGTGCTCAAAGGCGCCTCCATCGACCAGGAGCAAAGCACCATTATGAGTGCGGTGGTTTAGAAGGTTCTGTCCGCCAAGAGTGGATTGACTGAAGCTTGTGCTAGCCTTTTACCAGGCTTTGAGGTAAGTAAAGAATGTGTAAATAATATTACCGCATAGACAGTAGCCCCTGATGCTCTGTTTCGCGTTCGGGAAGAAAAGCCGAATAGAGGATCAAAATAAAATTCGCAGGAGCCTAATAAAAAGGAGTCAATATGCGTATGAAGGCTTCTCTGCTGGCGTCCGCCGCACTGACTGCGGAAGTTGACACGCTAAACCTCGAGCAGTCCAAGAAAGAGCTCGGGCGTGCCAAGAAGCAGCTCGAGGACAAGGAAGGTAAGAAATACCTTGTTTAAATATATATAAAAAAGGTGCAATTTCAAAAAATGACAGGATTATCGTGGCTATTATAGGGGCCATGTCTGAGGTGGCGACCCTTAAGCAAGCGCTGCTCGAGGCCGAGAAGAGGGCGGCCACAGAGCGCACCGAGCGGGAGAAGTATGAGGCCCAGGTTGGCAAGGTGCGGCAAGAGCTCCAGGCTCTCATGAAAAAACATGAGATTTTCGAGCTTGACTCAAAGACGCGAGCGTCCGAGCACGCGGTGGCTATTAAAAATGCCAAGTCTGCCAAGGCTGAATCCCAGAAGACCCTCCAGGAGTTGGATGCGGTGAAAAAGATAGCGGCGCGTAAGGCATTCTTTATGCAAAGCAAACACATAAACGTGAGTTACTTGTTACTTACCCGAATCCGGAGCTCTCCAGGAGCGTTCGCAGATCTTCCCCGTAGCGTGTCCGATGCCGCCGCATTCTATCAAGCCGAGGAGGGCAGCTCGACAGAGAAGGTGTTCTGGTCTCAGTATGCTGAGGCCGGACACCCCGTGCCCCTGAGCGATCAACTGAAGCAACTGGTCGAGCTCCACAAGGCGGCCGAACAGGACATGAAGGGCCTCATAGTTCGGCTGTGACCTGGAGAGGCTCTGCCTGGGAGCTATTTCGGGCTGGTGCGGCGGCTAGTGGGGGCCTGTCCAAGGCTCGAAGTCATCAAGCGCTCCGTCTGCATTGAAGGTGCCCGTAGGGCCCTTGCACGTGCTTAGGTGCACCGGGGCAAGCTGGATGCTAAGAAGCTTGTGAAGGACGGGCCACTGCCGGGGAAAGAGCATCGCAAGCCCGAGAATTATTATAAGGATGTTCTGAAGGGTGCCTGCCTTATGGCGGATGAATGTTCCAGGGATGTAATTTTTGAGTAAAACTCGCTCGTTTTGTCCTGTGCGCTGAAAACTTGTTCATATGCGCTAAGCAATGCTGTTGGAATTTAAAATATTACCTTCTGTGCGGCTGTTTATCAATTCTGAGAGATGGCAAGTCATCGGCTTCTGCCCCCGTGCCGCTAGTGCTAGGGTGTCCGGGGATAAACCTGAGCGCTCTTTTTCCCATGTTTGGGTCCTTCGAGGGAGGCGCTCAGCACAACGAACAAGGCAATCAGACTATAATGTGTGAACACTCTCACTTAGCCATAGAATTCTATAATTTTAAATTTCGGCGAAGCCCCTGGTATTCGGAAGACCGAGTTCGGGGCGCTATCCACGCCTTGGCCGGACTGAGCTGACTCCTCGCTCTAAGCGGCATAAGTCTTTAGGGACTCGAAAAACCTCTCGAACAGCGAGCAGCTCTCGCTTCATCATGACAGTCAGTTTTAGCTTTCTCTACTGAGGTGCTCGACCCAGCTCAACTGGGGCACAATCGCAGTAGTTCTCCTAGTGCTACCTTAGCCAACATAGCGGAACGTAAGGCACCAAAACCTAGGAGCCGGGCAAACCCAACTATATATTGACCCAAGACATGATTCGGAGCTGATGCATATAATGCTATAAGTTCGGGGTGCCACACTTGTTAAAGTGTTCGGACTTCTTACAGCATATTGAGGGGTACTAAAGCCCCTGGCGTATTTTGGCCGTACCAAAGTGTACGGGTGCAACATGTCTTTAAGGAACATATATTTGTAAAAAAAAGAGTAATGCAAAAATAGACAAAAGCTATGCATTGTTTATTAAAAAGGGCTGCGATCAAAGCAGAACGATACAAATAATGCGATAAGCAAAAGGTTGGACTATTTAACATGTCTGTTCCAAGGGCAGGCTGCGGAATGGTATGCGAAACAGGTATACTGCTCGTGATAGAGACCACCTGGGAGTTCCGTAATGCGGCATGGCTTGTCTGCTTCCCTGGTTCTTGCATCGTTTGTGTGGCAATTGAACTGCCGAACAGGCCTTCCAAAGAATGGAGTCCTGAAAGTAAGACAAAATTAAAAAATCGGCAGCCCCTGGTGCGGTTTAAGCCGTGTTTCGGGCGTGCCGTGATGGTGCCCCTCCCCCTGTACCCATGGTATTTCTAGAGCATAGTTATGTACGCGAAGCACTTGCATCGCATTTTTGCGAGGGATGGGGTTGGGGCCGCATTGCTACGCCTGCTCGGAACGTGTCAGGCGGTCTTGTTGTAGGTTACTCCGGGCGCGCTTGACGGTGTCCGGACGTTTAATGGCCGGACTGGAGAACTGCCTGGAGAGGCTGCTTTGTACTTCCACTTCAAGGGCCGCCGTGTGCTCCTCCGTTCGGAGGGAGCGTTCGGTGTTTCCATTGACCGTAATTACTCCTCGAGGGCCTGGCATCTTGAGCTTAAGGTATGCATAGTGAGGTACCACATTGAACTTGGCGAATGCGGTTCACCCGAGCAGTGCGTGATAGCCACTGCGGAATGGGACTATGTCGAAGATTAACTCCTTGCTTCGGAAATTATCCGGAGATCCGAAGACCACTTCAAGTGTGACTGAGCCTGTACAGTTGGCCTCTACACCTGGTATTACGCCTTTAAAGGTCGTTTTGGTGGGCTTAATCCTCGAGGGATCTATGCCCATTTTCCGCACTGTATCCTGGTAAAGCAGGTTCAGGCTGCTGCCGCTGTCCATAAGGACTCTAGTGAGATGAAAACCGTCAATAATTGGGTCTAGAACCAATGCGGCGAATCCTTCATGACGGGTGCTAGTGGGATGGTCCCTTCGATCAAAGGTGATCGGGCAGGAGGACCATGGGTTGAACTTTGGGGCGACTGGCTCTACCGCGTATACGTCCCTTAACGCGCGCTTCCGCTCCCTCTTGGGGATGTGGGTTGCGTATATCATGTTTACCGTCCGCACTTGTGGGGGAAAACCCTTCTGTCCACTGTTGTTCGGCGGCCAGGGCTCTTCATCGTCATCGCTATGCAGCCCGTTGTCGGTATTTTCGGCATTTAACTTGCCTGCCTGCTTGAACACCCAGCAATCCCTGTTGGTGTGATTGGCCGGCTTTTCGGGGGTGCCATGTATCTGGCACAAGAGGTCGAGTATTGGGTCCAAACTGGACGGGCCCCTAGGATTTCTTTTGAAAGACTTTTTCTGCTGACCGGATTTATAGCCTCTGAATCCGACATTAACTGCCGTATCCTCAGCATTGTCGCCATTAATGCGGCGCTTCTGCTTGTTGCGACGCGACCTGCCACTACTGTCCCTGGTATCCGAATTACTAGGGTTCTTGGTCATATTGTTGCTACGAGCAAGCCAGCTGTCTTCTCCCGCGCAAAAGCGGGTCATGAGTGTCGTGAGTGCTGCCATAGATTTCGGCTTTTCCTGTCCAAGGTGCCGGGCAAGCCACTCGTCACGGATATTATGCTTGAAGGCTTCTAGGGCCTCTGCGTCCGGACAGTCGACTATTTGATTTTTCTTTGTTAGGAACCGTGTCCAGAATTGCCTGGCCAATTCCTCTGGCTGCTGAATTATGTGGCTTAGGTCATCGGCGTCTGGTGGTCGCACATAAGTGCCCTGGAAATTGTCGAGGAATGCGGCTTCCAGGTCCTCCCAACAACTGATTGATCCTGCTGGCAAGCTGTTAAGCCAATGCCGAGCTGGTCCTTTAAGCTTGAGTGGGAGGTATTTGATGGCATGGAGATCATCGCCGCGGGCCATGTGGATATGAAGGAGATAATCCTCTATCCATACCGCAGGATCTGTTGTGCCATCATATGATTCGATGTTTACGGGTTTGAAACCCTCAGGGGTTTGATGATACATTACTTCGTCTGTGAAGCATAGTGGGTGTGCGGCGCCTCTGTACTGGGCTATATCACGGTGTAGCTCCAATGAGCTTTGTCTACTATGTTCAGCCCTACCGGATTTGTGTCTGGCATGACGGTTATCGTCTCGAGTCGTGGGGCGCCCACGCGATCCGTAGATCAATCTTGTTTGCCTTGCCTTGTCCTCCAACATATCTCGCAGGTCAGGCGCATTTTCCCGTGCCTTGGTACGGGGTGCGGCTTGAGTGGAGGGCCGAGAGGCCTCTCTGTCGCGGCCACGAGGTGGTCGGTAGGCCGTATCAAGTGCTAGTGATGTAGGTTTAAGTGCTTCCTCCTCTAATCTGGGTAGCAACCTGCGCTTTGGGTAGCTCTTGGAGGGGCGTTCGAGTTTATGCTCTTCGGCCGCAAGGACTTCAGTCCATCTGTCGACTAGCAAATCTTGATCAGCTCTAAGCTGTTGCTGTTTTTTCTTGAGGCTTCTTGTCGTGGCCATAAGCCTGCGTTGAAAATGCTCTTGCTCGACGGGATCCTCTGGCACAACGAATTCGTCGTCATCGAGGCTTGCCTCATCTTCGGAGGGAGGCATATAGTTATCGTCTTCGACCTCTTTGTCCGCCGCTCTCTCATGAGGGCTGGCTTCTCCATCCTCCTGTGCTGAATCTTGCTGGAGGGGGTTTTCTTCGGCACTCTCCGGAGTATTATTATTTCCCATGCTGGAATCACCGTATTTGCTTTGGCGGGATTTTGAGCGGCACCGCTGACGCCGGCGCTTAGGCTGTTTCTTGGAGGGGTCATCCTCCGCTGTTCCATCACCATCTCCTTCTTTTGGGGTGTCCACCATGTATATGTCATATGACGAGGTGGCTTTGCAAGGCCCAATAGGCGCTGGTTCTTCATCATCTCCTGCATCAGCATCCATACCGTCGATGTCTTCGGAGTTGAAGTCGAGCATGTCGGTTAAATCGTCGACAGTGGCTACAAAGTGGGTGGTGGGTGGGCTTTGAATTTCTGAATCGTCCGTATCCCAACCTTGTTGACCGTAGTCCGGCCAGGGCTCTCTTGATAAAGAGAGATACTGTAGTGTCTTCAGAATATCGCCGAAAGGCGAGTGCTGAAAGATGTCCGCGGGAGTAAACTCCATGATCGGCGCCCAATCGGATTCGATCGGCAGGGGCGCAGAGGGTTCGGAGTCCGGAGAGGAGTCCAGCTCCTTGGAGTCACGAGTCTCGCGGAGTGCGGGACTGGTGTTCGGCTCGATCGCCGTTGGGATCACAGCCCTCGAGGCGGCGTCCAACCACCCATCCTCGATTGGCGCAGTTGGCTCCGAATTAAGGGTCGAAGCCGATGCGGGTGCGGCCTCCAGGGCACTGTTCAGCGGCAGAGCTAGATCATGCTCGTCATGACAGTGCGGCGCGCTCGGCAGTGGCTCGAATCCGTCAAAGATCAAGTCCCCGCAGATGTCAGCCGTGTAGTTTAAACTACCAAATCTGACCTGACGGCTAGGGGCATAGCTTTCGATCTGCTCCAGATGGCCAAGTGAATTGGACCGCAGTGCGAAGCCGCCGAAGACGAAGATCTGTCCGGGGAGGAAGGTCTCACCCTGGACTGCATCGCTATTGATGATCGTAGGAGCCATCAAGCCTCACGGCGACGACACAGAGGAACTCTGAATGAAAGCACCAATGTCGGTGTCAAAACCGGCGGATCTCGGGTAGGGGGTCCCGAACTGTGCGTCTAGGCCGGATGGTAACAGGAGGCAAGGGACACGAAGTTTTACACAGGTTCGGGCCCTCTTGATGGAGGTAAAACCCTACGTCCTGCTTGATTAATATTGATGATATGGGTAGTACAAGAGTAGATCTACCACGAGATCGGAGAGGCTAAACCCTAGAAGCTAGCCTATGGTATGATTGTTGTTCTGTATGTTATCCTATGGACTAAAACCCTCCGGTTTATATAGACACCGGAGAGGGTTAGGGTTACACAAAGTCGGTTACAATGGTAGGAGATCTATATATCGGTATCGCCAAGCTTGCCTTCCACGCCAAGGAAAGTCCCCTCCAGACACGGGACGAAGTCTTCAATCTTGTATCTTCATAGTCCAGGAGTCCGGCTGAAGGTATAGTCCGGCCATCCGGACACCCCCTAATACAGGACTCCCTCAATGGGCTTCCTCAAATTTCCCTAGGTCTTCGTGAGCAAGCAAGTTGGATGCACACCCACTAGTTTCTTTTGTTGAGCTTTCATACATTTATAGCTCTAGTGCATTCGTTGCATGGAAACCCATGCAGCCCGGTCCAATTTGGTGTTTCACATGGGCCGAGCCATTTAATTCAACCCATTTATGTTTTTTTGTCAATTTTCATGAGCTGCATGGGCCAAGCCCATCAATTCAGCCTATTTATATTTTATATATCAGTTTTCGTCAGCCACATGGGCATAGCCCAACATTTTAGCCTTTTTATTTTTGGGCCATGGCCTTTGTTTTCTTGTTTTTCAGACTCTGGTAAGTGGGTCCGAAATGTCAGGTTCTATTTTGTGGGTCCCTCATGTCAAGGTCATGTTCTTCAGATTTCAATATGCCAGTGAATAAATAACAAATATTTAAATTCAAACAGACAGAAAACACATGTAATACTTCAAATAACAACAACCAGAATCAGTATGGAGCTCTTGCTCTACCAATAACATGTAGTACAATTGGAATCACAATATTACAAGCTCTACAAGTGTGATAGTTGGCTACAGTAATTTACAACTCCATAATTGTCTTCAATCTTCTTCAGAATGGAGCCCCTGTCAATAGCGATCACAAACTGGGCACATGCTCCTGCCATATGAACCATATGCCATACTCGCTAGACGACCATAGTCAGGATTAGGCTGTGACCTTCATTACAAACAGCAATATGAATTTCCATCCCTTCCGCGGTCACCCTGTCAAGGATTGGTGCTGACTCGCATTAAAAAAGATATAAAAAGATTCCATACGGACTAGCATTCTAGAAACTAACTAGTCAAGGATCACAATATTGTTGTAAAGGCATTCCATACTATTAAGATGGACCAAATTCATGCAGATACAACATGTCTCACTAGATCAAAGCGGAGCCACAGGAAGCTTACCATTGCACAATGGATTTATCAACAAAAGGGCCAGGTAGACGGCGAGACCAACACATATTATCCATCCCTGGGTCCTCCAGCTTCCAACGTGTTGCCTCCTCCTTGCCCTTCCTTCAAGAAAAATAACTTACTTCAAGAAAAACAACACATGGTCAGCGCTGCCCTAATATAGCAATCAAGAGTGCTCTAACTTTTGACATGGTTAGCTTCTATTTTCTAGACATTTGGATCAACGTACATCCAAAACTAGCTAAATATGAGCACAAGCTTCACTCATGTGACCAACAATTTATTGATGAAAATCATTAATCAGGAACTAAATTTAACATTTCGACAATCAACAAATGTTTGGTAAAATGACAACTTAAGAAGAAAATAGGCACTCAAGCTAGTTCAGTTTCAGAAATGTACCCCATTCATGAGACCAGCAGCAAAGAACACAACCCAACCAACGAAGCACTTGAGATAGCCTCGGTTCACCACGGGCTGGAGAACTTGGCGGGCAACACCAACAGTAAGTCTTCGCTCCATTTGTGCTTGCACAGGTACGCCTAGCCAAGGGAGTAGTCCAGCGCTCGTTCCACGGGGACTGCCACCGCACTGCCGGACTCGCATATACCTGCCAACATCACGATACTATAAGATAATTATAATCAGGAAAAATCACATTGATTCAAGCATATTACTTGATGGGGGTACCATACAACATCATTATGTGGCTAAAATTTTTTGCTTTCTATATACCATTTTCATCAATCTCAGATTTAACAAAGCAAGAACTACAAATGCAACGTAGCCTCAAATTTACTAGAGCAAGAACTACAAATGCAACATAGCCTCAAAAACTAAGTTTGACATGTCATTTTAAAGATGTGTCGACCTTTATTTATTTCTATTCTTGGATGAGAAGGCTAGAGCAAAGTTAGCTTTCTTGTCTGCGTAAGGATGAGAAATAATAACTGTAGTGTTGCAACATAAGAACAGTACAGATACCATAATAAGTTTCAGGAACATCACATCTAGCACAGTTGCAGAGATGGCACAAAATTCTTCTATGCAATTTTCAACATATTTGTAATAATTTTCATAAGCAATGAATCATGACAAACAAATTATGAGATATGAAGTGGTTTCAAACTATAACAGTGAAGGACTAGACCCGCAAAACACAACGATGTATAGGCACTAAACGTACAGCAAGTAATAAGAACAGAGACCAGAAATGATACTGATCAAGGATAAAAACAGGTAGGTATCATATAATTCTCATCACAATCATACATTGAATTCATTAAAGGCTAGTTATAGAAGTATCATGCAACCAAAAGGGTTAAGACCATACACAAGGATTAGTGTTAGCGGAATTGAGATATATTTGTATAGGGTAATGAAAGGTGCCAATCCAGTGCAAGATAATAGAGCAAATATGTCAAAGTTATTTAGATTTGCTAATGTGTTTGTCACACTACCAAAATTCAAGATAAATCATGACAGGGAAACGAGTGAATTACAGCAAAGGAGGCATCTAATTTGACTACCAGTACCACAATCATTGAGTGAAAGCAAACACCAGAGAATTCAGAAATTTTCTGAACTGAATGCAAGCAAGTTTGATCATGACATAGCAAGTCTGTAGTCCGTAATTAGATTAGATGTTCTAACTCATGATCCACATATATAGAGACCTACTGGAATTTGCTTACGCTTAAACTAGAAAGAGAACAAAAAAACTGAACCTAACTATGCAGCAGAGAGAGATAGCATGGGGGGACGACCTATGGACCAAATTGTCCTTCACCAGATCGTTCAAGGAAGCACAACAGCAGTAGCAGACCTTGCATGTTCCTTCACACAACTAGATCGGAGCAACCTGCAAAGAAACGCATGAATTATCATTCGTTCATTAGCAGCATTGGCCTGCCAAAATAAATCTCAGTTATATAATTCACTGTTGAATACAGAGAAAGATAATTTCTTCTATGCAAAATGTTACACATCAGTTTAACATAAAACACAAATGGAAGTAGCATAAGGTTTTAGTAAAATGCTCACATAATAGATCATATCAACCGAGCTTGCAAAGGCTTAAGATCTAACTAGCCGAATGGATTTGTAATAAGGTATTGGATTTATCAAAGTGTGCAATTATACATCAAGGTTTGTAGGTGCAAGAAATCCATCAGATGGATCATGGCTTGCGCCACAAAATTTGATATAGTTTTTATTGAAGACAGTATGTACAATATGAGCAGTGCAAAATAGAAACATCTCTTGTATATATCCTAATTTACCAGTTGTTTAGCACCATGGTACAGGTGAGAGCTTAGTGCAGCAGTAACAGGGATCAAAAGGAATTACAGAATAAAACAGCAAGGCTGTTAATTCAGATTCAATGTCAAGGCTGAACATACTAGTGATTACAAAACTGAATGAGCCAAGGCTGTTCATTCAGGTTCACAGGCAATCAACAAGATGGCTGAGATCAGGACCAAGCAATATACAGAGGTGGTGGGATCGGGGGGCGCGCTTGTGCGATACCTTAGAGGTACTGCTGCTGCTGGGGCGGCTGGTCTCCCTTGGCGGCGGCCTTCTTCCTGGCCTTGGAGGGCTTGTCGGGGTCCTCATCTTCTCCTCGCGCACGGGCGCGCTGGCCATCATGGTTCCGGCGACCTTCGATAGAGAGGAGGGCGTCGGCGTCCTTGGAGTGGAAGCAGAGGAGGCCGAGGGAGCGGAGACGAGCACGAACTAGTTGCTGCCATCGCAGGCGAGCCTCATCCTCTAGCCCGCGTCATCGTCCCTGCTGCGGCGGACACTCACTACCTCCGTCCCGAACCGGCCCGGACTGAGGAGCTCGAACCACCGCGCGAACTCCTTGGGGTACCTTAGCACCGGGGAACTTGCTCGGGTCAGCGGAGGAGTGGACTGCGACGACGACCACTGCGTCTTGAAGATCCTGGCCGTGATCTCCTCGTTCTACGGTGGCAAGTTGGATCTGGGAGTGGGGAGAGGATCTGAGCCGCACACCGTGGAGCAAGTCCTGGCCACCGCCTGAGCAGCTCGGGAAGGGGAGAGGGTGGGGGCGGCAGCAGTGCACCGATGGGAGAGAGCCCGTGGCCGCCGGCGCTGAGCAGCGCCATGGATCCGAGGAGAGAGGGTGCGGCTTTGCTTTCTTGGAGGAGGAAGGGTGCCGGGTGGGCTGGTTGGTTTGGTTGGATGGGGGAAGGGGAAGGGCGAGAGGAGTAGGGCGTGGGGGATGCCATGGACGGCGGTGTGCTCCGCCGGAGGGAGGTGGCGGCCGCGATCTAGAAGGAGGAAGTGGCGTGGTAGTCAGCGGCGGCTGCGTCGCCGCAGAAGCTGCAGAGGAGCACGGTGCGCGGCGGTGGGACGCGAGAGCTTCGAGAGGTGGGAGGGAGAGGGGAGGGGGAGCTCGATCTGAGGGAGGGAGACGGCGGTGGGAGGGATCGATGGCGGCGGTGGGGAGCGCCGTCGATGGCGGCGACGAGGAGATGGGGGGAGGAGGGGTGCGATGGGAGGAGGGGATCGATGGGATCTGGGTAGGGTTTGGGTAGGTGGATGCGGGTGGGGTTTTCTTTTTCATTTTCTTTTTTTTCTGTACATAAATGGATGGATGTGGTATGGAGAGATGGATGGATGGATGGGCGCCATGTCATCGATCTGTGTGACAACGAATTCCACCAATGGGAATAGAGCACATATGATTGTGTTTTTCTTTTGTTTTTCTTCTACTTTTTCACATGAAAAAAACAAATATTGATCTCATATTGTGCACAAGAGTTCATCTTCAAATGCCAAACAATGTTGCCTAAGAAAGTTTTCATTTCCTTTAGATGAAAACTCAATTTTTCATTTTTCGAGTGCCCAAAATGGGTTTAATTGTGAAGGGTCTACGAAATAATTGTTGCAAAATTGTACCAAATCAATTTTCTAAAATACCAGGCCATATTTAATGCACAATTGATCAAATGGTTGGGTTTCAAAAGCTTTTATCCACCTCTGGTGCAAAAGACAAATTACCGCTGATTCAGCAGGAAGCGGGTCAAATTTGAACTGTGGCTGCCTCATAGTTTCCTCTTTATTTTTTACAAAAATTATTTCTAGGTACATAAGTATCTATTTAATCAGAGAAACATCAAAAGTTTTCCAAGATTCAACCACTAGCTAGGAACTGTCAAGCCCGCCATTTTGACCACATTTCGAAACGGGTATAAAAAATTCAAAAAAATTCAAAAAAATTGGAAAACCTTCGCATTGTGTCATTATATGTGACCAAGTTTCGAGGAAAAATAATAAACTTGTAATATGGAAATTATTTTTAAAAAGTGTTCTCAGAAATGAGCTGTCATGCGTGAAGATTCATGGCTTTCAAGCCAAATGATCAATCTTATGGCCACATTCATGGCATAGTTTGTTCAAATGGTCTCATATTGTGCACAAGGGCGCATCTTGGAATTCCAAACAATGTTGCCTAAGGGAGTTTTCATTTTCTGTGCACGGAAAATTCATTTTCCATTTTTCGAGTGCCCGAAATGAGTTTTTTGTGTGAAGGGCCTACCATATATTTGTTGCAAAATTGGACCAAATCAATTTTCTAAAATACTACGCCATATTTAATGCACAATTGACAAAATGGTTGGGTGTCAAAAGTTTAGATCCACCTGTGGTGAAAAAGACAAATTACCGTCGATTCAGCAGGAAGTGGGTCAAATTTGAACTATGGCTGCCTCATAGTTTCCTCTTTATTTTTTCCAAAAATTATATCTAGGTACATAAGTATCTATTTAATCAGAGAAACATCAAAAGTTTTCCAAGATTCAACCACTAGCTAGGAACTGTCAAGCCCGCCGTTTTGACCGCATTTTGAAACAGTCATAAAAAATTCAAAAAATTGGAAAACCTTCGCATTGTGTCATTATATGTGACCACGTTTCCAGGAAAAATAATAAACTTGTAATATGGAAATTATTTTAAAAAAGTGTTCTCAGAAATGAGGTGTCATGCGTGAAGATTCATGTCTTTCAAGCCAAATGATCAATCTTATGGCCACATTCATGGCATAGTTTTTTCAAATGATCTCATATTGTGCAGTGCATCTTGGAATTCCAAACAATGTTGCCTAAGGGAGTTTTCATTTTCTTTGCATGGAAAATTCATTTTCCATTTTCCGAGTGCCCGAAATGAGTTTTTTTTGTGAAGGGCCTACCATATATTTGTTGCAAAATTGTACCAAATCAATTTTCTAAAATACTAGGCCATATTTAATGCATAATTGACAAAATGGTTGGTCGTCAAAAGTTTTGATCCACCTCTGGTGAAAAAGACAAATTCCCGCCGATTCAGGTGGAAGCGGGTTAAATTTGAACTGCAGCTGCCTCATAGTTTACTCTTTATTTTTTTCCAAAAATCATTTCTAGGTACAAAAGTACCTATTTAATCATAAATACATGGTTTGGTGGCGATACATCGAGGTTTGGGCGGTGGCCGAGGCCCCCAACTTTAGAGCGCGTAAACTCACATGCCTACCGCGTGGTCATCGCGTAACCGTGGCGTTGCCATGTGTTCTGGGCAGCCTAGGCATGTCTAGTGGGTTGGGCACTCCCCAGGTAGGTTCTAGGAAGAAAATCACAACATAAGATTCTCATGAGGAGACCGGTCGATGCTCAAACATGAATTAGCAGCCAAGTGTTTGATTAGCGGTACGGGAAATGCACATGGCCAATGGGCGTGAGTTTTGGCTGAGGATGATCATCTACTAAGGAGAATGTCTTCAGACATTCTTAGCTCAAAAGGAGGATCCTAGGTGGTACTTGCTTTGCAAAGTACCACGCTGGACAAAAATATGATTGTTGAAGCTGGGCTCAAAATAATGAATGGATTGAGCTAAAATTTGGTGGAGGATGGTTATTTGGGCAGAGGAAAGCATTGTAGAAAATTGATACCATTTGGACATGCCAAAGTAGTACTTCCTTCACAATGCTCTTCTATGGACAAAAACTTGGGAAAACTAGTGAGAGAGATTGGATGAATGAAATGAGCTAACAATTGGTGTAGGCAAGTTACATAGGTATGGTCATGTGCTGGTAAATTTTCAGATCATTTGGGTAAGCCTAGCTAGTACTTACTTCACAAAGCTTCTCTCGAGGTAGAAACTTTGGAAATTTCCTGAGAAAGATTTACTAGGAAAATTGAGCTGAATATTATCATGTGGTAATGATTTGGGTATGGAAGAGTGCCTGAAAAGTTTGAGGGTAATAGGAGGGGTCTATATAACACTTGCTTTGCAACGTGCCAATTTGGCCATAAAATATAAATTGAACCTGGGCTCACATAGATGATTTGACTGAGCTACAATTTGGAGGAGGGTCATAATTTGGGCATATGAAGGAACTGTATAAATTTCATGTCATTTCGAGATATAAAAAAGGTACTTCCTTCACAATGCTTCTAGGTGGACAAAAACTTTGGAAATTTGCCGAGGAAGATTTGCTAGGCAAATGGAGCTGAATTTTGTCATGCGGTAATTATTTGGATAGGAAAGGGTGCCCAAAAATTCCGAGGGCAATCAAGAATATATAAATAGCACTTCCTTCATAAAGTGCTGTTGTGAACAGAATAGGAAAATGAATATTGTTGAATTAGTTTTGAACTAGGAAAGGAAGGATTTTTACATATTTGATGAAGATATGACCCAAAGAATTTATGAGATTTTTTGGGGAATTTTGGGAATGACAGAAATATAGGTTGCTTCACAACCTAGGGCAAAAACTGCCACATGGACATGACACATAGGCAAAACTGATGAGGTGGCGCCTAGTCATAGAAACCCACCACAATTTACAAGGTTATGACCATCTATATTGGTCATGATCAGCTAGAAATAAGGTAGCAGACTAGTGCTATCTGCTTTATGACCATTTCGTGTAAGGAAATTACGACCTTTCTGACCAAAATGGTCGTTATAGTTTAGGGTTTGGAGCCCCCCCCCCCCCCGAACAGCTTTTGACCAATTGGTCTGAAATGGTCATAGATCTATGACCAATTCTTCCAGGGTCACTGACAGAAGGTCACTAGTTGACATATTTCTTGTAGTGCTCCACCGACGTACTTCTTCCGTCTATATATACTCTTATACCCTAGATCGATCGCAGAGAGCCATGAAACCACTTTTCATCGCCGCAACGTTCTGTACCCGTGAGATCCCATCTTGGGGCCTTTTCTGGCGATTTGCCAGAGGGGGAATCGATCACGGAGGGTGTTGGGGATATGACTATCAGATACGACCCACCCAGGAAGGGCCGGGTCATCCCTATGGCGGTTCATCTGAATAGAGCCCAAGAGGATATCAACGATGGCGGTTCATAGACATGCTTAGTAAAAGGCCTGAACCTGAAGGCGGCTTAAGGCCGATGAAGTGTAAACTACCATATATGTGTAGATAAAGTCATCGAGACAGACACGTTGTATAAGCCGGTCGGGAATCTGTAGGCCGCAGGGCATCAACCCATGTATATAAGGGGACGAGCCGGCAGCGGCTTAGGGCAAGAAACAACAAGTCGAAAGCTAGGGAAAGTGTATTTGCTCGCTGGTAATCGAAACCCTAGCAATACCACATGAAACCGGAGTAGGCTTTTACCTTCACCACAAGGGCCCGAACCAGTATAAACTCTCCATGTCCTTTGTCCCACTTAACCCATTTAAGCTAACCTCATCGTAATGGCTCCACAACTAAGTCCTTCCACGAGGACATCTGTCGTGACACTTCCACGACAGTTGGCGCCCACCGTGGGGCCAACGCATGGTGGTTTTGAGTTCTTAAAGGGCAGCTTCGAAGGGCTCAAGGGATACACTATGGGGCGAATGACCAAGAGTCATCGTGGCAAGCTCTACATCGACGATGCAGGCTGGGGCCCCGAGGCCGTCTCAACTGAGTATGGGTACCAGGTCCCCTTCGGCGGAATCCACGTCTTCATCGGCAAAATTGGCGAGTCGGGCCCTGAGCCGGACATCTGCGCCGACGTCATCGAGACGGCTCAGTGTGCACGACCTGCCCGGGCTCAACCCGCCGTAAGGCATGTTTTTGTTGGGTTCACCCATGGGGCTGAATTGGAAGGCTCTGTCTCTGGTGGTGAGACGGAAATCTACTCTGAAGATGAGTCCACAGGCGAGACCAATTCAATGTATCAACTGCAAGACGGACGGCTTGGGGGCTGCCCCGATGGTGAGAGTATTCCAGACCCCTGTGAGCTGCCGAACAGGGTGGCGATCTTCATGGCGGGCACCAAGCCGGTTCTCAGCACGACTGCCGCAGCAGCTATAACATCTGGTGCGGCAGCGATGACAACTACAGGTGCTGGCGGGTCAGCTCGCCCGCCGGCTCAAGTCTTAACAGATTTATTGGATGCTCTGGCGACTCTAATGGAGGTTGAGGTAACCCCAGACAACGAGGAGCAGCACAAAGCAGAGATAGCATAGGCTAAGGTAGAATTAGCTGCAGAAAACGCCAGGATGGCTGCAGAGCAGGCCGTTTTAAGTGATCAGGCACATCGGATTCAAGCAGATTCGTACCGACTCACGGTGGATCAGAACGCGTCGAACAAAGTTTTAAGGAGAAAATATCAGAGTCGTCTTCCCTCCGTTTATGAATCAAGGGATTTCTTCAACACCCCTGGAGCTGGGGCCAGTAACCCGCTGATGGTAAATCGGATGACGGAAGCGCCAAGTGGTGGGTTGTCGGGTCAGCCGCGCATGACGAGTTCTCCATATATGAACAACACCCCGCCTCAACACGTGATAACACCGCCGGGTCACTATTCCACCCCTTTGGACAACATGATTGCTGCGGCAACGCGATTGGCGGCTTTACTAGTTGAGGGTGAGACTCCGGCGGCAGTTGAAACCCGAAGAGCTAGGGAGCTTCTTGAAACAGCTTTAGTGCAGCAACAGACTTATTCTTACAGCCGTCACCGGATTCATTCAACCCCTCGTCCAAACCGGCGCTACAGTAGGCACATTGACTCACCAACCATCTCGAGTACGGAGTAGCGCCGCAACCAACCTCATGGACATGACCTGGTGCGCAATGGGGCCGATGCACTAGATTTGGTGGACCAGGGTAGAGCATGTCGGGAGGCCGAGCTGGCGGCTCATCAGCACGTGCTGGTTTACCCAACAACTTCAGTTGAGGCGGGTGTAACTTCTAAAGCTTTCAGTGTGCCGTGTCTAACGGCGGCTCTACGAAACGAGTGCCTGCCCAAGGACTTTAAAGGCCCTCGTAAGGTACCTAATTATACACCCGATCAACCCCCTAAGGTGTGGGTGGAGAGTTATGAGATGGCCATGGAGATGTTTTATGTTGGTGAGGCTGCATATGCAAAGTACTTCACGATGATGTTAGAGGGGATGGCTCGCACCTGGTTCAAGGGGTTGCTGGCTAACTCCATCGGGTCATGGGCGGAGCTGAATGCCCGATTTATCCAGAATTTCAAAGACACGTGCAAACAACCTATGTCGATTGTGGATTTGGTTTCTTGTGTTCAGGCTGAGGGCGAGTCAACGACCAGCTGGGTGCGCCGGGTCTCGACCATCATACATTCTTTAGATAATATCAACGTCGGCTCAGCGATTCTTATGTTGGAGAAAAATGTCGGTTCATTCCGCTCAAGGAGAAGCTTGGGCGGCTCAAGCGTCATTGCAATGACATGGGGGAGCTAATGGAGGCTCTTGTTAAGTATGCTGACTCTCATGGTACCAAGGACCCTGACTCTGAGGATGAAAGATCGGGAAAGGGAAAGAAGAGTAGCGGCATGAAGGGACAACAGTACAATTCTACCAATCAGGGCGGCAACGCTAAGTGCAAAGCTGATGACTTTGTAGCTAACACTGGTGCGTGCAATTATAACTAGCATCGTAAGGGATAGCCGGCTCCAAGGAGAGGATTCGATCTTGAGGCAATGTTAAATCAGTCGTGTTTGAAACACGGAACGGATCAGAAGCCGGCCACTCATTCGTGGAAAGGTTGTAGCATAATGAGAAGCTTTAGGGAGTCCATCCAGCGCCACCATGGCACGAATGGCGGATCAGGATCCATGTCTCATGGTCTAGGTCATGGAGGCGGCGGTTCAAGTTCCGGGTTTCAAGGTCATGGTAACCAGGGTGGTTACAATCAGGGGAGTCAACAACAACAGCAGTCTGGTTATCAGAGCAACCCGAAGCAGCTGAATAGTGGGCAGTATCATGTAAGCGGGACCAGAAACTTCATAAGAGGGCCATGAACGCGATTGAGCCGGTGGTGCCACGTTATTTGCGGTGGTCAGAGCAGCCTATTGTGTGGAGTCGAGAGGATCATCCGCCCCGGGTTGATAATCCGGGTCACCTGGCTCTGGTAGTGGCACCTCAGGTTGGGGCCCATAAGTGTACTAAGGTACTCATGGATGGAGGTAGCAGCATTAACATCCTTTATTATGAGACATTCCGTCGCATGTGACTGACAGATAAGAGTCTTAAGCCGTCAAACACTGTCTTCCATGGTGTGGTGCCAGCTAAGTCAGCCTACCTGGTGTGTAAGATATCTTTGGAAGTTACCTTTGGAGATGAGCATGATTCCAGGTCTGAGACGTTAACCTTTGAAGTGGTCAAGATTAAGAGCCCCTTTCATGCTCTATTTGGGCGGTCGGCTTATGATAAGTTCATGGCAAGGCCTTGTTATGTTTACTTGCAGCTTAAGATGCCGGGTTATAAGGGCACCATCACAGTGCATGGGAGTCGCAAGGTGGCCTTGGAATGTGAGGAAGGTGATGCGGCTTATGCTGAATCAGTTTGTGCAACGAAGGAGCTGAAATTTTACAAGGACAATGTTGACCCGGCAGACATGATGTCCTTGAAAAAACTGACCACAGAGCATGATCCTTCATTAAAGTTTAAATCGGTGGACGATACCAAAATGGTTGATTTTTTCCCTGGCGACTCATCTAATCAGTTCAGCATCAGCGCTAATCTGGATCCAAAATAGGAAAGCGCGCTCATCGAGTTCATCCATGAGAACCGGGACATCTTTGCATGGAAGCCTTCAGACATGCCTAGTGTACTGAGGGAACTCGCTGAGCACACTCTTAATATTGATCCGAAGTTTATGCCGGTGAAGCAATTTCTTCACCGGTTTAACGAGGAGAGGCGGAAGGCCATTGGTGAGGAAGTGGCCCGGCTTTTGGCGGCCGGGTTTATCATTGAAGTTTTCCATCCTGAGTGGTTGGCTAATCCGGTGCTGGTACTCAAGAAGAATGGCACTTGGCGGATGTGTGTCGATTACATGGACTTAAACAAAGCCTGTCCGACTGATCCGTTTGCTCTCGCTCGTATTGATCAAATCATTGATGATATGGCGGGTTGTGAGCATTTGAGTTTTTTGGATGCTTATTCTGGTTATCATCAGATCAAGATGGCAGTTAAGGACCAGGAGAAGACAACTTTCATTACTCCGTTTGGAGCCTTCTGGTATGTGTCTACGCCTTTTGGGCTCAAGAGTGCCCAGGTGACTTATCAACGGTGTGTACAAAATTGCCTTCACAAGCAGATTGGGCGCAATGTTCATGCTTATGTAGATGACATTGTGGTGAAGTTAAGAGAGAAGGAGACCCTGATTGATGATTTGAAGGAGACGTTTGACAATCTCTAGGTCTACAAGATGATGCTTAACCCGGCTAAGTGTGTCTTTGGTGTACCAGCAGGCAAGCTCTTGGGATTTCTGGTTTCTAACAGAGGCATTGAAGCTAACCCAGAGAAGATCAAAGCCATTACTTCCTTGGCTAAACCGGTGTGTGTTAATTATGTTCAGCGACCGGCGGGTCGTATTGCGGCTTTAAGCCGGGTCATAACTAGTTGGGTGAGAAGGCTAACCCCCTTTATCAGATGATGGAGAAGATGGATCTCTTTGTTTGGAGTGATGCTGCTAATCAAGCATTTGAGGATCTAAAGAAACAGTTGGCTGAGCCGCCCGTACTTGCTGCCCCTATTGATAAAGAGCCTCTGTTGTTATATGTGGCTGCTAGTAGCCGAGCCGTCAGTGTAGCCATTTTGGTGGAAAGGAAAGAGGCAGGCGAGAAGTACCCGGTTCAACGACCGGTTTATTACATCAGTGAGGTGCTTATCGAATCCAAACAGAGGTATCCACACTGGCAGAAGCTTGCATATGGGGTTTTCATGGCAAGCCGGAAGCTTAAGCAATATTTTCAAGGTCATCCCATCATTGTGGTTAGTTCTGCTCCTTTAGGAGATATCATCCAAAACAGGGAAGCCACAGGCCGGGTTGCTAAGTGGGCCATTGAGCTTGGTCCTCACGGTCTAAATTTTGTGCCACGTACGGCCATCAAGTCCCAAGCACTTGTGGATTTCATCAATGATTGGACAGAGTTGCAGGCACCTGAGGAAAAGCCGGATAACACATATTGGACTATTCACTTTGATGGATCCAGACTGCTGGAGGGCTCGGGGGCTGGAGTTGTTTTGACTTCCCCATGAGGTGACAAGTTTTCTTATGTTCTTCGGCTAATGTTCCCATGTACTAACAATCCAGCTGAGTATGAGGCCTTGCTCCATGGTCTTCGGATGGATAAGGAGATGAACTTAAGCCGGGTGAGGTGCTTTGGCGATTCGGATCTGGTAGCTCAGCAAGTTTCTGTTACTTGGGATTCTAAGGATCCGCTTATGGAGGCTTACCGACGAGAATTTGATGCCATTGCAGGTCACTTCAAGGGTTACCAAGTTGAGCATATTGACCGAAGGAAGAATGAGGCGGCTGACAATATAAGTCGGCTAGGGTCACAACGTAAGCCAGTGCCACTTGACACGTTGTTGGATGTTCTACTCAACCCTTTGGTCAAATTACCTACGGAGGAGGACCTCGCTGTTCCTGACCCGGAAGCACAATTTGTGGTGGCTCTTCATGCTATTCTCGATTGGAAGGTTCCGTATTTGGCTTACATGACCCGGGGTGAGTTGCCAGAGGAAGATGTCTTGGCCAGACAGATAACCCGGCGGTCTAAGTCAATGACGATTGTCAATGGGGAGTTGCACCATCGCAGTGTCACAGGGGCGTTTCAACATTGCGTCTCTCCGGAAGAAGTTTGTGAGATTTTACGAGAGATCCACGAAGGAGATTGTGGTCATCATGCAGGCTCTAAATCTCTTGTAGCCAAAGCTTTCCGTCATGGGTTCTATTGGTTGACGGCTCACGCTAATACTGAGGATTTGGTAAGCAGATGTGACGGCTGTCAGAAATTTTTACGACGAGCTCATGTGCCGGCTCAATAATTGAGGATGATTCCAATTACATGGCCGTTTGCAACTTGGGGGCTTGATATGGTTGGGCCTTTTAAGAGGTCCAAGGATAAAAAGACCCACCTCTTGGTGGCAGTTGATAAGTTTACTACGTGGATTGAAGCAGAGCCGGTTAGTAAATGTGATGCGGCAATGGCGGTTCAATTCATGAAGAAGGTGATCTTCCGCTTTGGCTTTCCACACAGCATTATAACATATAATGGCACTAATCTTTCTCAAGGCGCTATGGAAGAATTTTGTCAACGGGAGCATATATCCGGCTAGACGTTTCTTCTGTGGCTCACCCTCAATCCAATGGGCAGGCAGAACGACCAAATCAGGAGATTCTGTGAGCTATCAAGCCCCGGCTTATGGCTCCTTTGCAGAGAACGTCGGGTTGTTGGGTGGAGGATTTACACTCAGTGTTATAGAGCATCAACACGACCCCAATAGGTCTACGGGTTACACACCTTTTTTCATGGTTTATGGGGCAGAGGCGGTTCTCCCTAGTGACATCCGTCACGATTCACCCCGGGTGGCGGCTTATGTTGAGGCTGATGATGAAAAGGCGCGTCAAGATGCACTTGACTTCTTGGATGAGGAGCGTGATCTCGCAGCGGCTCATTCGACGATTTATCAGCAAGACCTACGTCGTTATCATAGCCGCCGGGTTAAAACCAGAACCTTTCAAGAAGGTGACTTAGTGCTCCGGCTCATCCAAGATCAGACGGATATGTATAAGTTGTCACCACCTTGGGAAGGACCTTTTGTGGTCAGCAAGAATTTGCATAATGGGTCATACTACCTTATCGACGTTCGAGGCAACAAGGACTCACACAAATTGGAGGAGGAGACCCGTCGGCCGTGGAACATTGCTCATCTTCGGCCCTACTATACTTAAGCCTCCGGCTCTCATGACGCACATAGTTACCTGATGCATATATTATAAGGAGTATAACAAAGCCGGCATCCCTAACAATTCAGGGCATCTGTCGTTTCACTTCATCAAAGCTGAGTCTTTATCATCATTTAACAGGCTCGACGTCCACAATTTTAGGGACCAAAGAGAGTTGGATGCACAACACATCTCAAACATAGGTCCCTGATGAGCGTGATTCATCAGTGTATCACTTGGGGGCTTCCTGCTCATCGAGCATAGCTGTCATTACCCTCTTGATTGGCGTAGTGCCAAAACTTATATGGTCACTTGGGGGCTTCCTGTTCAAACATAGGTGTATTCACCAAAGAGAACATAGCTGTCGGTACCCTCTTGATCGGCTCAACGCCATACTTGTAAGCATGTCATTTGGGGGCTTCCTCTTCAAACATAGGCGTATTCGCCCAAAGAGAACATAGCGTTACTACCCACTTGACCAGGTTTGTTCAAACATAGGCGTATTCAACCAAAGAGAACAAACTCTGACCCGATCATCCTACCTGTAACCAGCTGCTTCAACTCCATCAGGTCATCCTGATTGGCCCGCCGAACTCTTAACGATCAGTCTTTACGGCGTATTCGACCAACATCTGAGCTCGATTAAGGTTTAAATGGCGGCTTGTCATGCGAGAGCACGGTTTACAGATAGTTAGGATGAATCCAGGCTTCATAAGCCGCCTTCCTTGAAACTTGGATAAATCGTCCCGTGATGTATGCTATTACTCTGGCCTCGCGTTCGCGTACTGCTGATAAGTCTTTGAGCAAGACAAGACTTTATCTAGGGTTCAAATGTCGATTGGGCACACTGTGAGCGAGGCTCACGGAACGCACGAATAATCCAGTGGCTCCGGCTAGTTGCATTGAAGAAGACACTTTGGCTTGGCAGCCTCCAACAGCCTCAAATTTCTTTTGATTTCTTATTTTTATTCTTTATGAGGTTTTTTCGTTGCTTTCTGGTTTTTACAAGTCGGGCCCATCTGTCCTGTTTACGACTCATATTTGAAGCATACTTTAGGTTTTACAACCCGTCAGGAGGACAGACTCTAAGTCGTCAGAACGTAAGGAATCCCATGTTTGGAGTTAATCCTAACACCTCTAGCTGCATGAAGCTGACAAGCCGGCAGTCTAGGCATATACTACAGGTATGCAATTTTATTTAGCAATTATCAGACCGGCTCTGGTTATGGAGAAGTTGTCCCATGCGGCTTCAATTGGGTATCATGACCCACCCGGCGGTAAGCCGCTAGGGCACTTGTGTTTTCTTTGTGTGCAGGATAATAATCATTCAAATCTACATATATCTAAGATTATCATACCCATAATTGTTTTTATGAACCGGTGGATTGACAGTTTTACGCAAAACAGAAACGTGCACGATGGCACGACAGATCTAAATTTTAACTACACTATTACATGGCTCCATGAGCCAAAATGAGATCAAGTGTTTTTTCAAAGATCAAGTATCTAAACCGCCTGGCGGTTCAATATTCTTGGCCTTGCTGATTGGAGGCCTCTGGTTCATCCCTTGCCGGTTCTCCGTCCTCCTCCGCCGTTTGGAAGTTTGGTTTGGACCAATCAAAGCCACGCAAGGTGTAGAATTCAGCTTCATCATCGATAAGATCGGACGGGTCAATATCAGAGGCGAAGGTGTGCTTACGAATTGGAGGGATCAGGTCCATCACTTTATATGCCGGGGTAGACATCTTCTGATTGTCTGCATCATAAGACGGCTGATATTTGGAGAGGTTGGTCTCTTCAGCAATGACTGTTGCATGAGGACGAATTTATTTCACACAGGCGGGGAAGTCTTGCTGATCAAAAGATGTCCCATCCTCCTTTAAGCTTGGATACCCACTGGCCACATCTGTCGGATCTAACTCTGGTACCCATGCCTTGGCACGGCTCAAGGCTATCACAGCTCCGGCTCTTGCACAAGACCATTTTATTTCTTGAAGTTTGGTGGGCAAGATGGACAATTTCTTCAACACATCACTTAACAGGTTGGGTCCTTGGTTAGTTGGGCAGATAGTAGCAAGAGTACGCTGAGCTCCGGTGTACAATTGCTCGACAAGGGTATTAACCGCCTTGAGCTTAACAAGCATATCCTGATTAAGGTTGCTACTCCTGGGACCTGAGGAAAACACAGATCGGTTAAATGGCGGTTTACATTACTATGACAAATACTCACTTTGGATGAATAGTAAGGCGACTCACCAAAGATACCAGAAACCATCTGAGAGACACGGTGTTTTAAGCCGGTGAGATCAGTGGTTACTTCCTGAAGAGCTGCTTCTTCTTTCTCAGCACGCTGCGTTAAAGCAGTCTTGTCTTCAGCCCAAGTCTGTTTCTCCGCCGAAAATGGGTCTTCAGTTTTTCCGACTCAGCCACGCTAAACTTGAATTTTGACTCAGCTTTCTGGGTCTCGGTTTCCTGAGTCGCTAGCCGGGTCTTTGCATCATTCAATTGAGACTCTAGTTCAGCAGTAGCAGTTTGTATGAAGCATAGAGTTATCAACACATTTATCTCAGGATTACAACAATATAAGTCCCAAGTCCTTTGCAAGCAACAACACTTGGCACTTGGGGGCTAATGTCTGTCAAAGCAATTTTTCAAGGAAACGACTCTTATGAATAAAGTCCCAAGCACTTTGCAAGCAACACTACTTGGCACTTGGGGGCTAATGCATATTGCTTGTATTTTATTAATGATGAGCCGAATGTGCTGTCAACAGTGTTAGTCGACTCATGGGGGCTATGCAGTCAAGTTCTACTTTTCTTACACAATGATAAATAGGACTAGTTCATTCATGCTGATTAAACCGACCCTTGGGGGACTACAGATGCAAAGTTAAACTTCTTGAACATCCGGTTTAATTTTAAAACCGGACTTGGAGGGAGTCTATGACAGAAGTGCATGGATTCTTCTAAGTCTACAACCTATTCAATATTATGATAGCCAGTAGACTTGGTGGTTGGCAGGATGTACATAATTTATTTCAAAGCCGGAAGACATACCTCATATTTCTGGTGCATTTGTTTCACCATCTCAATTTCCAAATCGTGGCCGGAGTGTACTTGGTTGAGATAACCAGACAATATTTCACTGCTGCTCAACTGAGCATTGTGGGAGATATCAAACCTTACTTTCCGTCTCTTGATGACTTCTTGCTTGGCAGAATGTTTGGCTAAAACAGTTGAGTTCCCCGGTTCAGTAAAACCAGTGCCAGTGATCAGAATCATCAGCGTAAGTCTCTGACGGTTTAAGTGAGCTTCGTGGTTCAGTATTTAAAGGGTCAAGGTTGGTTTGATCAACAGAGAGGTCAGGTATCTCAGCTTGAGTGTTAGAAGCAGGATCTTCTGGTTATTTTTCAGAGGCTTCTGGCACAGAGGCTTGCTGGTCTGGTTCAACAACTTCAGGTGCCTCAGTTGGCTTGGTCACCTTCGCCTTCTTGTTAGGCTTTGCTTGACCACTGCATGGGTTATGACAAGTCAGTATAAATATAAGAGTATAAGAGCTTCAGAGTAAAATTAAGTGCTATTACCTAGGGGCGGTTTTAAAAGTCATCAACTTAGTTTGCGATGAGTCGCCAGAAGAAGAACGACCAAGTTCCTAGACAACAATCATCAAAAGAGTTAAGTGATAGGCAAATAAGATCCGCCAGCATGATAAAGGAGTAAGTTAAAAAAGAACCTTGTTTTGCCGTTTTCGAGGAGGGGGAGTGTTTGGTTAGCCGGAGGATAATTCTTCACCTCCGCTGGTCCGGGTCTGATGTCGATTCTCTTGTTACTGTCGTTTCAAAAGAAAGTGAGGATCTAAATAAGCCAAGGGGTGTGAAAACCTTACATTCCGGGTTACTCGCCGAAGTTTCTGTCTTGGCAAAGATTCCGAGTCGGAGGAAATAATAGTTACCTCTTCTTCAACTGCTTGGCTGGCTCCCGTGTCATCCTGTTCATAGTCAGTGTCAATAAGATGGTTGAAAAACAAGCCAAGAGAGTCAAGGGCTACCTCTGACTCAGAAGTCTCATCCAGATTAAGCAGATCATAGGCAGTTGGTTTCTTTTTATGCTTCTTGGTGGTTTTTCTGGCGGTTTTCACAGCAGCCCTGGCCTTTTTTGCATCTTCATGATCATATTCTACCTTGCAGAAGTTAGATTTATCCTGCAGAAGAGTAACATACTTGAGTTAACATAATATCTGGATGATAAGATAAAATATGGGAAATTGAGGGACTTACATCTGGCAGCGGGTTAAATTTGGAGAAAGGGTTCAGACCCACTTCGCTGCAATCTTCGAATTTTGCATTCACAAGTGTTTTTGTCTTTCGATAATGCCTTCCTCGGTCAAAAACAAAGGGCTATGAAATAATGGATAGTCTTTCTCTCCGGTATAAGGGCACATCAAGCCAAATCGGCGGCTCAAGGGTATGATCTGCCACGGGACCCAGCATCGGACCAAATCAACTCCGGTTAGCCCGTTCCCTAGCAGGGCCTTGACCTTTGCGATAGTAGGGGTGATTTTCTTACATCCGGTGATGGTAAGTTTTTCAGGGAGTTGATGTTTTGGGTCAAGACATTCAACACGATAACCCGGCAATGGATTTTCATCAGCCGGTGAGATATCCTTACAGTAAAACCATGTCTGATTCCAGTCCTTGGGGTGACTCGGTAGAACTGCATGAGGGAAAATGTTGTCTCTTCTTTGTTGAATTGAGATTGCACCAAGTTCCAAGATGGGCGCGTTTGTGAACTCATTTTGGCGGTTCAGATAGAGGAATTCTCTGAAAAGCTCGACATTAGGTTCTTCTTGAAGGTATACTTCAAAAAAAACTGGAAATTTGCAAATATTGGATACATAATTGGGTCCAATATCTTGAGGATGGAGCTGGAAGAATTGCAGAATGTCTCGGAAAAACTTAGAGCCGGGGGGTGAGAAGCACTGGTTCATGTGATCAGTAAAAACAATCACTTCATTATCCTTTGGCAGAGGTCTTTCTTCACCTGGGTCTGGAGCACGGTAATGCATAACACTCTTCTCTGGCAAAAATCCAACCTTGACAAAGTCTTTCGAAGTACCCTCAGTGACAATGGAGGGAACCCACTTACATGTAGTAACTGTCTTTGGTGGCATTGTGAAAGAAAGAATAACTAAAGGAAGGGAATAATTTGCCAGTTCAAATTAGATTGGTGAAATCACAGGTGAACAGTTACAACATATATATTCAGAATGGCCGCTTAAGTGAGCACTAATGGTATATGAGTAATTATAAGTCGGACATATAAGCCGCCATGACACGTACTGGTATTCAGGATCTGACAAGAGCAAAATTTTACTAAGTGTTGAGACAAACATGTTTCACAGATTAAGGATATAAGATTGGATCTGCAGCTATTCTGAAAAATGGAATAAAATCTAAACCTAGGGTGGCGGTAGCAGAAAAGCAGAGGTGTTCAGATGAGATCTATTGCAAGAAAGATATGATCTGATATAAAAAAATGAGTGCTAAAACTGTTGTCGCGTAAGGTCTATGTGGTTTTTGGATCTAAGCCATGAATGTAAGCAAGGAAAAAGAACGATGACGACGAACACCGATGAACACCAAAACCCTAAATGACAGATCTATGGTGAGGAAGGGGAAGACTTACTGGTGCTGACGAAACAGTGGAGAACTACCGCAATGCTCTGATCCGTTCAGGGTGATGCAGCGGCCAAAGTCAAAGAAGATGAAGGTTGACGGCAGCGGAGCTCCGATGCACTGGGACGTTGCAAGAAGGAAGAAGAAGGAGAAGAGGCAAAGGAGGAGAATGAGAGGAGGGCAGTTGACCATACTTATAAGGAAAAGAGGAACAGGTGGGCGCGAAAAATGAGGAGGCCAAATGATGATTATCCAACTAATTGAACACCTCGATTTTCGGAAGGTCATTAAAGATAAAAGACATGTTATGTCATGATAACCCACAAGTATAGGGGATCGCAACAGTTTTCGAGGGTAGAGTATTCAACCAAAATTTATTGATTCGACACAAGGGGAGCCAAAGAATATTCTCAGGTATTAGCAGCTGAGTTGTCGATTCAACCACACCTAGAAACTAAATATCTGCAGAAAACGCTTAGTAGCAAAGTAATATGATAGTAGTGGTAACAGCAACAAAAGTAAAGAGAGCAAAAGTAATGTTTTTAGTATTTTGTACTGATTGTAACAGTAGCATCGGGATAGTAAATAAGCGAGAACCAGTATATGGAAAACTCGTAGGCACCGGATAGGTGATGGATAATTATGCCGGATGCGGTTCATCATGTATCAGACATAACATAGGGTGACACAGAACTAGCTCCAATTCGTCAATGTAATGTAGGCATGTATTCCGTATATAGTCATACGTTCTTATGGAAAAGAACTTGCATGACATCTTTTATCCTACCCTCCCATGGCAGCGGGGTCCTATTGGAAACTAAGGGATATTAAGGCCTCCTTTTAATAGAGAACCGAAACAAAGCATTAGCACATAGTGAATACATGAACTCCTCAAACTATGGTCATCACCGGGAGTGGTCCCGATTATTGTCACTTTGGGGTTGCCAGATCATAACACATAGTAGGTGACTATAGACTTGCAACATAGGATCAAGAACTCACATATATTCATGAAAGAATAATAGGTTCAGATCTGAAATCATGGCAATCGGGCCCTAGTGACAAGCATTAAGCATAGCAAAGTCATAGCAACATCAATCTCAGAACATAATGGATACTAGGGATCAAACCCTAACAAAAATAACTCGATTACATGATAAATCTCATCCAACCCATCACCGTCCAGCAAGCCTACGATGGAATTACTCACGCACGGCGGTGAGCATCATGAAATTGGTGATGGAGGATGGTTGATGATGACGACGACAATGAATCCCCCTCTCCGGAGCCCCGAATAGACTCCAGATTAGCCTTCCTGAGAGGTTTTAGGGCTTGGCGGCGGCTCCGTATCGTAAAACGCGATGATTTCTTCTCTCCAATTTTTTCTCTCTGAAAGCAAATATATAGAGTTGGAGTTGGCATCGGAGGGTCTCCAGGGGGGCCATGAGGTAGGGGGCGCGCCCTAGGGGGGGCGCCCCCCACCCTCGTGGAAAGGGTGTGGGCCCCCTGGTCTTCATCTTTGGCAAGGATTTTTTATTCTTTTTTCTAAGATGTTCCGTGGAGTTTCAGGTCATTCCGAGAATATTTTTTTTCTGCAGATAAAACAACATCATGGCAATTCTGGTGAAAACAACGTCAGTCCGGGTTAGTTCCATTCAAATCATACAAGTTAGAGTCCAAAACAAGGGCAAAAGTGTTTGGAAAAGTAGATACAATGGAGACGTATCAACTCCCCCAAGCTTAAACCCTTGCTTGTCCTCAAGCAATTCAGTTGACAAACTGAAAGAAAGAAAGTAAAACTTTTACAAACTCTATTTGCTCTTGTTGTTGTAACTATGTCAAGCCAGCATGGATCATAACTAACCACATTTGCAATAATTCTCAGGTCTCATAATTACTCATATCAATAGCATAATCAACTAGCAAGTCATAATAATAAATCTCGGATGACAACACTTTCTCAAAACAATCATAATATGATATAACAAAATGGTATCTCGCTAGCCCTTTCTGAGACCGCAAAACATAAATGCAGAGCACCTTTGAAGATCAAGGACTGACTAGACATTGTAATTCATGGTAAATGAGATCCAATCATAGTCACACCCAACATAAATTAATAGTGATGAATGCAAATGACAGCTGTGCTCTCCAGCTAGTGCTTTTTAATAAGAGGGTGATGACTCAACATAAAAGTAAATGGATAGCCCTTCGCAGAGGGAAGCAGGGATTTGTAGAGGTGCCAGAGCTCAGTTTTGCAATAGAGATAAATTGTATTTTGAGCGGTATACTTTCATTGTCAACGTAACAACTAAGAGATGGTGATATGTTCCATGTTACACACATTATAGGCGGTTTCCAAATAGAATGGTAAAGTTTATACTCCCCCTCCACCAACAAACATCAATCCATGGCTTGCTCGAAACAACGAGTGCCTCCAACATACATCAGGTCCCAGGGGGAGTTTTGTTTACAATTAATTTTGATTTAGTTTGAATAAAGCATGGGACTGGGCATCCCGGTGACCAGCCATTTTCTCGTGAGTGAGGAGCGGAGTCCACTCCTCTTGAGAATAACCCGCCTAACACTGAAGATAAGGACAACCTTGGTTGATACATGAGCTATTCGAGCATACAAAACAGAATGTTTATTTGAAGGTTTAGAGTTTGGCACATACAAATTTACTTGGAACGACAGGTAGATACCGCATATAGGAAGGTATAGTGGACTCATCTGGAATAACTTTGGGGTTTAAGGGATTGGATGCACAAGCAGTATTCCTGCTTAGTACAAGTGAAGGCTAGCAAAAGACTGGGAAGCGACCAACTAGAGAGCGACAACAGCCATGTACATGCATTAAAATTAATAAACATTGGATGCAAGTATGAATAGGATATAATCCACCATGAACATAAATATCGTGAAGGCTATGTTGATTTGTTTCAACTACATGCGTGAACATGTGCCAAGTCAAGTGACTTAAATCATTCAAAGGAGGATACCCACCCCATCATACCACATCATGACCATCTCAATAGCATGTTGGCACACAAGGTAAATCATTATAACTCATAGCTAATCAAGCATGGCACAAGAAACTACGATCTCTAATTGTCATTACAAACATGTTTATTCATAATAAGCTGAATCAAGAACGAGAGACTCATCATATTTATAAAAACAAAAGAGGTCGAGTTCATACCAGCTTTTCTCATCTCGGTCAGTACATCATATATCATCATAATTTCCTTTCACTTGCATGACCGAACGGTGTGAATAAGAATAAGAGTGTGCGTGCATTGGACTAAGCTGGAATCTACGAGCATTCAATAAACAGGAGAAGACAAGGCAATATGGGCTCTTGGGTTAATTCAACAATACTGCATATAAGAGCCACTTGAACAATTTAATTATGGTCTTCTCCTACTGACCCCCAAAGAAAACAAAAGAAATAAAACCATTTACACAGGAAAGCTCCCAACAAGCAAAAGAAGAACGGGAAATATTTTTGGGTTTTCTTTTTAATTACTACTACAGCAAAAAAATAAATTACTACTATTTTTTTTTGTTTTTCTTAAGGTTTAACAAACACACAAGAGGACAACATAAAAAGGAAAATAAACTAGCATGGATGATACAATGAAAAAGTATGAGCACCGACATCTAGCAATGATTGTGTGTGAACATAAATGTAATGTCGGTGAGAAATACGTGCTCCCCAAAGCTTAGGCTTTTGGCCTAAGTTGGTCTATGGCCACGGCTGGCCTGGCGTATATCCATAATAATAGTTGTTGGGGTCGTACTTTGATGAGGAAGGATAGTTGGGATCATACTGATGTGCAGCGGTTATCGCCTGCTTAGCTGCAGCGTGGAGTCGAGCTGCCTCCGCTCTCCTCTCGTACTTTTCTGCCTCCTCTCTGGTAATAACATATCTTCCTTTTGTCTGTGAATCAAAGAAGGCAGGAGCAAGGAGAGTAATACGGAAAACACGTTGTTTATCAAAAATTAAACGATATAAAAGAGGTGATTCAGGCCTCTCGACAAACTGGTGTGAAGCCATAGAGTTATAATCTAAATATGCAGGAGGCAACTCTGTATCACTCTCACGAATGTCTATCTCAAGAAAATGAGCTAAGCGGGTTGCAAAAATTCCTCCAAAGAAATCTCCATTATGTCTATTATGATGCAACCTACGAGCTACAATGGCTCCCATATGATAAGATTGGTCTCCTAACACGGCACTCCTAAGAATGCTAAGATCAGGGACACACATGTGACATGCTTCATCCTTAGCATTTATGCATCTACCAATGAAGAGAGAAAAATAATGTATAGCAGGAGAGTGAATGCTCCCAATGGTAGCCTGCGTTATATCTCTAGATTCCCCCACAGTTATACTAGCAAGAAAGTTTCTAAATTCAGATTTAGGGGGATCCCTAACACTACCCCATGATGGAAGTTTGCAAGCAGAAGTGAAATCCTCTATGTCCATGGTATAAGATTTGTCACAGAGATCAAACATGACTGATGGAGAATTACGCGAAGATGAATACTCAAACCTCCTCACAAATGAACTTGTGAGGTCATGATACTGGGGGCATTTGTTAGCCTCAAAATCCTCAATACTGGCATTGCGCAAATATGCTTTGAATTCTTCCTTAATTCCTGCACGGTCCATAAAATTTTCCGACAGCCATTCGCAAGGCCGTACTGAAGCGTCTCTTGGTGGATCCTCGTCAGCATCACGCATAGCAATTCTGGGTCCTTGCTTCTTAGAGGAACCACCTTGGAACATCTTCCTAAGCATATTGTTTATTTCTGAAAAATTCTGAAAGTTTTAGTAACTTCAAACAAAAGTAAACGAACTTCAATAAAACTGATAGCAACTACTCCTACAAGTGCCTAGAGCCTATATCATGCATTAGAACTACTTGGAACCATATAAATTTGACATGCAAGCTCAAGAACATCGTCACCTATGCAGCACAAATTTGCAAATAATAAAGCACTAGAACAAAAACTAATTGGACCAACGGAGGAGTCACATACCAAGGAACAATCTCCCCAAGCAGTTTTGCGAGAGGTGCTTTGAGCAAGGAGATCGAAAATCACAACAAAAGTGGCTGGAACTCGTGCTTGAGTTGGTTTTTCGGGTTTGTGTGAGACAGAGGAAGAAGATGGGTGCTGGGATAAGTGGAGGAGGGCCACCGTGGGCCCACGAGGCAGGGGGGCGCCCACCACCCTCGTGGCCAGGTGGCAGCTCCTCCCACGGTGATTTTTGCACAGTAAATCCTCAAATATTCCCGAAAAAATCATATTAAATTGGCATGTCATTCTGAGGACTTTTACTTTCGGGATATTTTTATATTGCACGGATAAGCCAGGAAACAGACAGAAAATACTATTTGTACTTTATTTCTACTAATTAACAGAAAGTATAGAGAGGGTACAGAAGTTTGTGCTTCTAGTTTCATCCATCTCATGCTCATCAAAAAGAATCCACTAACAAGGTTGATCAAGTATTGTTAACAAACTCATTCCGATAATCATGAAACCGGAGAAATTTCGAATAACACTAAGTTACCTCAACGGGGATATGCACATCCCCTATAATAAGTATATCATATTTCTACTTGACGATAGGAAGAGGAAATTCAAAACCTCCTAATATAATCGATGGAACTTTTCCAATGGAGTTGATACTATGAACTTGAGGTTGTTTCCTCGGAAAGTGTACCGTATGCTCATTACCATTAACATGAAAAGTGACATTGCCTTTGTTGCAATCAATAACAGCCCCTGCAGTATTAAGAAAAGGTCTTCCAAGAATAATAGACATACTATCATCCTCGGGAATATCAAGAATAACAAAGTCCGTTAAAATAGTAACGTTTGCAACCACAACAGGCACATCCTCACAAATACCGACAGGTATAGCAGTTGATTTATCAGCCATTTGCAAAGATATTTCGGTAGGTGTCATCTTATTCAAGTCAAGTCTACGATATAAAGAGAGAGGCATAACACTAACACCGGCTCCAAGATCACATAAAGCAGTTTTAATATAATTTCTTTTAATGGAGCAAGGTATAGTAGGTACTCCGGGATCTCCAAGTTTCTTTGGTATTCCACCCTTAAAAGTATAATTATCAAGCATGGTGGAAATCTCAGCTTCTGGTATCTTTCTTTTATTAGTAATGATATCCTTCATATATTTAGCATAAGGATTTGTTTTGAGCACATTAGTTAATCGCATACGCAAAAAGATAGGCCTAATCATTTCAGCAAAGCGCTCAAAATCCTCATCATCCTTTTTCTTGGATGGTTTGGGAGGAAAAGGCATGGATTTCTGAACCCAAGGTTCCCTTTCTTTACCATGTTTCCTAGCGACGAAGTCTCTTTTATCATAACGTTGATTCTTTGATTGTGGGTTATCAAGATCAACAGCAGGTTGAATTTCTACATCACTGTCATTACTAGGTTGAGCATCATCATGAACATTAGCATTAATATTTTTATTAGGTTCATGCTCATTACCAGATTGTGTTTCAGCATGAGACATAAATATATCATTTGGATTATCAGGTGGTTCAGCAATAGGTTCACTAGAAGTTTGCACAGTTCTATCATTTTTCTTTTTCTTCTTTTTAGAAGAACTAGGTGCATCAATATTATTTCTCTGAGAATCTTGCTCGATTCTCTTAGGGTGGCCTTCAGGATACAAAGATTCCTGAGTCATTCTACCAGTTCTAGTAGCCACTCTAATAGCATAATCATTTTTCCTACTATTCATTTCATCAAGCACTTCTTTTTGAGCTTTAAGTACTTGGAGGCATGTTTGCTAACAAGTTTAAGTTCATCTTTAATATCAGCCATATAATCACCCAAGCGTCTAATCATATAAGCATTTTGTTTTAATTGTCTACCAAAATAAGCATTGAAGTCGTCTTGCTTATACATAAAGTTATCAAACTCATCCAAGCACTGACTAGCAATTTTAGTAGGAGGGACTTCCACTTTATCATATCTATAGAGAGAATTTACCTTTACTACCTGTGTCGGGATATCGGGGTCAGGAGGTTCTTCAATAAATAAGGAATTGAGATCATATGTTTCTTCAACAGGCGGTATATTAAGACCATGTATTTCTTCAATAGGAGGTAAATTCTTAACGTCTTCAGCTTTAATACCTTTCTCTTTCATAGATTTCTTTGCCTCTTGCATATCTTCGGGACTGAGAAATAGAACACCTCTCTTCTTCAGAGTTGGTTTAGGAATAGACTCAGTAATTGGAGAAGGTGCCCAATTATTTTCCTTTGTCAACATATTATTCAATAAGATTTCAGCTTCATCCGGTGTTCTTTCCCTGAAAAGAGAACCAGCACAACTATCCAGGTAATCTCTAGAAGCATCGGTTAGTCCATTATAAAAGATATCAAGTATTTCGGGTTTCTTAAGAGGACGATCCGGTAAAGCATTAAGTAACTTGAGAAGCCTCCCCCAAGCTTGTGGGAGACTCTTCTTTAATTTGCACAAAGTTGTATATTTACCTCAAGGCAGCTTGTTTCTTATGAGCAGGGAAATATTTAGCAGAGAAGTAATAAATCATATCCTGGGGACTATGCACACAACCAGGATCAAGAGAATTAAACCATATATTAGCATCACCCTTTAATGAGAATGGAAATATTTTGAGTATATAGAGGTAACGCGATCTCTCATCATTAGTGAACAGGGCAGCTATATCATTTAACTTAGAAAGATGTGCCACAACAGTTTCAGATTCATAGCCATAAAACGGATCAGATTCAACCAAAGTAATTATATCAGGATCAACAGAGAATTCATAATCCTTATCAGGAACACATATAGGTGAAGTAGCAAAACCAGGGTCGGGTCTCATTTTATCTCTAAGTGATTCTTTGTTCCATTTAATTAATAACCTCTTAAGCTCATATCTATCTTTGCAAGCAAAAATAGCGGCAGAAGATTCCCTATCAAAAAGATAGCCCTCAGGGATAACAGGCATATTTTCATCATCACTATCATCATCGTATTCAGATTCAATAATTTCTTTTTCTCTAGCCCTAGCAATTTGTTCATCAAGAAATTTACCAAGGGGCATAGTAGTATCAGGCATAGAAGCAGTTTCATCATAAGTATCATGAATAGCAGAAGTGGCATCATCAATAACATGCGACATATCAGAACGAATAGCAGAAGCAGGTGTAGGTGTCGCTAGCTTACTCATAATAGAAGGTGAATCAAGTGCAGAGCTAGATGGCAGTTCCTTACCTCCCCCCGTAGTTGAGGGATAGATCTTGGTTTTTGGATCTCTCAAGTTCTTCATAATGATAAGCAGATATAAATCCCAAGTGACTCAAAGAATAGAGCTATGCTCCCCGGCAACGGCGCCAGAAATTAGTCTTGACTCAAAGTATAGGGGATCGCAACAGCTTTCGAGGGTAGAGTATTCAACCCAAATTTATTGATTCCACACAAGCGGAGCCAAAGAATATTCTCAAGTATTTGCAGCTGAGTTGTCAATTCAACCACACCTGGAAACTTAGTATCTGCAGCAAAGTGTTTAGTAGCAAAGTAATATGATAGTAGTGGTAACGACAACAAAAGTAAAGACAACAAAAGTAATGTTTTTGGTATTTTGTAGTGATTGTAACAGTAGTAGCGGGAAAGTAAATAAGCGAGAACCAATATATGGAAAACTCGTAGGCACCGGATCAGTGATGGATAATTATGCCGGATGTGGTTCATCATGTATCAGTCATAACATAGGGTGACACAGAACTAGCTCCAATTCGTCAATGTAATGTAGGCATGTATTCCATATATAGTCATACGTGCTTATGGAAAAGAACTTGCATGACATCTTTTGTCCTACCCTCCCGTGGCAGCGGGGTCCTATTGGAAACTGAGGGATATTAAGGCCTCCTTTTAATAGAGAACCGGAACAAAGCATTAGCACATAGTGAATACATGAACTCCTCAAACTATGGTCATCACCGGGAGTGGTCCCGATTATTGTCACTTCGGGGTTGCCGGATCATAACACATAGTAGGTGACTAAAGACTTGCAAGATAGGATCAAGAACTCACATATATTCATGAAAACATAATAGGTTCAGATCTGAAATCATGGCACTTGGGCCCTATTGACAAGCATTAAGCATAGCAAAGTCATAGCAACATCAATCTCAGAACATAATGGATACTAGGGATCAAACCCTAACAGAACTAGCTCGATTACATGATAAATCTCATCCAACCCATCACCGTCGAGCAAGCCTACGATGGAATTACTCACGCGCGGCGGTGAGCATCATGAAATTGATGATGGAGGATGGTTGATGATGACGACGGCGACGAATACCCCTCTCCGGAGCCCCGAACGGACTCCAGATCAGCCCTCCCAAGAGGTTTTTGGGCTTGGCGGCGGCTCCGTATCGTAAAACGCGATGATTTCTTCTCTCCAATTTTTTCTCTCTGAAAGCAAATGTATAGAGTTGGAGTTGGCATCGGAGGGTCTCCAGGGGGCCCACGAGGTAGGGGGCGTGCCCTGGGGGGGCGCCCCACCCTCGTGGAAAGGGTGTGGGCCCCCTGGTCTTCATCTTTGGCGAGGATTTTTTATTTTTTGTTCTAAGATGTTCCGTGGAGTTTTAGGTCATTCCGAGAATATTTGTTTTCTGCACATAAAACAACATCATGGCAATTCTGCTGAAAACAGCGTCAGTCCGGGTTCGTTCCTTTCAAATCATACAAGTTAGAGTCCAAAACAAGGGCAAAAGTGTTTGGAAAAGTAGATCCGACGGAGACGTATCACACTCCTGAGAACACTAAGGTCAGGGACACACTTGTGACATGCTTCATCGTTTCCATTTATGCACCTACCTACGAAGGGAGCAAAATTATGTATAGTGGGAAAATGGATGCTCCCTATGGTAGCTGGAATAAGTTGAGCGGATCCACCGTGGGCCCATGGGGCAGGGGGGCACGCCCAGGGGGTAGGGCGTGCCCTCCACCCTCGTGGCCAGGTGCTTGCTCCCCTTGTTGTGTTCTCAGTGCCAGATATTCTCAAATATTCCAAAAAAATCATATTTAAATTTCAGGGCATTTAGATAACTTTTATTTTCAGGGTATTTTTTTATTGCATGGATAATTCAAAAAACAGACCGAAATTACTATTTTTGCTTTATTTAATATAAATAACAGAAATTAAAAAGAGGGTACACAGAGTTGCGTTTTCTAAATTCATCCATCTTATGCTCATCAAAAGGAATCCACTAACAAGGTTGATCAGGTCTTGTTAACAAACTCATTCCGAATAACATGGAACCGGAGAATTTTCGAATAACACTAGGTTACCTCAACGGGGATATGCACATCCCCAACAATAAGAATATCATATTTCTTCTTGACAGTAGGAAGAGGAAATTCAAAACCTCCAAAAATTGTCGATGAAAATTTTCCAATAGAGTTTATACTATGAACTTGAGATGTTTCCTCGGAAAGTGTACCGTATGCTCATTGCCATTAACATGACAAGTGACATTGCCTTTAGTGCAATCAATAACAACCCATGTAGTATTCAAAAAGGGTCTTCCAAGAATAATAGACATGCTATCGTCCTCGGGAATATCAAGAATAACAAAGTATGTTAAAATAGTAACGTTTGCAACCACAACAGGCACATCCTCACAAACACCGACAGGTATAGCAGTTGATTTATCAGCCATTTTCAAAGATATTTCAGTAGGTGTCAACTTATTCAAATCAAGTCTACGATATAAAGAGAGAGGCATAACACTAACACCGGCTCCAAGATCACATAAAGCAGTTTTAACATAGTTTCTTTTAATGGAGCATGGTATAGTGGGTACTCCGGGATCTCCTAGTTTCTTAGGTATTCCACCTTTACAAGTATAATTAGCAAGCATGGTGGAACTTTCAGCTTCTGGTATCTTTCTTTTATTTGTAACAATTTCTTTCATATACTTAGCATAAGGATTCATTTTGAGCATATCAATCAAACACATACGCAAGAAGATAGGTCTAATCATTTCAACAAAGAGCTCAAAATCCTCATCATCCTTTTTCTTGGATGGTTTAGGAGGAAGAGGCATGGGTTTCTGAACCCATGGTTCTCTTTCTTTACCGTGCTTCCTAGCAACAAAGTCTCTCTTATCATAATGTTGATTCTTTGATTGTGGGTTATCATGATCAACAACAGGTTCAATCTCTACATCATTATCATTTCTAGGTTGAGCATCGACATGAACATCATCATTAACATTATTACTAGGTTCATGCTCATTACCAGATTGTGTTTCAGCATCAGTAATAGAAATATCATTGGGATTCTCAGGTGTGTCAATAACAGGTTCACTAGAAGCATGCAAAGTCCTATCATTTTTCTTTTTCTTCCTCTTAGAAGGACTAGGTGCATCAATATTATTTCTATGAGAATCTTGCTCAATTCTCTTAGGATGGCCCTCAGGATACAAAGGTTCCTGAGTCATTTTACCACCTCTAGTCATAACTCTAACAGCATTATCATTTTTCTTACTATTCAATTCATCGAGCAAATCATTCTGAGCTTTAAGTACTTGTTCTACTTGAGTGGTAACCATAGAAGCATGCTCACTAATATGTTTAAGTTCACCTTTAATATTAGCCATATAATCACCAAAGTGTTCAAGCATATCAGCATTGCGTTTTAATTCTCTACCAAAATAAGCATTGAAGTTTTCTTGTTTAACAATAAAGTCATCAAACTCATCCAAGTATGGGCTAGCAAACTTAGTAAATGGGATTTAAGCTTTATCATATCTATAGAGATAATTTACCTTTACTACCTGTGTTGGGTTATCAAGACCATGTATTTCTTCAATAGGAGGTAAATTCTTAACATCTTCAACTTTAATACCATTTTCCTTCATAGATTTATTTGCCTCTTGCATATCTTCAGGAATGAGAAATAGACTACCCCTCTTCTTCGGAGTTGGCTTAGGAGTTGGTTCAGGAATTGGATTAGGAGGTGTCCAATTATTTTCATTAGTCAACATATTATTCAATAGAATTTCAGCTTCATCCGGTGTTCTTTCCCTGAAAACACAACCATCACAACTATCCAGGTGGTCTTTGGAAGCATCGGTTAGTCCATTATAGAAGATATCAAGTATTTCATTTTTCTTAAGAGGATGATCTGGCAAAGCATTAAGTAATTGGAGAAGCCTCCCCCAAGCTTGTGGGAGTCTCTCTTCTTCAATTTGCACAAAATTATATATTTCCCTTAAAGCAGCTTGTTTCTTATGAGCAGGGAACTATTTAGCAGAGAAGTAATAAATCATATCCTGGGGACTATGCACACAACCAGGATCAAGAGAATTAAACCATATCTTAGCATCACCCTTTAATGAGAACGGAAATAATTTAAGGCTATAATAATAGCGAGTTTTCTCATCACTAGTGAACAGGGTGGCTATATCATTTAGTTTAGTAAGATGTGCCACAACAATTTTAGATTCATAGCCATAGAAAGGATCAGATTCACACTACTAGGGAAAAGCCTATACACAGAATCTTACCAGTAGCGCTGTACAAAATCAAACGCTACTGCTACTTAGTAGCAGCGCGCGTAAATAAACCGCGCTACTGCTATGACTTTTGCAATAGCGCGTACTGGCGAAAAGCGCTGCTGCTATGTTTGAACTGGGCGCACATGGCTAGCCCAACCTAGTAGTAGCGCGTATACTGGCCCAGCTCTACTGCTACTCTCCTTAGCTGTAGCGCGCTTCCGTGTAAGGCGATGCTGCTACCGGAAATAAAATAAAGTGAAAAACAAGTAGAAAAGTAAATGAAAATGGAAGAAATAGAAAAAGGAGAAAGGAAAAAAATAAAATGTAAATAAAAATAAAAGAAAAAAAAGGGAAAAAGGAGAAAGGAATAGCAGTAGCGGGTTTTAGGAAACGCGCTATAGCTAACTTAGCTATAGCGCGTTTTCGGAAACGCGCTACCGTTACGTTTCACTTAAACAGCGGTTCCCCCCCCCCCCCCCCCGGCCCCCCGGCCACCACTTCTTCCCCAAATCCCTCGCCTTCGCCGCCGTCTCCCCAATTCGCCGTCGCCCCACTTCACCGCCATCTCCTGCCGGCGTGGATGCCCGCAACCTCACCGTCTCCCCCCGAGGCCGCTGTCATCCTCACCGCCGCCGCCCGAGGCCGCCCTCAGCCTCACCGCCGCCGCCCGAGACCACCCTCGACGTCACCGTCGGTGCCCTCCACCTCATCGCCGCCCGAGCCCGCCCAGGACCTCCGTTTCCCATGCCCGAGCCCGCCCTCTCCGCCCCTGCCTCCATCACCGAGCACCTCCCCGCCACTGTCTCTCCCCTCTCTGTAAGTCCCCCATCCCTCCCCCACTCATCTCTCTCTGCATTCTAGAGAAAAAATTAGTAGAGCAAAAGTTTGTTTATAGCAAAAAATGTAGTTTAGAGCAAAGGATGTTAAGTAGTAGATGTTAGAGCAAAAATTAGTTTAGAGCAAAAGTTTGTTTATAGCAAAAAATTTAGTTTAGAGCAAAGGATGCTAAGTAGTAGATGTTAGAGCAAAAATTAGTTTAGAGCAAAAAATTTGGTTTACAACAAAAGTTAGTTAGGGCAGTAGGGTTTAATTAGGGTAGATGCTGCTTGTATAGTATATAGTGATACTAGTAGATGTTAATTAGGTTAGGGCAATAGTGGTACTAGTAGATGTTAATTAGATGTTTTTCAGTTAGGGCACTAGAGTTTTGCTAGGTTAATTAGGTTAGTAGTGCTGCTAGTAATATTGGTACAGTAGGTTAATTTGGTGATGTTAAATGAATAACCTAAATGAATGAAATTAGTAGTAAACTGAATTTTTTTCCTTTCATCATTATAGAGCACTAAAGTTAACTGAATTTTGTTCTATTAGTAGTTAAATGAATTTTCTTCTACACTGTTTGCACATGTGGTTGCTCGTGTATATTTGGACACTGTTTGCAGGGAATGATGCTTAGTGGCCTATGTTTTGCCGGAATGTTGATTCATTTCTTTTCCGGCAAATTTCAGGTTCTCGATTTGTCCACTTTTTTAGCAAAGCTCATGCCGAAATTTTCCGTGAATTTCGGCATGACTTGTGCTACAAACTAGGACATATCGAGTGCCCATGATTTTCCGCACCAGGAAGGAGTCAACATTCCTGCAAAACAATAGGCCTTTTTAATGTCATTATTCATTTTATTAGGTCTAGAATAAATTGACTAGATTTAATCATAGGAAACATGGCTAGCAACGATGAAGGACAGGGTTCTGGTGATTGCGATGATGCCTACCGGGCGGCAGACGAATTTTTTAGCCTTACCGATGTTATTGCTGGGCCCACCGGTGGCATCGAGGACTGAGACCGACACGCAGACCGGTGCTGAGACTGAGACCGGCGCTCAGACTCAGACCGGCATCGAGACCGGCGCTGAGACTGAGACCGGCGCTGCCTCGGGGAGCGGAGCCGGTGTAGAACCGAAAGCAAAGAGGCAATGGGTTCCTAACAAACTCAGGACTACTAGAGTGGTGGTCACGGAGGAGGATGACGGCAATTTTGAGCCAATGGCGCCCAAGGAAGCGCGTCGATGCTACGATAATCAAATAGGCTGCATCGTACGGACAACCGCCACCATCAACGATGAGAGACTACAGAAGATAGAAAATATGAGGAGCTCCCTCCTAAAGAAGTTTCACCAGATATTCTTGTTCCCGGGCCAGAATGAGAAGGATTATAAAGATCCAGATGAGGACCCGGCAATGAAGAAGATAAACAAACACGCCATGACCAAGTTTAGCGACGTGTTGGCCGCCTGGAAAAATTGAGTGAAACCAAGGATCATCGACAAGAAGGAACCCTACTCCGAGATTGTAAAGGATAATCCGACAATCACGGAAGAGCAGTTTCAAATATTCAAGGAGGCTTGCGAGGCCGAACATGCCAAAAAAAATCTAAGTACATGAAGGGGCTTCAGGAGAGGAACATTGGGAGCCACCACCTCGGAAGCCGTGGTTATGGCGGAAAGAGGTCCAAATGGGCCAAGGAGGACGCGGAAGCCGCGAGTCTGGGCATCCCAGACCCCTTGGCGGAGTTCACCGTCCCGACTAGCGAAAATCACTCTAGTTAGGGCATTTTGGGGTACGATGAACTTTGTTATTTATGCTTATGATATGTTGTTTTTATTTTTGCCAAGTCTGTCTCTTTCTGTTGCTTAACTATATATGTTGCATATCATCGACTCATGTGATGATGCAGGTGCATAGATCATAGATGGCGAAGAAGTGCTATGCCAGGAGTATATATACGACAAGTGGCCGGAGTGTCAGGCCCTTCCGGTTTCCGAGCGACAGGGAGTAGTTAGTTTAGAGGTTCATGCTAATGCGAAAGAGGGATATGAACTCATGTTCTCAAAGTGATAGCTCTTCTCGCGTATATCATTGTTTAGATGGATGACGATGTATTTGCATATCATTCGAGACTTGTATCGCTATTTTCGAGATGATGACGAGAGACCACTTTGTTTTGGATGATGATTATGATGATGACATGATTTGATGAGACTAATTGTATGTATATGCTATGATTACATTTGTATGTGTATGGTATGCTAAAGATTATTGTATAAAGCCTATTCAAATACAAAACAAATACAAAACAAATATGCAGGAAAAAACTAATAAATAAACTAGTAGTAGCGAGGGGGGAAATTTAGTAGTAGCGCCGCATTGTCAGTAGCGCGTCCCAGCAAACAGCGCTGCAGATAATATCAGTAGCGCCCTTTCCCAAAGAGTGCTACAGCTATTCATGTATAGCAGTAGCGTGGGACAACCGGCGCTACTGCTATACGTTAGCTGTAGCGCCTTATTAGTAGCGCCGGTGCCCGCGCTACTGAGAGGCCCAAAACCCTCGCTGCTGGTAGGCTTTTCCCTAGTAGTGTCAACTAAAGTAATTATTTCAGGATCAACAGGGAAATCATAATCCTTATCAGTAACAAAGATAGGTGAAGTAGCATAAGCAGGATCATATTTCATTCTAGCATTCAAAGTTTTTTGTTTCAGCTTAGCTAATAATTTCTTAAGATCACTCCTATCATTGCAAGCAAGAAAGTCTCTAGCAGTTTCTTCATCCATAACATAACCCTCAGGAACAACAGGTAATTCATATCTAGGGGGGAGTCTTCATCATCACTTTCATAAATATTATCAGTTTCAATAATTTCATTCTCTCTAGCACTAGCAAGTTGTTCATCAAGAAATTCACCGAGTGGCACAGTAGTATCAAGCATAGAAGTAGTTTCATCATAAGTATCATGCATAGAAGAAGTGGCATCATCAATAACATGCGACATATCAGAATGAATAGCAGGTGTAGGTGTCGCAAGCTTACTCAAACTAGAACGTGAATCAAGTGCAGAGGTAGATGGCAGTTCCTTACCTCCCCTTGTAGTTGAGGGATAAATTTTTGTTTTAGCATCTTTCAAGTTATTCATAGTGATAAGCAGATATAAATCCCAAGTGACTAAAAGAATAGAGCTATGCTCCCCGGCAATGGCGCCAGAAAATAGTCTTGATAGCCCACAATTATAGGGGACCGCAACAGTTTTCGAGGGTAGAGTATTCAACCCAAATTTATTGATGCGACACAAGGGGAGCCAAAGAATATTCTCAAGTATTAGCAGCTGAGTTGTCGATTCAACCAGACCTGGAAACTTAATATCTGCAGCAAAGTGTTTAGTAGCAAAGTAATATAATAGTAGTGGTAATGGTGGTAAAAGGTAACGGTAGCAAAAGTAATATTTTTGGTGTTTTATAGTGATGATAACAATAGCAATGGAAAAGTAAATAAGCGAAGAACAATATATGGAAAGCTCGTAGGCAATGGATCGGTGATAGAGAATTATGCCAGATGCGATCGATCAAGTAACAGACATAACCTAGGGTGACACAGAACTAGCTCCAATTCATCAATGTAATATAGGCATGTATTCCGAATATAGACATACGTGCTTATGGAAAAGAACTTGCATGACATCTTTTGTCCTACCCTCCTGTGGCAGTGGGGTCCTATTGGAAACTATGGGATATTAAGGCCTCCTTTTAATAGAGTACCGGACCAAAGCATTGACACATAGTGAATACATGAATTCCTCAAACTACGGTCATCACCGGTAAGTATCCCGATTATTGTCAATTCGGGGTTAGCGGATCATAACACATAATAGGTCTATAGACTTGAAAGATAGGATCAAGAACTCTCATATATTGATGAAAACATAATAGGTTCAGATCTGAAATCATGGCACTCGGGCCCTAGTGACAAGCATTAAGCATAGCAAAGTCATCGCAACATCAATCTCAGAACATAGTGGATACTAGGGATCAAACCCTAACAAAACTAACTCGATTACATGATAAATCTCATCCAACCCATCACCGTCCAGCAAGCCTACAATGGAATTACTCACGCATGTTGGTGAGCATCATGAAATTGGTGATGGAGGATGGTTGATGATGACGATGGCGATGGATTCCCCTCTCCGGAGCCCCGAACGGACTCCAGATCAGCCCTCCTGAGAGAGTTTAGGGCTTGGCAATGGCTCTGTATCGTAAAATGCGATGAATCCTTCTCCCTGGTTTTTTTCTCCCCGAAAGTGAATATATGGAGTCAGGGTTGAGGTCGGTGGAGCTTCAGGGAGCCCACGAGGCGGGGGGGCGCCCAGGGGTGTAGTGCGCGCCCCCACCCTCGTGGACAGGTGGAGGCCCCCTGACATGGATCTTCCTTCCAGTATTTTTTATATATTCCAAAATAATTTTCCTTTGATTTTCAGGTCATTCCGAGAACTTTTATTTCTGCACAAAAATAACACCATGGCAATTCTGCTGAAAACAGCGTCAGTCCAGGTTAGTTCTATTCAAAGCATGCAAGTTAGAGTCCAAAACAATGGCAGAAGTGTTTGGAAAAGTAGATACGATAGAGACATGTCATGTCACGTGCGAAGTTAATGGTGGATGATGTCATGGAGGGTTTCCTAATTTTTTGGAGATGATGTAATGGCGGGTTACACTATTTCACAGCAGATGAAGAAGGATTTTTCTAAGTGTAGAAGATTGACATGAACAAAGTTCAAATCAACCTGGGGCCTAATGTTGGGGATATGACTATGAGATATGACCCGCCCAGGAGGGACCGGGTCATCCCTATGGCGGTTCATCTGAATAGAGCCCAAGAGGATATCAACGATGGCGGTTCATAGATAGGCTTAGTAAAAGGCCTGAACCTGAAGGCGGCTTAAGGCCCATGAAGTGTAAACTGCCATATATGTGTAGACTTGTAATGTAATGCATGTAAGATAAAGTCATTGAGCCGGTCGGGACTCTGTAGGCTGCAGGGCGTCAACCCATGTATATAAGGGGACAACCCGGCAGCGGCTTAGGGCAAGAAACAACAAGTCGAAAGCCAGGCAAAGCATATTTGCTCCCTGGTAATCGAAACCCTAGCAATACCACCTCAAACTAGAGTAGGATTTTACCTTCACCGCAAGGGGCCGAACCAGTATAAACTCTCCGTGTCCTTTGTCCCGTTTAACCCCTTTAAGCTAACCTCGTCGTAATGGCTCCACAAGTAAGTCCTTCCATGAGGACATCTGCCGTGACACTTCCACGATAGAGGGCTTCTACATCAACACCATAGCCTCTCTGATGAAGCGTGAGTAGTTTACCACAGACCTTCGGGTCCATACTTATTAGCTAGATGGCTTCTTCTCTCTCTTTGATTCTCAAAACAAAGTAATCCTCGATGTTCTTGGAGATCTATATCTATTCTTTGTAATACTCTTTTGCAGTGTGTTTGCCGACATCCGATGAATTGTGGGTTTATGAACAAGATTATCTATGAATATTATTTGGTTCTTCCCTGAATTCTTATATGCATGATTTGATATCTTTGCAAGTCTCTTCGAATTGTTGGTTTAGTTTGGCCTACTAGATTGATCTTTCTTGCAATGGGAGAAGTGCTTAGCTTTGGGTTCAATCTTACGGTGTCCTTTCCTAGTGACAGTAGGCGCAGCAAGGCACGTATTGTATTGTTGCCATCGAGGATAAAAAGATGGGGTTTATATCATATTGCTTGAGTTTATGCCTCTACATCATGTCATCTTGCTTAAAGCGTTACTCTGTTCTTATGAACTTAATATTCATGATCATTGCCTAGATATTCTCATAACTATGCACTTTTCTATTAGTTAATCGGCAGTAATTTGTTCACCCACCGTAATACATGCTATCTTGAGAGAAGTCACTATTGAAACCTACGGCCCCCGGGTCTCTTTCTTATTATATTGCATCTCTTTTATTTACATTGCATCTCGTTTACTATTTTGCAATCTTTATTTTCCAATCTATACAAAAAAATACCAAAAATATTTACTTTACTATCTCTATCAGATCTCACTTTTGCGAGTGACCGTGAAGGGATTGAAAACCCCTTTATCACATTGGTTGCAAGGTTCTTGATTGTTTGTGCAGGTACTAGGAGACTTGTGCGTTGTCTCCTACTGGATTGATACCTTGGTTCTCAAAAACTGAGGGAAATACTTACGCTACTTTGCTGCATCACCCTTTCCTCTTCAAGGGGAAACCAACACATGCTCAAGAGGTAGCAGAGGTCACTGCAACCCTCCCAAACCCTACTGGAACTTATCCAAGGGTGGTGGGCATCGCGGCGACAATGGCGGTGGTGGCGGTAGCTACTACCAGAACGGAGGCGGTGGTGGTGCAGGACACTACTAGCACGGCAGTGGCCACTACAACCAGAACGGTGGCGGCAAAAAATTTTAGTGGCGCCCCTCCAACGAAAACAACAAGGACTGCCCCTTCCAAGATCTATAAAAAACTAATCATATAGCTAAGGATTGTGATCCGGTGCTACGCCGAGAACAATTCTCTATGCAAAAAGGTTGTAGCCGTTGTGGACACGTCATACGATGTTGACACAAATTGGTACAGCGACACAGGCACCTCTAATCACATCACTCATGAGATGGAAAAGGTGACGATGCATGAGAAGTATCAAGGTCACAACAAAGTCCACAATGCAAATGGAGAAGATATGGAGATAGCTCATGTTGGTCATTCAATTATTGCAATCCTAGTCATGATATTCATCTTAAAAATATCTTGCATCTTCCAGAAACTGCCAAAAACCTTCTTTCTGTTCATCGCATTGCTCTTGACAACAAAGTTTTTCTTGAGTTTCACCCCTACTTCTTTTTGATCAAGGATGAGGTCACAAGAAGAATTCTCTACCAATGTAGATGTGTGCATGGGCTCTATCCACTATTTCCTGAATTTTGAAGCTTCAATAAAAAAGTGTCTGGTGTCATCAAAATCTCGTTGGAAAGGTGGCATGCTAGACTAGGACACCCATCCTTTTATATTGTTCAACAAGTGCTTATAAATAATTAGCTCCCATGTGTTGGTGAGCATAGTCTAGAAACAGTTTGTGATTCATGTCAAAAAGCAAAGTCTCATCAATTGCCATATCATTTTTCTACTAGTACTAATTTCTACCAAACAGCTCCAACTTATTTTTTCCGATGTATGGAGTCCGCCCCCTCCTTTGTTAGTAGACATAACTACTATGTTAGTTTCAAAGACGAATTCAGCCAATTTACTTGGATTTACCTTCTTAAACTCCGTTCCGACATTTTCCAAGTATTCAAAAAAATTTCAAGCACTTGTTGAATGCAAATTTGATAGCAAGATCATTGCTGTCCAATCTGATTGGGGTGGTAAATATGATAAACTCAACTCATTTTTTCAAAGACCTGGCATTTCTCACCATATCTCTTGCCCTGATGCACACCAACAAAATGGCTTCGCTGAATGCAAGCATAGGCATATTGTGGAAGTAGGACTAGCTCTCCTTGCTGGCACATCTATGCCTCTCAAATTTTTGGATGAAGCCCGAGGGAGTCCTGGATTAGGGAGTCTCCAGACAGCCGGACTATCTCCATTGGCCGGACTGTGAGACTATGAAGATACAAGATTGAAGACTTCGTCTCGTGTCCGGATGGGACTCTACTTGGCGTGGAAGGCAAGCTAGGCAATACGTATATGGATATCTCCTCCTTTGTAACCGACCTTGTGTAACCCTAACCCTCTCCGGTGTCTATATAAACCGAAGGGTTTTAGTCCATAGGACAACAATCACAACATACAATCATACCATAGGCTAGCTTCTAGGATTTAGCCTCTCTGATCTCGTGGTAGATCTACTCTTGTAACACCCATATCATAAATATTAATCAACCAGGACATAGGGTTTTACCTCTATCAAGAGGGCCCGAACCTGGGTAAAACTTCGTGTCCCTTGCCTCCTGTTACCATCCGGCCTAGATGCACAGTTCAGGACCCTCTACCCGAGATTCGCCGGTTTTGACACCGACATTGGTGATTTCATTGAGAGTTCCTCTGTGTCATCGCCGTTAGGCTTGATGGCTCCTATCATCATCAATAGCGATGCGGTCCAGGGTGAGACTTTTCCCCCCGGACAGATCTTCGTATTCGGCGGCTTTGCATTGCGGGCTAATTCGCTTGGCCATCTAGAGCAGATTGAAAGCTACGCCCCTGGCCATCAGGTCAGATTTGGAAGTTTTAACTACACGGCCGACATCCGCGGAGAATTGATCTTCGACGGATTGGAGCCACAGCCGGGCACACCCCACTGTCGCGATGGGTATGACCTAGCTCTGCCGCCAAACAGTACCCCAGAGGCCACGCCCGCATCTGCTCCGACCCTTAGCTCGGAGCAAACTGCGCCAATCGAGGACGGGTGGCTAGACACCACCTCAGGGGCTGCAGACTCGACGGCGATCGAGCCAAACACCAGCATAAACCTCTGCGCAGCCCGTGACTCCAAGGTGCCGGCCTCTTTCCCGGACTCCGAACCGTCCGCGCCCCTGCCAATCGAATCCAATTAGGCGCCGATCAGGGAATTCACCGCCGCGGATATCTTTCAGCACTCGCCCCTCGGCGACATTCTGAATTAACTAAGGACTCTCTCTTTGTCAGGAGAGCCCTGACCGAATTATGGCCAACAGGATTAGGATGCGGAAGACGAAGAAATTCGACGCCTACCCACCACCCACTTCGTAGCCACTGTCGATGATTTAACCGACATGCTCGACTTCGACTCCAAAGACATTGATGGTATGGACGACGATGTAGGAGACGAACACGAACCAGCGCCTATAGGGCACTGGAAAGCCACCTCGTCATATGATATATACATGGCGGATACACCCAACGAGGGCAATGGCGACGAGATAGCGGAGGATGACCCCTCCAAGAAGCAACCCAAGCGCCGACGTCAGCGGCGCCGCTTTAAGTCCCGCCAAAACAAAAGCGGTGATACCCGCACATGAGATAATAACACTCCGGATAGCGCTCAAGACAACAACAATCCCCTCCAGCAAGATTTAGAGCAGGAGGATGAAGGAGCCAGCTCTCCCGAGAGAGCGGCTGGCGGAGAGGAGGAGGATGAAAATTACATGCCCCCGTCCGAAGACGAGGCAAGCCTCGGCAACGATGAATTCACCGTCCCAGAGGATCCCGTCGAACAAGAGCGCTTCAAGCGCCGGCTTATGGCCACGGCAAATAGCATGAAGAAAAAGCAGCAGCAGCTTCAAGCTGATCAAGATCTGCTAGCTGACAAATGGACTGAAGTCCTCGCAGCCGAGAATTATAAACTCGAGCGCCCCTCCAAGAGTTACCCAAGGCGCAGGTTACTACCCCGACTGGAGGAAGAAGCGTATGATATGGCTGATCGGCCACCTCATGGCCGTGATAGAGACACATTCCAGCCAAAAGCTCAACCTCCACCCCAACGCCATTTAAATAAAAAGGCATGGGGAGATACGCCAGACCTGCGAGCCATATTGGAGGATAAAGCAAAGCATTCAAGATCGATCTACGGATCACGAGGGCACACCACTCTGCGAGACGGTAAACGTCACGCTGGATACAGTAAAAACAAATCCGGCCGGGCCGAACACAGCGGGCAAGACCCATTCGAGCTGCGTCACGATATAGCCCAATACAGAGGCGCCGCACACCCCTTATGCTTCACAGGCGAAGTAATGGAACATCAATTCCCAGAAGGTTTCAAACCTGTAAACATTGAATCATACGACGGCACAACAGATCCTGCAGTATGGATTGAGGACTTCCTCCTCCACATCCACATGGCCCGCGGTGATGATTTACATGCCATCAAATACCTCCCACTAAAGGTCAAAGGACCAGCGCGGCATTGGCTTAATAGCTTGCCAGCGGACTCCATTAGCTGTTGGGAAGATCTGGAAGCCGCATTCCTCGACAACTTTCAGGGCACTTATGTGCGACCACCGGACGCCGATGATCTAAGCCACATAATTCAGCAGCTAGAAGAATCGGCCAGGCAATTCTGGACTCGATTCCTCACAAAGAAAAATCAAATCGTCGACTGTCCGGATGCAGAGGCCTTAGCAGCTTTCAGGCACAACATCTGAGACGAGTGGCTAGCCCGGCACCTTGGTCAGGAAAAGCCGAAATCTATGGCAGCCCTCACGACGCTCATGACCCGCTTTTGTGCGGGAGAAGACAGATGGCTGGCTCGCAGTAATAACATATCAAAGAACCATGGTACCTCAGATACCAAGGACGGCAATAGCAGGTCACGTCGCAACAAGAATAAGCGCCGCATTAACAGCGAAAATACGGAGGATACGTCAGTCAATGCCGGATTCAAAAGCTCTAAACCCGGTCAGCGGAAAAAGACATTCAAACAAAGTACGTTGGGTCCGTCCAGCTTGGACCGCATACTCGATCGCTCGTGTCAAATACACGGCAGCCCAGACAAGCCAGCCAATCACACCAACAGGGATTGTTGGGTGTTCAAGCAGGACGGCAAGTTAATTGCCGAAAACAAGGACAAGGGGCCGCATAGCGATGACGAGGAAGAACCCCGGCAGCCGCACACTTGAGGACAGAAGAGGTTTCCCCCGCAAGTGCGGACGGTGAACATGATATACGCAACCCACATCCCCAAGAGGGACCGGAAGCGTGCACTCGGGGACGTATATGCATTGGAGCCAGTCGCCCCAAAGTTCAACCCTTGGTCCTCCTGTCCGATCACCTTCGATCGCAGGGACCACCCCACTAGTATCCGTCATGGCGGATTCGCCGCACTGGTCCTAGACCCAATCATCAACGGACTGCACCTCACTCGAGTCCTTATGGACGGCGGCAGCAGCCTGAACCTGCTTTATCAGGACACATTGCGCAAAATGGGTATAGACCCCTCAAGGATCAAACCCACAAAAAACGACCTTTAAGGGCGTCATTCCAGGCGTACAGGCCCATTGCACATGCTCAATCACACTGGAAGTGGTCTTCGGATCCCCGGATAACTTCCGAAGCGAAGAGTTAATCTTCGATATAGTCCCGTTCCGCAGTGGTTATCACGCGCTTCTCGGACGAACCGCATTTGCTAGATTCAATGCGGTACCGTATTATGCATACCTCAAGCTCAAGATGCCAGGACCTCGCGGACTTATTACAGTCAATGGAAACATAGAGCGCTCTCTCCGAACAGAGGAGCACACCGCGGCCCTTGCAGCAGAAGCGCAAAGCAGCCTCTCAAGGCAATCTACCAGTTCGGCGTTCCAAACCCTGGACACCTTCAAGCGCGCTCGGGGCAATCGGCAAATAGACCGCCTGGCGCGGTCTGAGCTCGCGTAGCAATACGGCGGCCACCCCAATCCCAGCCTAGCGGCAATATTCGTGCCACACGTACATAATTACGCATTAAAAATACCATGGGCACAGGTGGGGAGGGGGGCACAACTACGTTACGCCCCAAAACGTGGCCTAAACCGCACTAGGGGCTTCCCGTTTCATTATTTTTCTTTTCCTTTCAAGACTTCAATCTCTGGAAACACTGTCTGATAGCTCTATTGCCGAACACATGATACAGCAACCAAGGAGGCAGGCAGCTACATTATACAACGGAATTCCCAGGTTGATTACAGATTTCATATCATTCCTCAGCTCGCCCTTGGAAGGGACATGGACCTACTCTTTTGCTTATCGCACTATCTGTATCACTCAGCTTTAACGCAATTTTTCAATAAACAATGCATGACATTACAGCTATTATTGCATTCTTGTTATATATATATATATGTGTGTGTGTGTGTGTGTGTTCATTAATGACACCTTGCAACCGTACACTATGGTATGGCCAAAACACCAGGGGCTCACATACACCACAATGCAGTGTGACAAGTCCGAACACTTTTACAAGTGCGGCACCCCGAACTTATAACATTATATGCATCAGCTCCGAATCATGTCTTTGGTCAAATGTTGGGTTTGCCCGGCTCCTATGTTTTGTTACCTTACGTTCCGCTCTATCGGCTAAGGTAGCGCTAGGAGAACTACTGCGATTGTGCCCCGGTTCTGCCAGGCTGAGCACCTCAGTAGAGAACGCTAAAACTGACTGTCATGATAAGGCGAGAGACTGGTCGCTGTTCGGCGAGGTTTTTCGAGTCCCTAAAGACTTATGCCGCTTAGGGCGAGGGGCCGGCTCTGTCCGGCTTATAGGCGTGTATCGCGCCCCGAATTCGGCCTTCCGAATACCAGGGGCTTCGCCGAAATTTAAAATTATAGAATTCTATGGCTAAGTGAGAGTGATAAAGCATTATTAGTTCGGTTGCCTTGTTCGTTGTGCTTAGCACCTCCCTCGAAGGACCCAAACATGGGAACAAGAGTGCTCAGGTTTATCCTGAACACCCCAGCACTCATGACATGGGGGCAGAAGCCGAGGACAAAACGAAGGATGGATAAACAGCCAAACAGAAGGTAATATTTTAAATTCTAACAAGCGTTGCATAGTGAATATGATACAGGTTTTCATACATACAGGACAAAACGAGCAAGTCTCATTCAAATATTACATTTTGTGAACACTCATCTGCGATAAGATGGGCACCCGGTAGAACACCCTCGTAGTACATCTCGGGGTGGCGGTGCTCCTTGCCCTCCGGCGGCCTCTCCTTGATCAGCTTCACGGCGTCTAGCTTGACCCACTGCATTTTTACACGGGCGAAAGCCCGACGTGCACCTTCAATACAGACGGATCGCTTGACGACCTCGAGCCATGGGCAGGCATCCACAAGCCGCCTCACCAGGCCGAAGAAGATGTTCGGAAGGGCCTCGCCAGGCCACAACCGGACTATGAAGCCCTTCATGGCCTGATCGGCCGCCTTATGTAGCTCGACCATCTGCTTCAGCTGGTCGCTCATTGGCATCGGATGTTCGACCTCAGCATACTAAGACCAGAACAGCTTCTCCGTCGAGCTTCCGTCCTCGGCCTGGTAAAATTGTGCAGCATCAGACACACTGTGGGGCAAATCTGCTAATGCTCCTGAAGAGCTCCGGATTCGGGTAAGTAATCGGTAATTCACTTTTACATGCTTGCTTTGCATATAGAAAGCCTTACCCGCCGCTATCTTCTTCATCGCGTCGATCTCCTGAAGGGCCTCCTGGGCCTCTGCCTTGGCACTCTTCGCACTCTTACGAGCCGCGGCAAGCTCAGACTCTCGTGTCTTCAAGTCACGCTCCAACGCCTCATGCTTCGTCACGAGAGCCTGGAGCTCTTGCTGCACCTCGCTCACCCGAGCCTCGTGCCTCTCTCGCTCGGTGCGCTCCTTGGCCGCTGTATCTTCGGCCTTGGTCAGCGCTTGCTTCAGGGTCGCCACCTCGGTCGTGACCCCTGGAAAAACATACAATGATCCTATCATTTTGCAATCACGTCCTTTTTTATATATACATATCTATAGACGGGGTATTACTTACCCTCGTTCTCCTCGAGCTGCCTCTTGGCAAGGCCGAGCTCTTTCTTGGACCGATCGAGGTCCTGCTTCAGTACGGCGACCTCCGCAGTTAGTGCGGCGGACGCCAGCAGAGAAGCCTGCATATGCATATTGACAATACTTATATTAGACTCCTGCGATATTATTTGATCCTCTGTTCGGCTTTTCTTTGTGAACACCGAACAAAGCATTAGGGGCTACTTTCTATGCGATAATCCTTCTACTACATTATAACACACTTACCTCGAAGCCTGCTAGAAGGCTGGCACAGGCTTCAGTCAATCCGCTCTTGGCGGACAGCACCTTCTGGATCACCGTACTCATGATGGTGCGGTGCTCCTCGTCGATGGAAGCGCTTCCAGCAGGTTGTCCGGTGCCTCTGGATGGGCAGAGGTCACCGGCACAGGCGTTTTGCCCCTCTTAGAAGGGGACCGCCTGCCTGAGCTCGGAACGTTGGAGAGTCCGGCGCGGTGTTCGGCTGAGGGCCGAACTCGGAGCTCTCGGGGACCTCATCCCCTCGGCTCCCGGAGTCCGGAAGGTCGCCTTGAGGCGCCTCCGGGACTATCCCCCCTCGATCCGGTGCCCCTTGAGACAACACCTCGGCGTCGTCGGCTGGATGAGGGTAGGTGGCGGTCGGGACTGGATCGCTATCCGTGTCCGACGAGCCCAGGGAGCCGTCCGATGATACCTCGATATTTGCTCGGGGCGGCCTGCACAATTGAGTTCGGCGTTAGGAAAAGTAGTGCGACAAAGGAATCCTATGGGTAACTTTGTCATCCAAATACTTACGATCTCCCCGGGGGCTTGGCCCTAGGCAACCACTCGTCTTCACTTTCGTCGGCAGCGGTGGAGCTGTCCGGAAGGAGAGTCCTTCCCTTCTTGGACCCTCCGGCCTCCCCAGTTGGGGCGGCCTTCCTTCTCTTGTCTTCCCCAGTCGGTGGAGGAACCTCTTCTTCCTCTTCCTCGTCTTCGGGGGAAGAGTGCGCCGCAGAGTCATCGGACGGTGAGTCCAACGACGCCTGGCGTCGGGAACTCTTTCGAGCTCCCTTGGCCTTCTTGGTCTTCTCCGGCACCTTATAAGGGGCCGGAGTCAACATCTTCGCCAGAAGGGCGCCTGCGGGGCCTTCGGGCAAAGGAGCCGGACAGTCGATTTGTCCGGCCATCTTCTGCCAGTCCTGTCAAAGGCACATGAGTTTAGATCCCGCATAGCACTACTAGAAAAAGGGCTATAGATGGGATTGATACTAATGGCGCACCAGACAAGCGGTGCGCCATTAGTATATACTAATGGCACACCACCTACTGATACGCCATTAGAGTTGAAACTACTAATGGCGCACCTGGCCCCGGGTGCACCATTAGTATCAAAAAAAAAATTTAACTAGTGCGCCTGTCCAAACATACTAATGGCGCATCCAGACACAGTGCGCCATTACTAGTTGTAACTAGTAATGGCGCACCAGCCGGAAAGTGCGCCACTAATGTTGTTTTTTTTATTATATTTTTTATTCCCTTTTTTGCAAAACTACTAATGGCGCACTGTTCCACCGTGCGCCATTACTAGTTTAAACTAGTAATGGCGCAAATGGCGCACTGTGGGACAGTGCGCCATTAGTTTTTTTTTTTGCAAAACTACTAATGGCGCACCACCAGGAGGTGCGCCATTAGTAATCTGGATTACTAATGGTGCATTTAGAGTTGGTGCGTCATTAGTAAGTGGGCAGCAACAAGATATTTTGGACAGCCTCTCCTACCCACACTCACTTTCTCCCCACTTCATTCTCTCCACCTCCTCCTTGTCTCGGGTGCCTCCTCTTTTTAACCTCATTTCCACCATAGATTCATTCAATTTAAGTGGTTAAATTACCTTGTTTTGATAGGTAAGTAAGGGGGGAAGCTATATTTATGTTGTTCTCCCTACAACAATGTGCACATGCACTTTTTATGGCCTAGCTAGATCTATGTTTGTTCGTGGTGTTGCATATGTTTGTGGTGTTGCATATGTGTTTGTGTTTGGAGGTGTACCGGTATTTGAAATGCGATAGTTGCCAATATTTTGCCAGAATGTTGATTCATTTCCGTTTCGGCGAGAATTTTGGCATTAAGCATTCTTTTTGGTCCTATTTTTAGGGAAAGTCATGCCAAATTTTTTCTTGGTTCTAAAATATCGTTTTGCTCTACCCCGCAGGCGACCATGGTCCGCATGATGACCGAAGGCATTGTGAATAGGTTTTTGAGCTCCGTGAAGGCCGAGATGCTTCAAAAGAACGAGATGGAGATAAGATGTCCGTGTCAAAGATGCAAGCTGAAGAGCCTTATTGCGGACCCGGAATCCGGGCAGGTGCGGGACCACCTGCTCTTGCGTGGTTTCATGGATGGCTATCGGTGGCAAGGTGATGAAGTTGACTACGAAGTCGTCCTTGGGGGCCGGGCAAGAAATGAGGAAGGGCAGCAAGACAACCACCGCGGCTCGGGCGGGCGAGAAGACGAAGAATCCCCAGGAGATGATCACAACGGTGATGCTGTACACAGTCATCTTGTAGAAGATGCAGGACATGATGATGAGGAAGATGCCGGAGCATACGACGGGCATGATCATGAAGATGATGATGCCGGCGGAGCAGACGACGCTGGACCATCGATGGGCTGGGTGCAGGACCCTCATATTCAAGAGCTGCTTCTCAAGCAGACGGATAACGCAAGAGCTGCCGCCCGAGAGAAAGCCAAGATGGATTAACTTGAGTTAGACGCGGTTACTCCATTGTATGAAGGATGCAGGCCCGAGGATACCCGCCTGAAAGTAACGCTCATGGCTCTGGAGATGATGGTAAAACACAAAATGACCGACGCATGCTTCGACGAGAACATGTCATTCTGGCACGAACATCTTCCCAAGGGGAACAAGTGCCCGACCAGTTTGGAGGAGGCGAAGAAAATCGTGTGTCCTCTGGATTTACCGCACGTGAAATACCATGTGTGCATGAACAATTGCATCATTTATCGGGACGAGCACGCGGAGTCTACCATATGTCCGGTGTGCGGCGTCACTCGATACAAGAAGAGGAAGAAAGCTCCTCGAAAAGTGGTGTGGTACTTTTCGATCACTCCTCGTCTGCAGCGGCATTTCGTGGACCCTAAGGTAGCAAAGCTCCTGCATTGGCACGCGGATAGGGAGAAGAAGCGAGAAGATGACGCAAATGATCCGGAGATAGATAAAAAAGACAAGATGTTGAGTGACCCTAAGGATGCGAGCCAGTGGCAAGCGTTGAACTTCGAAGACCCAAAATTTGGGAACGATCCAAGGAACATCGTGCTGGGCACGAGCACGGATGGAGTCAATCCGTTTGGCAGCCAGAGAAGCACACATAGCACCTGGTCTGTGTTTGTCTGGATGTACAACCTTCCCCCCTGGTTGTGCATGAAGAGGAAGTACATTCACATGAGTATGCTAATTGAAGGACCGAAACAACCAGGGAATGACATCAATCTGTATCTGGGGCTGCTGAAAGAGGAGCTTGACACGCTGTGGAAAACGCCAGCCAATACGTGGGACGCCGCAGACAAAGAATATTTCCCTATGAGAGCCGCGCTGCTCACGACGGTGCACGACTATCTTGGTTACGGATATGTCGCGGGGCAGGTGGTCCACGGATTTTCTGGATGCGTCAGGTGCATGGATGACACAACGTATCGCCAGCTAGATAGAGATCCCGGGTCTTCGAAAACCGTGTTCGTGGGACATCGAAGGTGGCTTCGCGACGATGACCCGTGGAGAAAACGCAAGGATCTGTTCGATGGTGAAACCGAACCCCGAGGACGCCCGCGTACGAGGAGCGGCGAGGAAATAGACGAGCTGTTGAAAAATTGGAAAGACTGCCCACTGCCGGGAAAGAAGCAAAAGGCGCCAGAGCCGGGAAAGAAGCGAAAGGCGCCAGAGCCGCTGCTGAAGGTATGGAAAACGAGGTCTGTTTTCTGGGACTTGCCGTACTGGAAGATCCACCGTGTGCCTCACAGCCTTGATGTCATGCATATCACGAAGAACGTGTGCGAGAGTCTGCTTGGTACCCTGCTCAACATGCCAGAGAGGACCAAAGATGGGCCGAAAGCAAGGGCGGACTTGAAATCAATGGGCATCAGGCAGGAGCTTCACGCTATATATGATGATGATGATGATGATGATGATGATGATGATGATGAGGCGAAGCAGGACACGGAAAGTCGTCGCAAAGCCAAGAAGGCCAAGAAGACTGGAAATGACTACCCTCCCGCGTGCTTCACTCTAAGTCAGGAGGAGATCGAGCAGTTTTTCACCTGCCTCGTAGGAGTAAAACTTCCTTACGGTTACGCGGGGAAGATAAGCAGATACCTAGACCCAGCGAAGCTGAAGTTCAGCGGGATGAAGTCTCACGACTGTCACGTGCTGATGACGCAAATACTTCCAGTTGCAATCCGTGGGATCATGGACGCGCACGTCCGTGAAACCCTATTTGGCCTATGCAACTTTTTCGATGTCATCTCTCGGAAGTCTGTTGGCGTGAGGCAACTCAGAAGGCTACAGGAAGAGATCATGGTGATACTATGCGAGCTTGAGATGTACTTCCCGCCCGCATTCTTTGACATTATGGTGCATCTGCTGGTCCATATCGTGGACGATATCATCCAACTCGGGCCGACGTTCCTGCACAGCATGATGCCGTTCGAAAGGATGAATGGTGTCATCAAAGGATACGTTCGCAACATGTCACGTCTAGAGGGAAGCATAGCCAGGGGCTTTGTGACCGAAGAGTGCATCTCCTACTGCACGAATTATCTAGGCATCGAGAACCCCGTTGGTCTGCCCGTCAACAGGCACCTCGGCAGGCTCGCTGGATGGGGTCACCATGAGGGTCGTCGCGAAATGCATGTCGACTTCGAGGGTCGACTCGCCGACTTTGAAAGAGCAAACCTAGTCGCGCTACAACACATAGACGTGGTCGATCCTTGGGTGGTACAGCACAAAACCTTTATTAAGAAGACGTACAATGACCGAGGCCAACAGAGGACGGACGGAGATATACTCAAAGAGCACAACTCATGTTTCACGCATTGGTTCAAGCAGAAGCTTCTGTCGTACCCTTTACATGAGGATTCTTCCGCGGAAGAACAACTCATATTCGCCTTGTCACAAGGCACCGAGCACAACCTGATGACCCATGAGGCGTACGATATCAACGGCTACACATTCTACACCGAGGCCAAGGACATGAAGAGCGATGGTTATCAGAACTCCGGGGTAACAATGGAATCCTACACCGGTAACGACAAGGATAGATACTATGGAAGGATCGAGGAGATCTGGGAGCTGAGCTACGATGGAGAGCAGGTCCCGATGTTCCGTGTCAAATGGTCCAAGAGCATCCTAAAAGAAGACCGGTATTTCACCACCATGGTTATACCCGAAGCCAAATCCAAGACCGCGGGCGCAAACGTCACCGCGAAAAATGAGCCATGGGTACTGGCTTCCCAAGTGGACCAATGCTTCTTCATTACCGACCCGTCAAAGCCTAGTCGTGTTGTCGTGAGGAGAGGCAAAAGGAAGATCATCGGAATGGATGGAGTAGCCAATGAGCAAGACTTCGACAAGTACGGCGACCCGAGGATCGAACATGACGATGATGATGAAGTAGCAGCATACACCACAAGAAGAAGCAGGACCACCCTACCTAAAGGACGTCCGTTCCACAAAAGAACTCCATTTGTGAAAAAGAAGGGCAAGAAGATTGTGAACAGATAGCTAGCTAAGATCGATTGTATTTAAATCGTAGCCTTCATTTCTCGATTGTATTTCATGGGCACTTTTTGAACTATCATGAATATTTTGAAATTTCATGGACACTCGATCTCGATCCCCCTCCATCTCGATCGCTATCCCACCTCACCAGATCCGGTCCCCCTCGCCGCCGAGAACCCCCCGGTCCACCGGCCGCCGCCGCCGACCCCCCGCACCCTCGATTCCCCTACTCAACCGCCGCCGCTGACCCCCCGCACCCCTCCCCTACTCAACCGCCGCCGCCGACCCCCCGCACCCCGCACACCCTCCCCCGCTCCACCGGCATTACTGTTTGATGATATTTTTTAAAAAATTATTACTGTCTTATAAAAAAGATATTACTGTTATGATTTAAACAAGTTTGAACATATTTAAACACAAATAAGTATCAAACAGCATTTTAAATGCATAAAAAAAATTGTGGAGCCTGGGAATCGAACCCAGGACCTCCTAGTGTGAGAACTGGCTGCTGACCAGTCGAGCTAGTAGAGGGGGCTTGGTGTGGATCAGGTCAGGTGGAAGATAACCTGTTGGCTCTAGCAGAAATAAAAAAAAAATACTAATGGCGCACCACGGTGAGGTGCGCCATTAGTATGGATGTACTTATGGCGCACCGAGGGGTGGTGCGCCATTAGTATTGTGCCCGGCCCCATCCATATTCCCTCCCCGGCCCCTCCCTATCGCCTCTCTCTCCCTCACCCTCGCCCTCGATCCCCTTCCCCTCTCCTCTCCCGACGCCGCTGCCCTGCCGCCTCGACGCCCCGACGCCGCCCCGACGCCCCGACGCCGCTGCCCCGCCGCTGCCCCACAGCTGCCCCGACGCCGCCTCAACGCCTCGACGCCCCGACGCCGCCTCGCCGCCTCGACGCCCCGCCTCCCTCCTCCCCTCCTTCTCCTCCCAGGTAAGCCCCGCTTCCTCGCCCCTCTCTCACGCGCCGTTCCTCTGCCTCGCCGCGCCATTTCTCTGATCGGTGATGTTGGGTGTAATGAGCAGGTGAGGCTGAGGAGGTCCAAGAACGGCCGCTCGTCGCGGCTGGTGGTGCGCGCGGACGCCAAGGAATTCACCTACGACCAGAAGTCCTCACTGCGCCATCCCCGACGCCCTAGCCGCCCCGACACCCCGCCACCCCGGTGCCCCGGTGAGCTTCCCCCTGTTTAGGATGTTAGTTTACTCGTAGATTTTGTCTCGGTGGTCCCTTAGTTGCTGGCCCCTGTTGAGAAGAACAAACACCAGTTATAAAAATTGTTTCATTGTGCCGTCAATGACGGGTGAGATGGCAGCACCCATGGAGTTCATTTGGTTCAGTTTCTATAGTGCAGTTAAGAGTATTAGTGCTTACCGTTATTGAGTAAAAAAAGGAAAAGACAAGCAATGTGAAAGAATCAGATTACGTGTGGTAGAGAGAAGTTCCTTCATTTTTTTCTAAGTGCACTGCAGTACTTGTTCCTTTGTGCACCATAAGTAAAACTCGCTAATTTTATGAAAATGTATCATGTCACTGTCCGTGACTCTCTCTTTTTAAGTCCACATTCTGTTGGTGGCTCGGTTAACTCCTAGGGTTTTAGCAGTTATGTATAAAAAACATAGAAAATCCCGGCGGAATTAACTTTGGATTTTCTGCATTTAACTAAAAAACCCATAAAGAGTACAGTTCATTATTGAATAAAATGAAATGACAGTTTATTTAGAAATTTGGAGCAGTTGTTCTATGGTTTTTTTAGCACAAAAAGTCTGATTATATAAGCAAAAACAATTGTTAGCTTTTAGATGTTGTGGTGGTTCACTTGGGGGTATGTGTAGCAGTTAGCAAAAACAGAGGACTAAAGTGCTCTGTTTTGGCAAATCAGTGCATGCATGCCTGTTTCCCAGTGCTGTTTGGAGCAGCAGCAGGATCCTTCTTGTACTCCTAACATAGCAGGTTGCTTGTACTTCATGTTTGATAGTTTGAGTACTTCTTGTTGAAGGTTGCTGGTACTTCATGTTTGAGGAGTGAACATGACAGGTTAATTTCAGATATGACACTGTTTGGACATTAATTTGAGTAGATGAACATTTTGTGGTTCTGCTAGGACTTGCTCCAGATTTTTTAACCCTAGGATTTCTTTTCTTTTAGTTCTTTTCTTACAGAAAATTTACTGAAAATTCAGAAACTTGGAGTAACCTGTGGACTGTACTTTTGTGATCTCCTACTCCTGAATTTTCATGTCACTTGTGCTATTGCCAAGCATGACATGGCCATTTTTTATTCTGTTTTTGATGGAGAGAACAACCTATGAAGCTGTATTTCTGAAATGTGGTGATGATCTTATCTGCAAGAATGAAAATGATGAGCTATGTTTCTAAAATGTGGTGATGATCTTATCTTGTGATGATGTTGCTGCTGTACTACTTGTCAAGTGATGCTGCTGCTGCTATCTGCGAGTTGCTGCTGCTAGTTGTGATTTTGTCAAGTGATGCTGCTACTACTTGTGATCTTCTAAAATGACCCCTTTCTCCTGAAACATTGATTAATTTCCGTTTCGGTTGAGAAATGAGGCACTCCAAGGTCAAGAAAATTAGCAAAGGTCATGCCCAATTTTCTTGACCTAGAAGTTGCCCGATTCTCAACCGAAATAAAAATTAATTTGCTTTAGTGGTTGGATTAGTTTAGTATTTTTTCACACACTCAGACACCCTTGCTTGCCATGTGTGTGAGAGAGATAGTGAGAGGAGACAAGAAGAAGGGGGTTAGGAAGATGTTGCCTGCTCATCAAAGCTAACCATCTCCCCCTTTTCACCCCTTTTCCTTTGTCTTTTGTGTGTTGCAAGGAAGCTACTGTCTTAGCTAGCTTAGCTTGTGCACAAATCCCAGTGTTACAATCTAGAAAATTAGCCTGCAAAGATGAGGTCCCATGCTGGCTATACCACTGCATCATCCAACAGTGCCTTCAAGATCCAAGGCAATATCACAAACATCATAGGCAATTTGACCAAACTCACAACCTTGTATCTTCGCAGCAACCAACTTTCTAGACACACCCCTCAAGAACTAGGTTACCCTCAAGAACTAGACACACTAACAGGTTCTATCCCAAAACACCTAGGCAATATCACAAACATCTCTCAATTGTTCCTTGACAATAACCAACTTTTTGGCGACATTCCTCGAGAATTAGGTTATTTGGTCAACTTAGAGATCTTGTTCCTTGACAATAACCAACTTTTTGACCAAACTTTGTTCCTATTTATAGAGAAACATGGCCAACAACGATGAGGCCGGGGGTTTGGGCGGCAAGAAATTCTGGGAGCTGTCCCAGGAGATGGAGGAACAACCTCACTTGTATGAGGACGCCGCCTTCCCCACCGATCCTGAGACCACTGATGGTACCGCCGAGGATGACCCCACTGATGCCACCACTGATGGTGCCGCCGAGGATGCCACCACTGATGATGGCGGCGCACGCATAGATGGCAGCCAACCAAAGAGGCAACGGAAGGACCGGCGCCCGACCGTGCTCCGCACCCTCAAGGAAGAAGTTACTAAAGTGGACTCCAATGGGAATCCAACGGCGCCCGAACGAATAGTCAAGGGGTACTCGCTTCAACTCGGGTGCATTCTCTGGAGCACCGTCTCGATCAACACCGAGAACCTCAGGCATCCTGACCGAGGGAATTTGCGCAACCTCCTCTTCATGAAGCTACACGAACGATACAAGTTCCCCGCTGAATTTGAAAACACAAGCCTCAAAGGGAATAAAGTGAACAATGCTGCCCTCACGAAGATGAGCACGGCCCTGTCTACTTGGAAAAGCAATGTGAAGAGAATGATCGAGAAAGGTGAGAGTTATGAGAAGATCAAGGAGAAAAATCCTTCGATCACCGAAGATGACTACAACGACTTCAAGATCAATTGCTCGAGCACCGCAAGCTCCGAATCAAGTAAGTGGGGGAAAGAAATGCGGAAGCTGAACTTAGGGGAACACACACTCGGTCCCGGCGGTTACAGAGTGGCGGAGCCTATATGGGACAAGGAGGAGGCGGACCGTGCCGAGCAAGGCCTACCACCCCTCTTCGATAAATATGGTGACAAGCAGACCAGGAACTTTGTCAGGGCCCGGTACAAGAAGGACCCGAAAACAAAGGAGCTTACCACGGATCCGAAGACCAGGGCGCTTGAGCTTGTTCTGGTAAGGAATACACCCCCGCGTAATTAGCTCCATATGGTTGCATTCTAATTAATGAAGCCAAATTTCTAAATGGTTCACATTCCTTCCGCAGGCGACTGAAAGCAGTAGCGCGGGGTCGACTAAGAGCAACCCTTGGGACACCACTCTAAATAGGGCGTTGAATGTAATGAAGAACAAGGACAAGCTCAGTAAGCCGACGTCAGCTGGTCGTGTGGCCGGCAAAGGCTTGTCGACAAAATGGTCGTCATACTATAACACTGGTGGGCGAAAGGAGAAAAAGACCAGCTCGGAAAGCCAGGCACGCGAGGTTCAAGAACTCAGGGCATAGGTGGCGCAGATTCCGGAGATTTTCCAAGACCAAGTGCAACAACAACTTGGAGCGACGATCACCGCCATTGTGCCTACCTTGATCCAAGGGATTAGTGCGTGGATTGCGGGCGGCCAACAGGGAACGCCCCCGATTCCTAGCTTCACGGCCAGCAACTCGCAGAACGCGATGGCGGGGCCATTGGTGTCTCCGGCGGAGGCGGCATTGGTGTCTCCAACGCCGGCACGGGAGCTTAATGCACCCAGGTGTACGTCGGCCGGCACCTCTGCAGCAAGCGGCCCCTCCGTCAACTGCACGCCCGCCGTTGGCGGTGCCTCGACATTAGCCGAGCTCGACGCCATCATCACGGTAACTAATTAAGCCTCTCTCGGCCGAGGACTTCATCTCCTTGCCTTTGACTGGGCATCCCTGACGCCCTACATGTTTTCGCAGGGCGCCGCCGACGTTCCGTGCACTCTCCTGCACTTCGTGAACAATGAGTTGGTCGATGTCGCCAAGGGCAAAATCGTTCAACCGGGCAACCCCTTGTTCCACGGTACCCAGATGCCACCCAACTTGTTTAGGGTTCAACTGGTTCGGGTGCTGCCAGGCTGCGACGAGTTGTTACCTCCGATTCGACCCGTCGGGGCCGACGATGATGACGTGATGACCCTCAGCGCCTGCCTGAGCTGGCCCCTGCTTTGGCCGAAGAGTCAGATTCGTTTGGGGGCGGGGGACACCACCCCAAAGACAACACCGCCTGTGGTGCCGGCGCCAAGTCGGCCCCATGGCAAGACCGCCGCAACGATGCCGGACATCCCTATGCCACTGGATCCAAACATGCATATGGCACAGGATCAGAACGACAACGACGACGATACATTTGCTAACGTCGATCAGTACTTTGCCGATCATGGGTACGGGGGCGACTTCATGGGGCCTCCTTCTCAAGAACCCAACCCAACAAAAGACATGCACGATCTAGCTGGTACCGCGGAGATTCCAAGTTGCAACAGGCGTCGTCTGCAGTTCAGCTCTCAGGAGACGCCTCCAGCTGCCGACTTCACCGAGCCTCAGATAGGCGAGGTGCGAAATATGATCAGCCCCAACACACTCAAGAAGGAGGTCTGTGAGTAGAACTCGGTCCCATTACAGGAGAAGAAGAAGGCACGCAAAAGAAAGACTAACAAGGGTGCGGGCCAGCCGGCACCGAGTACGATCCGTGCTCAGGACGGGCCACCTTCACCTGAGGATATCTCGAGGAGGGTGCATGTGGCGGGTAGGCCGATGCTACCGAGAAATATGCTCGATGCTGCAACCGATGCTATGCGCAGTCTGCATGACAGTGTTCTTTCTTTGGAGAAGCGGCGTCTCGGAGAGAAGGATGTGGCATACCCGGTTTTCGCGGCCAAGGTGCCAGAGGGCAAGGGCTTTGTGGATAACTCCATCGGGGGTACGATCGTCCTGCGGTTTGATGACATCCACGCTATGTTGAACCTTCATCCGCTGCACTACACCTTCGTTCGGCTATTTTCGCTCAGTATGGAGATGCGGATCATTCGCGACAAGACCCCGGACATCGTGATAGTCGACCCCTTCTACATGCGTGCCAAGATCTTGGGCAGCACTGGGGACCCGCAAGTCGCGAGTTCTTACCTCGAAGGCGTCATTCTGGCAAACCAAGATAAGGATAACTTCCTCGTGCCTTACTTTCCCGAGTAAGTCCTCCCCTCAACCGCCCCGTAACATATGAATTCTTAGATTTCGATCGTTTTTCTTTTAACATTCCGTGTTTTCTGCAGTGACACACGTTGCACGCTCATCCTCCTAAGCCCCAAATATTCCATGGCCACGTATTTTGACCCGGACCGTCAGTCGAACGTAGACTACACAAATGTCAAGAAGGTTCTTGATGATGTTCTCCCCGGCTACGTCAAATCTGGAGGCACCTTCAACAGGCCTATTTGTAAGTACGGCAAGCACGTGTTCTCCCACAATACGACGTTCTGCTGCGTCAAGCAGCCGCCTGGCGGTCAGAAGGGTGCCTACTACGCCATCCATCACATGCGGGCGATCGTACGGGACCATCATCAACTTCTGCTACTGAGTAGACTCAAAGATTGGGCCGCGAGCGTGTCGGCAATCCAGGACGCGGACATCAGACAAGAATTCTTTCGCATCCAGTCGGAGTTTGCGGAAATCATCCATCAAGATGTCCTTCGTACCGCGGGGCAGTTCTACCTCAGAAATCAACCGTCCAACAGTGACATCGACACAATCCTACAAATGCAGGCTGACAACGCCCATTCTTTCATGACTCCCACGATAGACGGCGGCTTCATCCACGCTCCGGTCCCTTGAGTCTCATGTTGTAATTAAACTTTAATGAACTTGTAGTATGTCTCTTTGGTTTCGAGAGTCGTTCAACTTAAGATGTAATCGATGCTATTAATGTCTTGCTTTTCTCTTCCGATCGTTCTGTTGCATACTTATATATTGCTTATGTATTGTCTGTGAATTGGTACTAACGTTTCGTTTGGCTACTGCATAGCGATGCCGTGGTATGTCGTGTACAAGGGTAAGGTTCCCAGAGTCTACGACGACTGGGAGGAGTGTCGGAGACAGGTTCACCGATTCAGCGGTAACAGTTACAAAGGGTACGCCACTAGGGCCGAGGCCAAATCTAGATACGCCCGCTATCTAGCGGGAGAGGGGAGGGAACGTTGGAGGAACCGGATGAAGACGAGTTTCATCGTGATGATGCTCATCGTGATGACCGCAGCTCTCTTCTATGTGATGGTAGTTTAGATGATCGATATCGACTTGTAATGTGAAGACAAACTCGCGGTCTCGAGACTTGTAATATAATGTTCTATCTTTGTTCAGTCTTTTCACTTCGGAGACTAATATGATGACTTGTATTCGGAGACTAAAATGATGAATTGTATTCAGAGACTAATCTTCTATTGTATTCGATGAATTTGTTGTTGATGTGTGCTGTCTATATTTTGTCCAATTATACATTTTGTAACCTATGCAAAAAACAGAAAATAAAAAAATAAAAAAAAACCTAATATTCATACTAATGGTGCATCACATCATAGTGCGCCATTAGTATGCCAAAGGATACTAATGGCGCATCATTAAAGAGTGCGCCATTAGTATGCCGAAGTTACTAATGGTGCATCTTGCTGTCGTGCGCCATTAGTATGCCAAAGCACCTGGGTATACATGGCCCCCTGGGAGGCATACTAATGGCGCACTGTTGTATATACTAATGGCGCATCTGGGGTGCGCCATTAGTATACCAGATACTAATGGTGCACCTGTGGTGCGCCATTAGTAAAATATACTAATGGCGTGCTACTAATGGCGCACCACTAATGCGCCATTAATGGCCAAATTAGGTGCGCCATTAGTAGGCCTTTTCCTAGTAGTGTAGAGTCAATCTATATAAAAAACAAGTATCATGTGAAAGGTAAAACAGCTTACCGCACTGGCTTGGCGCTTCGCGCTGAATCCGCGATCCTCAGTAATGGGGGGAGGGACCTTGGCGCTCTTGAACAACACCCTCCAGGCATCTTCATGAGTCGTGTCGAAGAGCCTATTCAGAGTTCGGTGCTGTGCCGGGTTGAACTCCCACAAGGTGAACTCCCGTTGTTGGCACGGGAGTATCCGGCGGAAGAGCATAACCTGGACTATGTTGACGAGCTTGAGCTTCTTGTCCACCATGTTTTGAATACATGTCTCGAGTCCGGTCAGCTCTTTTGAATTACCCCAGGACAGGCCCTTCTCTTTCCAGGAAGTGAGCCATGTAGGGATGCTCGATCGGAACTCGGGGGCCACAACCCATGCGAGGTCGCGCGGCTCGGTGATATAGAACCACCCCGATTGCCACCCCTTTATGGTTTCCACAAAGGAGCCCTTGAGCCATGTTATGTTGGGCATCTTGCCCACCATGGCACCTCCGCACTCCGCCTGGCGGCCGCCCACCACCTTAGGCTTGACATTGAAGGTTTTAAGCCATAAGCCGAAGTGGGGCTTGATGCGGAGGAAGGCCTCGCACACGACGATAAACGCCGAGATGTTGAGGATGAAGTTCGGGACCAGATCGTGGAAATCCAGGCTGTAATAAAACATGAGCCCCCAGATGAAGGATGGAGAGGGAATCCCAGTCCGCGGAGTAAATGGGTGAGGGATACCACCCTCTCATGGGGCCTGGGGGTGGGGATGAGCTGCCCCTCATTTGGGAGCCGGTGCGATATGTCTTCGGGCAGGTATCCGGATCTCCTCAGTTTCTTGACGTCTCCCTCCGTGACGGAGGAGACCATCCACTTGCCTCCCGCTCCGGACATGGTTGGAGAAGGTTGAGATGGAAGTGAGGACTTGGGCGCTAGAGCTCGAGTGTGCGGGAGCAGATGAGCAGAGGAGGAAGAAGGCATGGATAGAAAGGTGAATCCTTATCCCTTTATATGGGTGGACAAAACTAAGCGTCCCCACTTGCCTGGTAAAACTAGCTTATCCCCCAAGCGCCGCAATTGATGGCGCGGTTGGGTTACCCACGCCCGTATTGATGAGAATCCCGTAATAAGGGGACACAATCTCTCCTTTGACAAGACGTGTCGCAAAACTGCCTCGCGTTATGTGCGGGCTGGTTAAAAGAAACGGTTCAAATAATCACCGGGCCATGATGTAACATCGTGTTGCCAAAACAAGCCAGCAAATTAGATCTGCGAAAATATTTTTCTCTCTACGGTGGAATGTGGAACTTATTTTGCAAGGTCGGACACTATCCTCGTATTCAAATTCTTTTGTGATGTATTCGGAGAAGGAACCCACCTTGCAATGCCAAAGACAATACTGCGCGCCGGACTCATCGTCATTGAAGCCTGGTTCAGGGGTCTCCGGACAGCCGGACTATCTCCATTGGCCGGACTGTTAGACTATGAGGATACAAGATTGAAGACTTCGTCTCGTGTCCTGATGGGACTCTACTTGGCGTGGAAGGCAAGCTAGGCAATACATATATGGATATCTCCTCCTTTGTAACCGACCTTGTGTAACCCTAACCTTCTCCGGTGTCTATATAAACCAAAGGGTTTTAGTCCGTAGGACAACAATCACAACATACAATCATACCATAGGCTAGCTTCTAGGGTTTAGCCTCTCTGATCTCGTGGTAGATCTACTCTTGTAACACCATATCATCAATATTAATCAAGCAGGACATAGGGTTTTACCTCCATCAAGAGGGCCCAAACCTGGGTAAAACTTCGTGTCCCCTGCCTCCTATTACCATCCGGCCTAGACGCACAGTTCGGGACCCCCTACCCGAGATCCGCCGGTTTTGACATCGACAAAGCCTTTCTCACTGTCATTCATCTTATAAACATGCTTCCTAGCCATTTTATTAGCGATGAAACTCCTATGCAAAGGCCCCTTAACTTTAGACCGGATTATTAGTCTCTTCATGTCACTACTAGGGAAAAGCCTAGCAGCAGCGCGGGTTTTGGGCCTCTCAGCAGCGCGGGGACTGGCGCTACTAGTAAGGCGCTACAGCTAACGTATAGCAGTAGCGCCTGTTGTCCCACGCTACTGCTATACATGAATAGCTGTGGCGCTCTTTAGAAAAGGGCGCTGTTGATATTATCTGCAGCGCTGTTTACTAGGTAGCGCTACTGGTAAGGCGGCGCTACTGCTAAATTTTCCCCCCTCGCTACTACTAGTTTTATTAGTTTTTTCCCTGCATATTTGTTTTGTATTTTTTTTTGAATTTGAATAGGCTTTATACAATAATCTTTAGCATATCATACACATACAAATGTAATCATAGCATATACATACAATTAGTCTCATCATAATCATCATCCAACACAAAGTGGTCTCTCGTCTTCATCTCGAAAATAGCGATACAAGTCTCGATTACTTGCAAATACATCGTCATCCATCTAAACAATGATATATGCGAGAAGAGCTATCACTTTGATTACATGAGTTCATATCCCTCTCTCGCATTAGCGTGAACCTAAACTAACTACCGCCTGTCGCTCGAAAACCGGAAACCGGTACACCTGGGCCTGACACTTCGGCCACTTGTCGTATATATACTGCTGGCGTAGCACTTCTTCGTCATCTTATGATCTATGCACCTGCATCGTCACATGAGTCGATGATATGCAACATATATAGTTGAGCAACAGAAAGAGACAAACTTGGCAAAAATAGAAACAACATATCATAAGCATAAATAACAAAGTTCAACTTACCCCAAAATGCCCTAACTAGAGTGATTTTCGCTAGTCGAGGAGGAGGACGGTTTAATTACATCACAAATAAAGTTTCACCGTGCATAACTCAAAGTTTTGTCATACAGAAAGTATGGACAAAACGGACACATTGTCATATATCGACAATCACTCCAACATGTCGTTCCATCCATTCAAGTCAGGGTGATAGTCCTCGAGCTTAGTGAAAGGCTTCATGTCGAGACGCTGAGAGGCTATCCATGTTCGGACGTCTTCCTGCGACATTTGTCCTTCTCCATAGAACATCCCTGTTTTTCCAACGACCTCCTTCGTGATAATTTGGGCAAGTTCGCGCTGGATGTTATAGAACTCAGCTCGAAGTCGATGATCCTCGATATCTCCTATGTCCTTTGCCCATTGCAGAATATGGGCATCGCCGGATCTAGGTGACATGCGAAGGTTCTGGTGATCCCGTCTGTACTCCAGCATGTGGTGTAGGACATAGAATCCATCATTAAGAGAATCGTTCGGTTGCTGGATGCAGCAGAAGTCGGTCTTATGGCCGAAGGCTACCCTGTCGCCCCTTCTCTTCTTGTCCCTGACCTCTCCACCCCTTGATTGGTAGTAAAACATAGCACTGTCAAGAACATCCTTGATGTGCGTGTAATCCTTTTTGTGAATGTTCTTCGACGAGTCCAAGTAAAGAGCGTGGGAGAATCGGGGGTAGAGGATGATGAGGACGGCGCGCCCGCCGCTGCGCAAAATAAGTACACCTCAAATTAATTAGCCTCCACCGTGCAAATGAATGATTGAAATCGAAGGAAGGATAGCAGCGCGGATGACTTACATGGGATGATAAGGCACGAGAATCGCCTCCTTGTCCTTATTGGCAAGCATGAAATTGACGATGTAATCCCTCGCGTATTCATGGTGCTTTGCGCAGACTCCCAAGAAGCCCTCGTGCATGTAGTACGGGTCGGCGACACAGATATGAGATATCTGGTCAACCCCAAAGATGTAGTTCATGTGCAAGGCATAAAGGCGGACAAACGTAAAATCCAGCTTCTTCACGTGAAACATGTCGAATATGTAATCGAATCGGAGGAAGAACTTATCCGCGGGGAAGCTGTCGACATACGACATTTGCCGCGGAACATTAACCACGTAGAGTGGGTATCCTGAATCTTTCGAGGCGATGAGGCCTTTCTCTACCCGCAGCACATCGTCATGAAGTCTCCTTAGATCACCGTATCCTGAAGTTAAGACTGCTGAGGCGGCTGGATCATAGAATCAGCTTTTTTTCCTTTCCTCGCTCTCTTTCTAGACTTCTTTACTACCGGAAGGTCGTCCATAATACGTTGAGACGATAATTCAGGCGCCGACTCATGACGCTCAAACCCTGAGGAGGCGCCAGTATAGACATACTGTTCAGCGCCATCGTCGTCCTCATCCTCATCCATGGTGACATCATCAGTGACTAATGGAGCCTCCTCCTTACTCCATCCTCTATCACCCAACCCGACACCCGACGCTAATTGGGTAGGTGGGGTGTTGATGTTCATACCTTGCTGAGGCTGCGTGCTCGTGGATGTGCTCCTGGCCGCCTCCAGACGAAGCAGACTCTTTGGCCACAACAGGACCCACCCATTGCAACAATCACCAAGCCGCCGCGGTGTCTCGTCGTCATCCCCCACTAGTATTGGAGGAGGCAAATTCTCGTGGCCCGGTTTGACACTGGCCACGGAAACCTTGAAGACGTTCGGGGGGATCAGCCGGCTGTGCAACAATGGTTCCTTCGGCTCCATTATCGTCGCCTTCCCCACGTCCACCTTCTGGTCGCCGATGGTGTACAATATGGTGCACGGGGTTTCATCGGCCTGCAAAGAAAAGTTTGCGACATGAGACATTCGGAAGGCAACGAAAATGGGGGATTATACATTTATATTGAAGGGGCCGGTGTGACAGATACCGTGAGGGCGTCGATCTCAGCCAAAGATGAAGCACCACCAAGCACGTCCGGTGCGGGAGCCGGTGCGGGAGTAGGTGCTGGTGCAACGCTAGTCGAGCTGCTCCCCAAGAAGTCAGCAAGTTGAAAGGCCTCTGCATTTTTTCTGAATTTTTCCTTGTCCAAGTGAAAACGCCCGTCACCAAGGAAGTAGACAAATCTGCAACCACCTGTTTTGTGGCAGCTACTGCTGTTGCGACTGTCTGAGATGATTTCTTCTCAACCGCAATCTCAACCTTCTTGTCGATGTTTTCTTCAGTTAACCTCCGTCTTTCCTTTCTCTCCTCCGTGGTCTCACGGTAGTACTTCTTCCATGTGGCGCCGTCTCCGACACCGTGCACGCGTCCATATGATGGTCGAGTATCCACCGGTTGTCGTTTCAATATGTTCAACGCCCGGTTGAATGGAGTGTCCTACTTGGGCCTCGCCAATGCCTCAGACGGCGAGTCGCTTTCGGCCGCAATCTGGTGATGCTCTCTCTGCAAAAGGCACAATGATTATTTACAAATATGACTAACGTGTGCAGTCAAATTGATCAGAAACTAAAATTACCAGCAGTCTCATGAACTCCGTAATGACCGGTTTTGTCTCGTAAACCTTCTTCACTGGGTCCCAACGGTGCCGGGCCCTGAGGACGTCACGCTCCTGCGGGACGGTGAAATCCGCCAAGGGGTCTGGGATGCCCAGACTCACGGCTTCCGCGTCCTCCTTGGCCCATTTGGACCTCTTTCCGCCGTAACCACGGCTTCCGAGGTGGTGGCTCCCAATGTTCCTCTCTTGAAGCCCCTTCATGTACTTAGACTTTTGTTTGGGAGCTTCGGCCTCGCAAGCCTCCTTGAATATTTGAAACTGCTCTTCCGTGATTGTTAGATTATCCTTTACAATCTCGGAGTAGGGTTCCTTCTTGTTGATGATCTTTGCTTTCACTCGATTTTTCCAGGCAGCCAACGCGTCGCTAAACTTGGTCATGGCGTGTTTGTTTATCTTCCTCATTGCTGGTTCCTCATCTGGATCTTCATAATCCTTCTCATTCCGGCCCGGGAACAAGAATATCTGGTTAAACTTCTTTAGGAGGGAGCTCCTCATGTTTTCTATCTTCTGTAGTTTCTCATCGTTGACGGTGGCGGTTGTTCGTACGATGCAGCCTATTTGATTGCCGTAGCATCAACGCGCTTCCTCGGGCGCCTTTGGCTCAAAATTGCCGTCGTCCACCTCCGTGACCACCAGTCTAGTAGTCCTGAGTTTGTTAGGAGGCCGTTGCCTCTTTGCTTTCGGTTCTACACCGGCTGCGGTCCACGAGGCAGCGCCGGTCTCAGTCTCAGCGCTGGTCTCGATGCCGGTCTGAGTCTCAGCGCCGGTCTCAGTCTCAGCACCGGTCTGCGTGTCGGCAAGGCTAAAAAATTCGTCTGGCGCCCGGTAGACGTCGTTGCAATCACCAGAACCCTGTCCTTCATCATTGCTAGCCATGTTTCCTACGATTAAATCTAGTCAATTAATTCTAGACGTAATAAAATGAATAATGACATAAAAATGCCTATTGTTTTGCAGGAACGTTGACTCCTTCCCGGGGCGGCAAATCCCGGGCACTCGATATGTCCTAGTTTGTAGCACAAGTCATGCCGAAATTCATGGAAAATTTCAGTATGACCTTTGCTAAAAAGTGGACAAATCGAGAACCTGAATTTTGCCGGAACGGAAATGAATCAACATTCCGGCAAAAGATGGGCCACTTGAATGTCGATTATGATCAATGAGCAAACACAGCTGAGGATTTTTCATCATGACCACTTCAAATTTGCCTCTCCTAGTGTTTGACACTTCAAGAAAATCTACACAAATCTCATGCTCTCTGAAACTCAATTCAAAAACCAAATATAGATGGATGAACCCTAGAACTCAAATTATGAACCTAGAACTCAAATTATGTCCTAAATTTTTGTCCTAATAAAAATTCACTAAAAATTAAGAACCTACTAGACTGGCAACACTAATAGAAATTTATATTTTTATATTGATTTTTTTCTCTAAACTAAATCCTACCACACTAGTTAACATCTGGTTAAACCTTACTTTCCTAACATTTGTAATTAAACACTACAACCCTAACCCTACTTCCCTAGTTAAGCATATACAATTTTTTCCTACGGCGAGGGAGGCAGGGGCGTCTCTGTCAAAGTCCTATCTAAATTCTTTTCCTAACTAAATTAACCTAACTAATTTAGAGAGAGAGAGAGGAGGGGTGGGGGCTTACAGAGGATGGCTCCGGTGGTGGCGAGGGAGGCAGAGGATGGCTCCGGTGGTGGCGAGGGAGGCAGGGGCGTCTCCGGTGACGGCGAGGGAGGATTCGGTGGCGTCGACTGCGGCTCCGATGGCGTTGATGTGGCCGCGCGGCTCCGGTGGCGTTGGGGCGGCTCCGGTGGCATCGACGACGCACGGCTCTGGTGGCTCCGGGGGTGTCGACGTCCGCAGGAGACGGCGGCGAAGTGGGGGGACGGCGAATCGGACAGACGGCGGCGGGGTGGGTCGAGGGATTTGGGGGAGAAGTGGTGGCCGGGGCGAAATGGTTTTTTGGTTAAGTCAAACTTAGCGGTAGCGCTTTTCGCGAAACGCGCTATAGCTAAGTTAGCTATAGCGGTTTTCACAAAACGCGCTACTGCTATAGCCATGTAATTCCCTTCATATTTCTTATTTCCTTTTCTGTTTCTACAACGGGGGTCTAGGAAACGCGCTGCAGCTATGTTAGCTATAGCGCCTCTTACGAACAAACGCTACTGCTACGCCTTTCTCCTTTTTTCGCTTTTTCATTTATTTTGCTCTACATTTTATTTTTTCCTTTCTCCTTTTTCTATTTCTTTCTTTTTCATTTACTTTTCCATTTGTTTTTCATTTCATTTTATTTCCATTAGCAGTAGAGCTCTCCGCGCGAAACGCGCTACTACTTATGTCCTAGCGGTAGCGCGCTTCTCTCAAGACTGCTACTGCTATGCGTAGCCTATCGTTTTGGCAATGGGAATATTAGTTGTAGCGCTTTTTCATGTGCACGCGCTACTGCTACTATTGTATCTATAGCGCGGTTTTCGCACGCGCGCTACTGCTACTTAGCACTAGCGCCTGTTTTTTCCACGCGCTACTGCTAAATTTATGTGTATAAGGTTTTCCCTAGTAGTGTGTCTTTGGGTGTGTGTGTAGACCCAACCTTCATCCTTATAACAATCACAAGCTCATGTTTCATTCCAAACAGTGTGTGTTCCTTGGTTACAGTGCACATCACAAGGGTTTCAAGTGCTCTGATGTACCTGCTGGTCATGTTTATATCTCACGTGATGTTGTTTTTATGAGACCGTTTTCCCTTTTGCCCACCTCCATCCTAATTTTGGTGCTCTTCTTCGAAAGGAAATTCTTATCCTTCCATCTCATTTGACCAATTTTGATCACAGGGACGATAATTGTGATCACTTGACTAACCCTCCTAACCTTGCGAATGAGCTTTGTGGTACTGCAGGGTCGAACATCGAAGCAACAAAAAAACGATGCAAAACGGTGATGCAAACAGGTCATATGAGCAATATTCCATGTGTCCCCCACAGTGCAGCTATCCTGGCACCGAATCCACCTCGCGGGGTCATCAATGACAGACCAGCAGCGATCCTCTCTGGGATCAGCGCCATGCCAGGAGTGGGGCGGCAGCGATTCTCCACTAGATGCGCCCCGCCAACCAGCAATCGACGCACGGTAGGATGCGGGCCAACTAACAACGTTAAATGTGCCCCGCTAACCAGCGGCTGACACGCGACAGGACGCGGATGAGCCAGCCCCCACGCGTGCTTTGTCTTCCGTGGACCACCCGGCCGTGCTGTTGATTGTGGAATCATGCGTCTACACCAGGCAGTCCCTATGCCAGTGAGATGCGGGCTCGGGATCCCATCCGCCGCGTCTTTACCAGATCCAGCCACAGATGATCCGGTGGGAGGATCAACTTCAGCATTGCTGTGCCCAGTGGACCAACAGCAGTAGATCTCTGGATCTTCTGCACCTGGGCTTCGGTGCCCACTCCTGTTACACGTCAACCTACTCCACCACACACAAGACTTCAATCAGGGGTAATATTTCAACACACAAATTACAAAGTTAAGTTTAGTCTAACATGTTCAACAGGAGAACCTCGCACATTCCAAGAGGCATGCAAGGGTTCGCGTTGGAAGAAGGCTATGGAAGAAGAGTTTCAAGCACTACAAAGAAACAAAATGTGGCACCTAGTTCCTGCACACTGAGGTAATAATTTAATTGATTGCAAATGGGTGTCTAGAATAAACAAAAAGTCAGATGTTACAATAGATTGTTACAAAGGCCAGACATGCTGCTAAAGGTTTCATGCAGAGGTATGGTATACATTATGAGGACACATTTAGCCTTGTTTTTAAAGTTGCAACTATTTGTCTTGTTTTATCCATTGTTGTGTCTAGCGGATGGAGTCTTAGACAGCTAGATGTGTAGAATGTGTTTCTTCATGGTGTTCTGGAAGAGGAAGTATACATGAGACAACCTCATGGTTTTGAAGATAAAAACAAACCCTCTTATGGGTGCAAGCTTGACAAATCACTCTATGGACCGAAACAAGCTCCTAGGGCATGGTACTCATGGTTGAGTGCAAAGCTCCAAGCACTTGGTCTTGTCCCCTCAAAAATCCGATACACTGTTTATCTACAATAAGTCACATACATTTATACTTGTGCTTATATATTTTGATGAAATCATAGTTACAAGCTCATCCAATGCAGCGGTGACAACTCTACTAAAAGACTTGAACACAAAATTTTCTCTCAAGTATTTGGGAGACTTGCACTTCTTTCTTGGCATTGAGGTCAATAGAAACATAGAAGGTAGTCTTCATCTCTCTCAAGAGAAGTATGCAACTGATCTTTTGAATAGGGTTGGATTGTAGGGATGTAAACCGTCACCAACACCAATGTCTAGTACAGAAAAATTATCTCTTGCAGAAGGTGAAGCATTGAACCAAGATGATGGCACCAGGTACAGGAGCCTGGTAGGTGCACTTCAGTATTTGACTCTCACAAGGCTTGATATTTCCTTTGTTGTAAACAAAGTATGTCAATTCCTTCATGCACCTACTACTACACATTGGACTGCTGCAAAGCGCATATTGGTCTGGCATTTAATAAGTCACCATCCACCCTTGTTAGTGCTTCATCTGATTCTGATGGGGCAGGTTGCTTCGATGATAGACGCTCAACAGATGGTGTGCAAGGGAACATGCCATAGTTTAAAGATCAAGTACTTAGGCTGAATACAAGGCTTTAGAAAATGCAACTTCAGAAATCATTTGGGTCAAATCCATGCTCAGAGAACTTGGGATATGTCACACACAAACTCCTTTCCTTTGGTGTGATAATCTTGGTGCGACGTATTAGTTTGCTAACCCTATTTTTCATGTAAGGAAAAAACATATTGAAATTTATTATCATTTTGTTCGAGAAAGGGTTGCCAACAAAGA